>NW_026645831.1:0-322000 GCF_949987535.1 Balaenoptera acutorostrata
GTACGTGTTAGGGTGAGGGTAGTTATTAAACCTATCCCACTTTCTAGATACCCCTTAGCACGTAAAGGAATATTATTTGGGGGTCCAGCCATGGAGAAGAGTTTAGACACTAGGAGAAGATAAGGAACACACCCATTATCAAGAAATCACATTAGGATTCTCTTTTTAACCTGTTCCTTAAAACACTAGTGCTTAGGAAATCTATTGGAGGCAGAAGCAGTCAAGGGGAGCTTAGGGTTAGGGTTAGGGTTAGGGTGAGGGTTAGGGTACGGCTTAGGGTACGGGTTCGGGGAGGGGTTCGGGTAGGGCGTAGGGTATGGGTTAGGGTTAGGATTAGGGCTAGTGTTAGGGTTAGGGCTCGGTTTAGGGTACGGGTTAGGATTAGGGGACGTGTTAGGGTTAGGGTAGGGGTTAGGGTTAGGGTACGCGATATGGTGAGATTAGTTATTAAACCTACCAACTATCTTGATTACCCTTAGCACGTAAAGGAATATTATTTGGGGGTCCAGCCATGGAGACGAGTTTAGGCACTAGGAGAATATAAGGAACACACCCATTATCACGAAATCACATTAGGATTCTCTTTTTAACCTGTTCCTTAAAACACTAGTGCTTAGGAAATCTATTGGAGGCAGAAGCAGTCAAGGGTAGCTTAGGGTTAGGGTTAGGGTTAGGGTGAGGGTTAGGGTACGGCTTAGGGTACAGGTTCGGGGAGGGGTTCGGGTAGGGCGTAGGGTATGGGTTAGGGTTAGGGTTAGTGTTAGGGTTAGGGCTAGGTTTAGGGTACGGGTTAGGATTAGGTTACGCGTTAGTGTTAGGGTACGGGTTAGGGTTAGGGTACGCGATAGGGTGAGGTTAGTTATTAAACCTATCCCACTCTCTAGATTCCCCTTAGCACGTAAAGGAATATTATTTGGGGGTCCAGCCATGGAGAAGAGTTTAGACACTAGGAGAAGATAAGGAACACACCCATTATCAAGAAATCACATTAGGATTCTCTTTTTAACCTGTTCCTTAAAACACTAGTGCTTAGGAAATCTATTGGAGGCGAAGCAGTCAAGGAGAGCTTAGGGTTAGGGTTAGGGTTAGGGTGAGTGTTAGGGTACGGCTTAGGGTACGGGTTCGGGGAGGGGTTCGGGTAGGGCGTAGGGTATGGGTTAGGGTTAGGGTTAGGGCTAGTGTTAGGGTTAGGGCTCGGTTTAGGGTACGGGTTAGGATTAGGGTACGCGTTAGGGTTAGGGGAGGGGTTAGGGTTAGGGTACGTGTTAGGGTGAGGGTAGTTATTAAACCTATCCCACTCTCTAGATACCCCTTAGCACGTAAAGGAATATTATTTGGGGGTCCAGCCATGGAGAAGAGTTTAGACACTAGGAGAAGATAAGGAACACACCCATTATCAAGAAATCACATTAGGATTCTCTTTTTAACCTGTTCCTTAAAACACTAGTGCTTAGGAAATCTATTGGAGGCAGAAGCAGTCAAGGGTAGCTTAGGGTTAGGTTCGGGTTAGGGTTAGGGTTAGGTTACGGCTTAGGGTACGGGTTCGGGGAGGGGTTCGGGTATGGCGTAGTGTATGGGTTAGGGTTAGGGTTAGGGCTAGTGTTAGTGTTAGGGCTCGGTTTAGGGTACGGGTAAGGATTAGGGTACGCGTTAGGGTTAGGGTAGGGGTTAGGGTTAGGGTACGTGTTAGGGTGAGGGTAGTTATTAAACCTATCCCACTCTCTAGATACCCCTTAGCACGTAAAGGAATATTATTTGGGGGTCCAGCCATGGAGAAGAGTTTAGACACTAGGAGAAGATAAGGAACACACCCATTATCATGAAATCACATTAGGATTCTCTTTTTAACCTGTTCCTTAAAACACTAGTGCTTAGGAAATCTATTGGAGGCAGAAGGAGTCAAGGGTAGCTTAGGGTTAGGGTTAGGGTTAGGGTTAGGGTTAGGGTACGCCTTAGGGTACGGGTTCGGGGAGGGGTTCGGGTATGGCGTAGAGTATGGGTTAGGGTTAGGGTTAGGGCTAGTGTTAGGGCTCGGTTTAGGGTACGGGTTAGGATTAGGGTACGCGTTAGGGTTAGGGTAGGGGTTAGGGTTAGGGTATGTGTTAGGGTGAGGGTAGTTATTAAACCTATCCCACTCTCTAGATACCCCTTAGCACGTAAAGGAATATTATTTGGGGGTCCAGCCATGGAGAAGAGTTTAGACACTAGGAGAAGATAAGGAACACACCCATTATCAAGAAATCACATTTGGATTCTCTTTTTAACCTGTTCCTTAAAACACTAGTGCTTAGGAAATCTATTGGAGGCAGAAGCAGTCAAGGGAAGCTTAGGGTTAGGGTTAGGGTTAGGGTGAGGGTTAGGGTACGGCTTAGGGTACGGGTTCGGGGAGGGGTTCGGGTAGGGCGTAGGGTATGGGTTAGGGTTAGGGTTAGGGCTAGTGTTAGGGTTAGGGCTCGGTTTAGGGTACGGGTTAGGATTAGGGTACGCGTTAGGGTTAGAGTAGGGGTTAGGGATAGGGTACGCGATAGGGTGAGGTTAGTTATTAAACCTACCCACTATCTACATTACCCTTAGCACGTAAAGGAATATTATTTGGGGGTCCAGCCATGGAGACGAGTTTAGACACTAGGAGAATATAAGGAACACACCCATTATCACGAAATCACATTAGGATTCTCTTTTTAACCTGTTCCTTAAAACACTAGTGCTTAGGAAATCTATTGGAGGCAGAAGCAGTCAAGGGTAGCTTAGGGTTAGGGTTAGGGTTAGGGTGAGGGTTAGGGTACGGCTTAGGGTACGGGTTCGGGGAGGGGTTCGGGTAGGGCGTAGGGTATGGGTTAGGGCTAGTGTTAGGGTTAGGGCTCGGTATAGGGTACGGGTTAGGATTAGGGTACGCGTTAGGGTTAGGGTAGGGGTTAGGGTTAGGCTACGTGTTAGGGTGAGGGTAGTTATTAAACCTATCCCACTCTCTAGATACCCCTTAGCACGTAAAGGTATATTATTTGGGGGTCCAGCCATGGAGAAGAGTTTAGACACTAGGAGAAGATAACGAACACACCCATTATCAAGAAATCACATTAGGATTCTCTTTTTAACCTGTTCCTTAAAACACTAGTGCTAAGAAATCTATTGGAGGCAGAAGAAGTCAAGGGAAGCATAGGGTTAGGGTTAGGGTTAGGGTGAGAGTTAGGGTACGGCTTAGGGTACGGGTTCGGGGAGGGGTTCGGGTAGGGCGTAGGGTATGGGTTAGGGTTAGGGTTAGGGTTAGTGTTAGGGTTAGGGCTCGGTGTAGGGTACGGTTTAGGATTAGGGTACGCGTTAGGGTTAGAGTAGGGGTTAGGGTTAGGGTACGCGATAGAGTGAGGTTAGTTATTAAACCTAACCACTATCTAGATTACCCTTAGCACGTAAAGGAATATTATTTGGGGGTCCAGCCATGGAGACGAGTTTAGACACTAGGAGAATATAAGGAACACACCCATTATCACGAAATCACATTAGGATTCTCTTTTTAACCTGTTCCTTAAAACACTAGTGCTTAGGAAATCTATTGGAGGCAGAAGCAGTCAAGGGTAGCTTAGGGTTAGGGTTAGGGTTAGGGTTAGGTTTAGGGTACGCCTTAGAGTACGGGTTCTGGGAGGGGTTCGGGTAGGGCGTAGGGTATGGGTTAGGGTTAGGGTTAGGGCTAGTGTTAGGGTTAGGGCTCGGTTTAGGGTACGGGTTAGGATTAGGGTACGCGTTAGGGTTAGGGTAGGGGTTAGGGTTAGGGTACGTGTTAGGGTGAGGGTAGTTATTAAACCTATCCCACTCTCTAGATACCCCTTAGCACGTAAAGGAATATTATTTGGGGGTCCAGCCATGGAGAAGAGTTTAGACACTAGGAGAAGATAAGGAACACACCCATTATCAAGAAATCACATTAGGATTCTCTTTTTAACCTGTTCCTTAAAACACTAGTGCTAAGAAATCTATTGGAGGCAGAAGAAGTCAAGGGAAGCTTAGGGTTAGGTTTAGGGTTAGGGTGAGAGTTAGGGTACGGCTTAGGGTACGGGTTCGGGGAGGGGTTCGGGTAGGGCGTAGGGTATGGGTTAGGGTTAGGGTTAGGGTTAGTGTTAGGGTTAGGGCTCGGTTTAGGGTATGGTTTAGGATTAGGGTACGCGTTAGGGTTAGAGTAGGGGTTAGGGTTAGGGTACGCGATAGGGTGAGGTTAGTTATTAAACCTACCCACTATCTAGATTACCCTTAGCACGTAAAGGAATATTATTTGGGGGTCCAGCCATGGAGACGAGTTTAGACACTAGGAGAATATAAGGAACACACCCATTATCACGAAATCACATTAGGATTCTCTTTTTAACCTGTTCCTTAAAACACTAGTGCTTAGGAAATCTATTGGAGGCAGAAGCAGTCAAGGGTAGCTTAGGGTTAGGGTTAGGGTTAGGGTTAGGTTTAGGGTACGCCTTAGAGTACGGGTTCGTGGAGGGGTTCGGGTAGGGCGTCGGGTATGGGTTAGGGTTAGGGTTAGGGCTAGTGTTAGGGTTAGGGCTCGGTTTAGGGTACGGGTTAGGATTAGGGTACGCGTTAGGGTTAGGGTAGGGGTTAGGGTTAGGGTACGTGTTAGGGTGAGGGTAGTTATTAAACCTATCCCACTCTCTAGATACCCCTTAGCACGTAAAGGAATATTATTTGGGGGTCCAGCCATGGAGAAGAGTTTAGACACTAGGAGAAGATAAGGAACACACCCATTATCAAGAAATCACATTAGGATTCTCTTTTTAACCTGTTCCTTAAAACACTAGTGCTTAGGAAATCTATTGGAGGCAGAAGCAGTCAAGGGTAGCTTAGGGTTAGGGTTAGGGTTAGGGTGAGGGTTAGGGTACGGCTTAGGGTACGGGTTCGGGGAGGGGTTCGGGTAGGGCGTAGGGTATGGGTTAGGGTTAGGGTTAGGGCTAGTGTTAGTGTTAGGGCTCGGTTTAGGGTACGGGTTATGATTAGGGTACGCATTAGGGTTAGGGTAGGGGTTAGGGTTAGGGTACGCGATAGGGTGAGGTTAGTTATTAAACCTACCCACTATCTTGATTACCATTAGCACGTAAAGGAATATTATTTGGTGGTCCAGCCATGGAGACGAGTTTAGACACTAGGAGAATATAAGGAACACACCTATTATCACGAAATCACATTAGGATTCTCTTTTTAACCTGTTCCTTAAAACACTAGTGCTTAGGAAATCTATTGGAGGCAGAAGCAGTCAAGGGTAGCTTAGGGTTAGGGTTAGGGTTAGGGTTAGGGTTAGGTTTAGGGTACGCCTTAGAGTACGGGTTCGGGGAGGGGTTCGGGTAGGGCGTAGGGTATGGGTTAGGGTTAGGGTTAGGGCTAGTGTTAGGGTTAGGGCTCGGTTTAGGGTACGGGTTAGGACTAGGGTACGCGTTAGGGTTAGGGTAGGGGTTAGGGTTAGGGTACGTGTTAGGGTGAGGGTAGTTATTAAACCTATCCCACTCTCTAGATACCCCTTAGCACGTAAAGGAATATTATTTGGGGGTCCAGCCATGGAGAAGAGTTTAGACACTAGGAGAAGATAAGGAACACACCCATTATCAAGAAATCACATTAGGATTCTCTTTTTAACCTGTTCCTTAAAACACTAGTGCTTAGGAAATCTATTGGAGGCAGAAGCAGTCAAGGGTAGCTTAGGGTTAGGGTTAGGGTTAGGGTGAGGGTTAGGGTACGGCTTAGGGTACGGGTTCGGGGAGGGGTTCGGGTATGGCGTAGGGTATGGGTTAGGGTTAGGGTTAGGGCTAGTGTTAGTGTTAGGGCTCGGTTTAGGGTACGGGTAAGGATTAGGATACGCGTTAGGGTTAGGGTAGGGGTTAGGGTTAGGGTACGTGTTAGGGTGAGGGTAGTTATTAAACCTATCCCACTCTCTAGATACCCCTTAGCACGTAAATGTATATTATTTGGGGGTCCAGCCATGGAGAAGAGTTTAGACACTAGGAGAAGATAAGGAACACACCCATTATCAAGAAATCACATTAGGATTCTCTTTTTAACCTGTTCCTTAAAACACTAGTGCTTAGGAAATCTATTGGAGGCAGAAGAAGTCAAGGGAAGCTTAGGGTTAGGGTTAGGGTTAGGGTGAGAGTTAGGGTATGGCTTAGGGTACGGGTTCGGGGAGGGGTTCGGGTAGGGCGTAGGGTATGGGTTAGGGTTAGGGTTAGGGTTAGTGTTAGGGTTAGGGCTCGGTTTAGGGTACGGGTTAGGATTAGGGTACGCGTTAGGGTTAGAGTAGGGGTTAGGGATAGGGTACGCGATAGGGTGAGGTTAGTTATTAAACCTACCCACTATCTACATTACCCTTAGCACGTAAAGGAATATTATTTGGGGGTCCAGCCATGGAGACGAGTTTAGACACTAGGAGAATATAAGGAACACACCCATTATCACGAAATCACATTAGGATTCTCTTTTTAACCTGTTCCTTAAAACACTAGTGCTTAGGAAATCTATTGGAGGCAGAAGCAGTCAAGGGTAGCTTAGGGTTAGGGTTAGGGTTAGGGTGAGGGTTAGGGTACGGCTTAGGGTACGGGTTTGGGGAGGGGTTCGGGTAGGGCGTAGGGTATGGGTTAGGGCTACTGTTAGGGTTAGGGCTCGGTATAGGGTACGGGTTAGGATTAGGGTACGCGTTAGGGTTAGGGTAGGGGTTAGGGTTAGGCTACGTGTTAGGGTGAGGGTAGTTATTAAACCTATCCCACTCTCTAGATACCCCTTAGCACGTAAAGGAATATTATTTCGGTGTACAGCCATGGAGAAGAGTTAAGACACTAGGAGAAGATAAGGAACACACCCATTATCAAGAAATCACATTAGGATTCTCTTTTTAACCTGTTCCTTAAAACACTAGTGCTTAGGAAATCTATTGGAGGCAGAAGAAGTCAAGGGAAGCTTAGGGTTAGGGTTAGGGTTAGGGTGAGAGTTAGGGTACGGCTTAGGGTACGGGTTCGGGGAGGGGTTCGGGTAGGGCGTAGGGTATGGGTTAGGGTTAGGGTTAGGGTTAGTGTTAGAGTTAGGGCTCGGTTTAGGGTACGGGTTAGGATTAGGGTACGCGTTAGGGTTAGGGTAGGGGTTAGGGTTAGGGTACGCGATAGGGTGAGGTTAGTTATTGAACCTACCCACTATCTAGATTACCCTTAGCACGTAAAGGAATATTATTTGGGGGTCCAGCCATGGAGACGAGTTTAGACACTAGGAGAATATAAGTAACACACCCATTATCACGAAATCACATTAGGATTCACCTTTTAACCTGTTCCTTAAAACACTAGTGCTTAGGAAATCTATTGGAGGCAGAAGCAGTCAAGGGTAGCTTAGGGTTAGGGTTAGGGTTAGGGTTAGGGTTAGGGTACGCCTTAGGGTACGGGTTCGGGGAGGGGTTCGGGTATGGCGTAGGGTATGGGTTAGGGTTAGGGTTAGGGCTAGTGTTAGGGTTAGGGCTCGGTTTAGGGTACGGGTTAGGATTAGGGTACGCATTAGGGTTAGGGTAGGGGTTAGGGTTAGGGTACGTGTTAGGGTGAGGGTAGTTATTAAACCTATCCCACTCTCTAGAAACCCCTTAGCACGTAAAGGAATATTATTTGGGGGTCCAGCCATGGAGAAGAGTTTAGACACTAGGAGAAGATAAGGAACACACCCATTATCAAGAAATCACATTAGGATTCTCTTTTTAACCTGTTCCTTAAAACACTAGTGCTTAGGAAATCTATTGGAGGCAGAAGCAGTCAAGGGTAGCTTAGGGTTAGGGTTAGGTTTAGGGTGAGGGTTAGGGTACGGCTTAGGGTACGGGTTCGGGGAGGGGTTCGGGTAGGGCGTAGTGTATAGGTTAGGGTTAGGGTTAGGGATAGTGTTAGGGTTAGGGCTCGGTTTAGGGTACGGGTTAGGATTAGGGTACGCGTTAGGGTTAGGGTAGGGGTTAGGGTTAGGGTACGTGTTAGGGTGAGGGTAGTTATTAAACCTATCCCACTCTCTAGATACCCCTTAGCACGTAAAGGAATATTATTTGGGGGTCCAGCCATGGAGAAGAGTTTAGACACTAGGAGAAGATAAGGAACACACCCATTATCAAGAAATCACATTAGGATTCTCTTTTTAACCTGTTCCTTAAAACACTAGTGCTTAGGAAATCTATTGGAGGCAGAAGCAGTCAAGGGTAGCTTAGTGTTAGGGTTAGGGTTAGGGTGAGGGTTAGGGTACGGCTTAGGGTACGGGTTCGGGGAGGGGTTCGGGTAGGGCGTAGGGTATGGGTTAGGGTTAGGGTTAGGGCTAGTGTTAGGGTTAGGGCTCGGTTTAGGGTACGGGGTAGGATTAGGGTACGCGTTAGGGTTAGGGTAGGGGTTAGGGTTAGGGTACGTGTTAGGGTGAGGGTAGTTATTAAACCTATCCCACTCTCTAGATACCCCTTAGCACGTAAAGGAATATTATTTGGGGGTCCAGCCATGGAGAAGAGTTTAGACACTAGGAGAAGATAAGGAACACACCCATTATCAAGAAATCACATTAGGATTCTCTTTTTAACCTGTTCCTTAAAACACTAGTGCTTAGGAAATCTATTGGAGGCAGAAGCAGTCAAGGGTAGCTTAGGGTTAGGGTTAGGGTTAGGGTGAGGGTTAGGGTACGGCTTAGGGTACGGGTTCGGGGAGGGGTTCGGGTAGGGCGTAGGGTATGGGTTAGGGTTAGGGTTAGGGCTAGTGTTAGGGTTAGGGCTCGGTTTAGGGTACGGGTTAGGATTAGGGTACGCGTTAGGGTTTGGGTAGGGGTTAGGGTTAGGGTACGCGATAGGGTGAGGTTAGTTATTAAACCTACCCACTATCTTGATTACCCTTAGCACGTAAAGGAATATTATTTGGGGGTCCAGCCATGGAGACGAGTTTAGACACTAGGAGAATATAAGGAACACACCCATTATCAAGAAATCACATTAGGATTCTCTTTTTAACCTGTTCCTTAAAACACTAGTGCTTAGGAAATCTATTGGAGGCAGAAGCAGTCAAGGGTAGCTTAGGGTTAGGGTTAGGGTTAGGGTGAGGGTTAGGGTACGGCTTAGGGTACGGGTTCGGGGAGGGGTTCGGGTAGGGCGTAGGGTATGTGTTAGGGTTAGGGTTAGGGCTAGTGTTAGGGTTAGGGCTCGGTTTAGGGTACGGGTTAGGATTAGGGTACGCGTTAGGGTTAGGGTAGGGGTTAGGGTTAGGGTACGCGATAGGGTGAGGTTAGTTATTAAACCTACCCACTATCTAGATTACCCTTAGCACGTAAAGGAATATTATTTGGGGGTCCAGCCATGGAGACGAGTTTAGACACTAGGAGAAGATAAGGAACACACCCATTATCACGAAATCACATTAGGATTCTCTTTTTAACCTGTTCCTTAAAACACTAGTGCTTAGGAAATCTATTGGAGGCAGAAGCATTCAAGGGTAGCTTAGGGTTAGGGTTAGGGTTAGGGTTAGGGTTAGGGTACGCCTTAGGGTACGGGTTCGGGGAGGGGTTCGGGTATGGCGTAGGGTATGGGTTAGGGTTAGGGTTAGGGCTAGTGTTAGGGTTAGGGCTCGGTTTAGGGTACGGGTTAGGATTAGGGTACGCGTTAGGGTTAGGGTAGGGGTTAGGGTTAGGGTACGTGTTAGGGTGAGGGTAGTTATTAAACCTATCCCACTCTCTAGATACCCCTTAGCACGTAAAGGAATATTATTTGGGGGTCCAGCCATGGAGAAGAGTTTAGACACTAGGAGAAGATAAGGAACACACCCATTATCAAGAAATCACATTAGGATTCTCTTTTTAACCTGTTCCTTAAAACACTAGTGCTTAGGAAATCTATTGGAGGCAGAAGCAGTCAAGGGTAGCTTAGGGTTAGGGTTAGGGTTAGGGTGAGGGTTAGGGTACGGCTTAGGGTACGGGTTCGGGGAGGGGTTCGGGTAGGGCGTAGGGTATGTGTTAGGGTTAGGGTTAGGGCTAGTGTTAGGGTTAGGGCTCGGTTTAGGGTACGGGTTAGGATTAGGGTACGCGTTAGGGTTAGGGTAGGGGTTAGGGTTAGGGTACGCGATAGGGTGAGGTTAGTTATTAAACCTACCCACTATCTAGATTACCCTTAGCACGTAAAGGAATATTATTTGGGGGTCCAGCCATGGAGACGAGTTTAGACACTAGGAGAATATAAGGAACACACCCATTATCACGAAATCACATTAGGATTCTCTTTTTAACCTGTTCCTTAAAACACTAGTGCTTAGGAAATCTATTGGAGGCAGAAGCAATCAAGGGTAGCTTAGGGTTAGGGTTAGGGTTAGGGTTAGGGTTAGGGTACGCCTTAGGGTACGGGTTCGGGGAGGGGTTCGGGTATGGCGTAGGGTATGGGTTAGGGTTAGGGTTAGGGCTAGTGTTAGGGTTAGGGCTCGGTTTAGGGTACGGGTTAGGATTAGGGTACGCGTTAGGGTTAGGGTAGGGGTTAGGGTTAGGGTACGTGTTAGGGTGAGGGTAGTTATTAAACCTATCCCACTCTCTAGATACCCCTTAGCACGTAAAGGAATATTATTTGGGCGTCCAGCCATGGAGAAGAGTTTAGACACTAGGAGAAGATAAGGAACACACCCATTATCAAGAAATCACATTAGGATTCTCTTTTTAACCTGTTCCTTAAAACACTAGTGCTTAGGAAATCTATTGGAGGCAGAAGCAGTCAAGGGTAGCTTAGGGTTAGGGTTAGGGTTAGGGTGAGGGTTAGGGTACGGCTTAGGGTACGGGTTCGGGGAGGGGTTCGGGTAGGGCGTAGGGTATGGGTTAGGGTTAGGGTTAGGGCTAGTGTTAGGGTTAGGGCTCGGTTTAGGGTACGGGTTAGGATTAGGGTACGCGTTAGGGTTAGGGTAGGGGTTAGGGTTAGGGTACGTGTTAGGGTGAGGGTAGTTATTAAACCTATCCCACTCTCTAGATACCCATTAGCACGTAAAGGAATATTATTTGGGGGTCCAGCCATGGAGAAGAGTTTAGACACTAGGAGAAGATAAGGAACACACCCATTATCAAGAAATCACATTAGGATTCTCTTTTTAACCTGTTCCTTAAAACACTAGTGCTTAGGAAATCTATTGGAGGCAGAAGAAGTCAAGGGAAGCTTAGGGTTAGGGTTAGGGTTAGGGTGAGAGTTAGGGTACGGCTTAGGGTACGGGTTCGGGGAGGGGTTCGGGTAGGGCGTAGGGTATGGGTTAGGGTTAGGGTTAGGGTTAGTGTTAGAGTTAGGGCTCGGTTTAGGGTACGGGTTAGGATTAGGGTACGCGTTAGGGTTAGGGTAGGGGTTAGGGTTAGGGTACGCGATAGGGTGAGGTTAGTTATTGAACCTACCCACTATCTAGATTACCCTTAGCACGTAAAGGAATATTATTTGGGGGTCCAGCCATGGAGACGAGTTTAGACACTAGGAGAATATAAGTAACACACCCATTATCACGAAATCACATTAGGATTCACCTTTTAACCTGTTCCTTAAAACACTAGTGCTTAGGAAATCTATTGGAGGCAGAAGCAGTCAAGGGTAGCTTAGGGTTAGGGTTAGGGTTAGGGTTAGGGTTAGGGTACGCCTTAGGGTACGGTTTCGGGGAGGGGTTCGGGTATGGCGTAGGGTATGGGTTAGGGTTAGGGTTAGGGCTAGTGTTAGGGTTAGGGCTCGGTTTAGGGTACGGGTTAGGATTAGGGTACGCATTAGGGTTAGGGTAGGGGTTAGGGTTAGGGTACGTGTTAGGGTGAGGGTAGTTATTAAACCTATCCCACTCTCTAGAAACCCCTTAGCACGTAAAGGAATATTATTTGGGGGTCCAGCCATGGAGAAGAGTTTAGACACTAGGAGAAGATAAGGAACACACCCATTATCAAGAAATCACATTAGGATTCTCTTTTTAACCTGTTCCTTAAAACACTAGTGCTTAGGAAATCTATTGGAGGCAGAAGCAGTCAAGGGTAGCTTAGGGTTAGGGTTAGGGTTAGGGTGAGGGTTAGGGTACGGCTTAGGGTACGGGTTCGGGGAGGGGTTCGGGTAGGGCGTAGGGTATGTGTTAGGGTTAGGGTTAGGGCTAGTGTTAGGGTTAGGGCTCGGTTTAGGGTACGGGTTAGGATTAGGGTACGCGTTAGGGTTAGGGTAGGGGTTAGGGTTAGGGTACGCGATAGGGTGAGGTTAGTTATTAAACCTACCCACTATCTAGATTACCCTTAGCACGTAAAGGAATATTATTTGGGGGTCCAGCCATGGAGACGAGTTTAGACACTAGGAGAAGATAAGGAACACACCCATTATCACGAAATCACATTAGGATTCTCTTTTTAACCTGTTCCTTAAAACACTAGTGCTTAGGAAATCTATTGGAGGCAGAAGCATTCAAGGGTAGCTTAGGGTTAGGGTTAGGGTTAGGGTTAGGGTTAGGGTACGCCTTAGGGTACGGGTTCGGGGAGGGGTTCGGGTATGGCGTAGGGTATGGGTTAGGGTTAGGGTTAGGGCTAGTGTTAGGGTTAGGGCTCGGTTTAGGGTACGGGTTAGGATTAGGGTACGCGTTAGGGTTAGGGTAGGGGTTAGGGTTAGGGTACGTGTTAGGGTGAGGGTAGTTATTAAACCTATCCCACTCTCTAGATACCCCTTAGCACGTAAAGGAATATTATTTGGGCGTCCAGCCATGGAGAAGAGTTTAGACACTAGGAGAAGATAAGGAACACACCCATTATCAAGAAATCACATTAGGATTCTCTTTTTAACCTGTTCCTTAAAACACTAGTGCTTAGGAAATCTATTGGAGGCAGAAGCAGTCAAGGGTAGCTTAGGGTTAGGGTTAGGGTTAGGGTGAGGGTTAGGGTACGGCTTAGGGTACGGGTTCGGGGAGGGGTTCGGGTAGGGCGTAGGGTATGGGTTAGGGTTAGGGTTAGGGCTAGTGTTAGGGTTAGGGCTCGGTTTAGGGTACGGGTTAGGATTAGGGTACGCGTTAGGGTTAGGGTAGGGGTTAGGGTTAGGGTACGTGTTAGGGTGAGGGTAGTTATTAAACCTATCCCACTCTCTAGATACCCATTAGCACGTAAAGGAATATTATTTGGGGGTCCAGCCATGGAGAAGAGTTTAGACACTAGGAGAAGATAAGGAACACACCCATTATCAAGAAATCACATTAGGATTCTCTTTTTAACCTGTTCCTTAAAACACTAGTGCTTAGGAAATCTATTGGAGGCAGAAGAAGTCAAGGGAAGCTTAGGGTTAGGGTTAGGGTTAGGGTGAGAGTAAGGGTACGGCTTAGGGTACGGGTTCGGGGAGGGGTTCGGGTAGGGCGTAGGGTATGGGTTAGGGTTAGGGTTAGGGTTAGTGTTAGAGTTAGGGCTCGGTTTAGGGTACGGGTTAGGATTAGGGTACGCGTTAGGGTTAGGGTAGGGGTTAGGGTTAGGGTACGCGATAGGGTGAGGTTAGTTATTGAACCTACCCACTATCTAGATTACCCTTAGCACGTAAAGGAATATTATTTGGGGGTCCAGCCATGGAGACGAGTTTAGACACTAGGAGAATATAAGTAACACACCCATTATCACGAAATCACATTAGGATTCACCTTTTAACCTGTTCCTTAAAACACTAGTGCTTAGGAAATCTATTGGAGGCAGAAGCAGTCAAGGGTAGCTTAGGGTTAGGGTTAGGGTTAGGGTTAGGGTTAGGGTACGCCTTAGGGTACGGGTTCGGGGAGGGGTTCGGGTATGGCGTAGGGTATGGGTTAGGGTTAGGGTTAGGGCTAGTGTTAGGGTTAGGGCTCGGTTTAGGGTACGGGTTAGGATTAGGGTACGCATTAGGGTTAGGGTAGGGGTTAGGGTTAGGGTACGTGTTAGGGTGAGGGTAGTTATTAAACCTATCCCACTCTCTAGAAACCCCTTAGCACGTAAAGGAATATTATTTGGGGGTCCAGCCATGGAGAAGAGTTTAGACACTAGGAGAAGATAAGGAACACACCCATTATCAAGAAATCACATTAGGATTCTCTTTTTAACCTGTTCCTTAAAACACTAGTGCTTAGGAAATCTATTGGAGGCAGAAGCAGTCAAGGGTAGCTTAGGGTTAGGGTTAGGGTTAGGGTGAGGGTTAGGGTATGGCTTAGGGTACGGGTTCGGGGAGGGGTTCATGTAGGGCGTAGGGTATGGGTTAGGGTTAGGGTTAAGGCTAGTGTTAGGGTTAGGGCTCGGTTTAGGGTACGGGTTAGGATTAGGGTACGCGTTAGGGTTAGGGTAGGGGTTAGGGTTAGGGTACGCGATAGGGTGAGGTTAGTTATTAAACCTACCCACTATCTAGATTACCCTTAGCACATAAAGGAATATTATTTGGGGGTCCAGCCATGGAGACGAGTTTAGACACTAGGAGAAGATAAGGAACACACCCATTATCACGAAATCACATTAGGATTCTCTTTTTAACCTGTTCCTTAAAACACTAGTGCTTAGGAAATCTATTGGAGGCAGAAGCAGTCAAGGGTAGCTTAGGGTTAGGGTTAGGGTTAGGGTTAGGGTTAGGGTACGCCTTAGGGTACGGGTTCGGGGAGGGGTTCGGGTATGGCGTAGGGTATGGGTTAGGGTTAGGGTTAGGGCTAGTGTTAGGGTTAGGGCTCGGTTTAGGGTACGGGTTAGGATTAGGGTACGCGTTAGGGTTAGGGTAGGGGTTAGGGTTAGGGTACGTGTTAGGGTGAGGGTAGTTATTAAACCTATCCCACTCTCTAGATACCCCTTAGCACGTAAAGGAATATTATTTGGGGGTCCAGCCATGGAGAAGAGTTTAGACACTAGGAGAAGATAAGGAACACACCCATTATCAAGAAATCACATTAGGATTCTCTTTTTAACCTGTTCCTTAAAACACTAGTGCTTAGGAAATCTATTGGAGGCAGAAGCAGTCAAGGGTAGCTTAGGGTTAGGGTTAGGGTTAGGGTTAGGGTTAGGGTACGCCTTAGGGTACGGGTTCGGGGAGGGGTTCGGGTAGGGCGTAGGGTATGGGTTAGGGTTAGGGTTAGGGCTAGTGTTAGGGTTAGGGCTCGGTTTAGGGTACGGGTTAGGATTAGGGTACGCGTTAGGGTTAGGGTAGGGGTTAGGGTTAGGGTACGTGTTAGGGTGAGGGTAGTTATTAAACCTATCCCACTCTCTAGATACCCCTTAGCACGTAAAGGAATATTATTTGGGGGTCCAGCCATGGAGACGAGTTTAGACACTAGGAGAATATAAGGAACACACCCATTATCAAGAAATCACATTAGGATTCTCTTTTTAACCTGTTCCTTAAAACACTAGTGCTTAGGATATCTATTGGAGGCAGAAGCAGTCAAGGGTAGCTTAGGGTTAGGGTTAGGGTTAGGGTGAGGGTTAGGGTACGGCTTAGGGTACGGGTTCGGGGAGGGGTTCGGGTAGGGCGTAGGGTATGTGTTAGGGTTAGGGTTAGGGCTAGTGTTAGGGTTAGGGCTCGGTTTAGGGTACGGGTTAGGATTAGGGTACGCGTTAGGGTTAGGGTAGGGGTTAGGGTTAGGGTACGCGATAGGGTGAGGTTAGTTATTAAACCTACCCACTATCTAGATTACCCTTAGCACGTAAAGGAATATTATTTGGGGGTCCAGCCATGGAGACGAGTTTAGACACTAGGAGAAGATAAGGAACACACCCATTATCACGAAATCACATTAGGATTCTCTTTTTAACCTGTTCCTTAAAACACTAGTGCTTAGGAAATCTATTGGAGGCAGAAGCAGTCAAGGGTAGCGTAGGGTTAGGGTTAGGGTTAGGGTGAGGGTTAGGGTACGGCTTAGGGTACGGGTTCGGGGAGGGGTTCGGGTAGGGCGTAGGGTATGGGTTAGGGTTAGGGTTAGGGCTAGTGTTAGGGTTAGGGCTCGGTTTAGGGTACGGGTTAGGATTAGGGTACGCGTTAGGGTTAGGGTTAGGGTACGTGTTAGGGTGAGGGTAGTTATTAAACCTATCCCACTCTCTAGATACCCCTTAGCACGTAAAGGAATATTATTTGGGGGTCCAGCCATGGAGAAGAGTTTAGACACTAGGAGAAGATAAGGAACACACCCATTATCAAGAAATCACATTAGGATTCTCTTTTTAACCTGTTCCTTAAAACACTAGTGCTTAGGAAATCTATTGGAGGCAGAAGCAGTCAAGGGTAGCTTAGGGTTAGGGTTAGGTTTAGGGTGAGGTTTAGGGTACGGCTTAGGGTACGGGTTCGGGGAGGGGTTCGGGTAGGGCGTAGTGTATGGGTTAGGGTTAGGGTTAGGGATAGTGTTAGGGTTAGGGCTCGGTTTAGGGTACGGGTTAGGATTAGGGTACGCGTTAGGGTTAGGGTAGGGGTTAGGGTTAGGGTACGTGTTAGGGTGAGGGTAGTTATTAAACCTATCCCACTCTCTAGATACCCCTTAGCACGTAAAGGAATATTATTTGGGGGTCCAGCCATGGAGAAGAGTTTAGACACTAGGAGAAGATAAGGAACACACCCATTATCAAGAAATCACATTAGGATTCTCTTTTTAACCTGTTCCTTAAAACACTAGTGCTTAGGAAATCTATTGGAGGCAGAAGCAGTCAAGGGTAGCTTAGTGTTAGGGTTAGGGTTAGGGTGAGGGTTAGGGTACGGCTTAGGGTACGGGTTCGGGGAGGGGTTCGGGTAGGGCGTAGGGTATGGGTTAGGGTTAGGGTTAGGGCTAGTGTTAGGGTTAGGGCTCGGTTTAGGGTACGGGGTAGGATTAGGGTACGCGTTAGGGTTAGGGTAGGGGTTAGGGTTAGGGTACGTGTTAGGGTGAGGGTAGTTATTAAACCTATCCCACTCTCTAGATACCCCTTAGCACGTAAAGGAATATTATTTGGGGGTCCAGCCATGGAGAAGAGTTTAGACACTAGGAGAAGATAAGGAACACACCCATTATCAAGAAATCACATTAGGATTCACTTTTTAACCTGTTCCTTAAAACACTAGTGCTTAGGAAATCTATTGGAGGCAGAAGCAGTCAAGGGTAGCTTAGGGTTAGGGTTAGGGTTAGGGTGAGGGTTAGGGTACGGCTTAGGGTACGGGTTCGGGGAGGGGTTCGGGTAGGGCGTAGGGTATGGGTTAGGGTTAGGGTTAGGGCTAGTGTTAGGGTTAGGGCTCGGTTTAGGGTACGGGTTAGGATTAGGGTACGCGTTAGGGTTTGGGTAGGGGTTAGGGTTAGGGTACGCGATAGGGTGAGGTTAGTTATTAAACCTACCCACTATCTTGATTACCCTTAGCACGTAAAGGAATATTATTTGGGGGTCCAGCCATGGAGACGAGTTTAGACACTAGGAGAATATAAGGAACACACCCATTATCAAGAAATCACATTAGGATTCTCTTTTTAACCTGTTCCTTAAAACACTAGTGCTTAGGAAATCTATTGGAGGCAGAAGCAGTCAAGGGTAGCTTAGGGTTAGGGTTAGGGTTAGGGTGAGGGTTAGGGTATGGCTTAGGGTACTGGTTCGGGGAGGGGTTCGGGTAGGGCGTAGGGTATGTGTTAGGGTTAGGGTTAGGGCTAGTGTTAGGGTTAGGGCTCGGTTTAGGGTACGGGTTAGGATTAGGGTACGCGTTAGGGTTAGGGTAGGGGTTAGGGTTAGGGTACGCGATAGGGTGAGGTTAGTTATTAAACCTACCCACTATCTAGATTACCCTTAGCACGTAAAGGAATATTATTTGGGGGTCCAGCCATGGAGACGAGTTTAGACACTAGGAGAAGATAAGGAACACACCCATTATCACGAAATCACATTAGGATTCTCTTTTTAACCTGTTCCTTAAAACACTAGTGCTTAGGAAATCTATTGGAGGCAGAAGCATTCAAGGGTAGCTTAGGGTTAGGGTTAGGGTTAGGGTTAGGGTTAGGGTACGCCTTAGGGTACGGGTTCGGGGAGGGGTTCGGGTATGGCGTAGGGTATGGGTTAGGGTTAGGGTTAGGGCTAGTGTTAGGGTTAGGGCTCGGTTTAGGGTACGGGTTAGGATTAGGGTACGCGTTAGGGTTAGGGTAGGGGTTAGGGTTAGGGTACGTGTTAGGGTGAGGGTAGTTATTAAACCTATCCCACTCTCTAGATACCCCTTAGCACGTAAAGGAATATTATTTGGGCGTCCAGCCATGGAGAAGAGTTTAGACACTAGGAGAAGATAAGGAACACACCCATTATCAAGAAATCACATTAGGATTCTCTTTTTAACCTGTTCCTTAAAACACTAGTGCTTAGGAAATCTATTGGAGGCAGAAGCAGTCAAGGGTAGCTTAGGGTTAGGGTTAGGGTTAGGGTGAGGGTTAGGGTACGGCTTAGGGTACGGATTCGGGGAGGGGTTCGGGTAGGGCGTAGGGTATGTGTTAGGGTTAGGGTTAGGGCTAGTGTTAGGGATAGGGCTCGGTTTAGGGTACGGGTTAGGATTAGGGTACGCGTTAGGGTTAGGGTAGGGGTTAGGGTTAGGGTACGCGATAGGGTGAGGTTAGTTATTAAACCTACCCACTATCTAGATTACCCTTAGCACGTAAAGGAATATTATTTGGGGGTCCAGCCATGGAGACGAGTTTAGACACTAGGAGAAGATAAGGAACACACCCATTATCACGAAATCACATTAGGATTCTCTTTTTAACCTGTTCCTTAAAACACTAGTGCTTAGGAAATCTATTGGAGGCAGAAGCAGTCAAGGGTAGCTTAGGGTTAGGGTTAGGGTTAGGGTTAGGGTTAGGGTACGCCTTAGGGTACGGGTTCGGGGAGGGGTTCGGGTATGGCGTAGGGTATGGGTTAGGGTTAGGGTTAGGGCTAGTGTTAGGGTTAGGGCTCGGTTTAGGGTACGGGTTAGGATTAGGGTACGCGTTAGGGTTAGGGTAGGGGTTAGGCTTAGGGTACGTGTTAGGGTGAGGGTAGTTATTAAACCTATCCCACTCTCTAGATACCCCTTAGCACGTAAAGGAATATTATTTGGGCGTCCAGCCATGGAGAAGAGTTTAGACACTAGGAGAAGATAAGGAACACACCCATTATCAAGAAATCACATTAGGATTCTCTTTTTAACCTGTTCCTTAAAACACTAGTGCTTAGGAAATCTATTGGAGGCAGAAGCAGTCAAGGGTAGCTTAGGGTTAGGGTTAGGGTTAGGGTGAGGGTTAGGGTACGGCTTAGGGTACGGGTTCGGGGAGGGGTTCGGGTAGGGCATAGGGTATGGGTTAGGGTTAGGGTTAGGGCTAGTGTTAGGGTTAGGGCTCGGTTTAGGGTACGGGTTAGGATTAGGGTACGCGTTAGGGTTAGGGTAGGGGTTAGGGTTAGGGTACGTGTTAGGGTGAGGGTAGTTATTAAACCTATCCCACTCTCTAGATACCCATTAGCACGTAAAGGAATATTATTTGGGGGTCCAGCCATGGAGAAGAGTTTAGACACTAGGAGAAGATAAGGAACACACCCATTATCAAGAAATCACATTAGGATTCTCTTTTTAACCTGTTCCTTAAAACACTAGTGCTTAGGAAATCTATTGGAGGCAGAAGAAGTCAAGGGAAGCTTAGGGTTAGGGTTAGGGTTAGGGTGAGAGTTAGGGTACGGCTTAGGGTACGGGTTCGGGGAGGGGTTCGGGTAGGGCGTAGGGTATGGGTTAGGGTTAGGGTTAGGGTTAGTGTTAGAGTTAGGGCTCGGTTTAGGGTACGGGTTAGGATTAGGGTACGCGTTAGGGTTAGGGTAGGGGTTAGGGTTAGGGTATGCGATAGGGTGAGGTTAGTTATTGAACCTACCCACTATCTAGATTACCCTTAGCACGTAAAGGAATATTATTTGGGGGTCCAGCCATGGAGACGAGTTTAGACACTAGGAGAATATAAGTAACACACCCATTATCACGAAATCACATTAGGATTCACCTTTTAACCTGTTCCTTAAAACACTAGTGCTTAGGAAATCTATTGGAGGCAGAAGCAGTCAAGGGTAGCTTAGGGTTAGGGTTAGGGTTAGGGTTAGGGTTAGGGTACGCCTTAGGGTACGGGTTCGGGGAGGGGTTCGGGTACGGCGTAGGGTATGGGTTAGGGTTAGGGTTAGGGCTAGTGTTAGGGTTAGGGCTCGGTTTAGGGTACGGGTTAGGATTAGAGTACGCATTAGGGTTAGGGTAGGGGTTAGGGTTAGGGTACGTGTTAGGGTGAGGGTAGTTATTAAACCTATCCCACTCTCTAGAAAACCCTTAGCACGTAAAGGAATATTATTTGGGGGTCCAGCCATGGAGAAGAGTTTAGACACTAGGAGAAGATAAGGAACACACCCATTATCAAGAAATCACATTAGGATTCTCTTTTTAACCTGTTCCTTAAAACACTAGTGCTTAGGAAATCTATTGGAGGCAGAAGCAGTCAAGGGTAGCTTAGGGTTAGGGTTAGGGTTAGGGTGAGAGTTAGGGTATGGCTTAGGGTACGGGTTCGGGGAGGGGTTCGTGTAGGGCGTAGGGTATGGGTTAGGGTTAGGGTTAGGGCTAGTGTTAGGGTTAGGGCTCGGTTTAGGGTACGGGTTAGGATTAGGGTACGCGTTAGGGTTAGGGTAGGGGTTAGGGTTAGGGTACGCGATAGGGTGAGGTTAGTTATTAAACCTACCCACTATCTAGATTACCCTTAGCACGTAAAGGAATATTATTTGGGGGTCCAGCCATGGAGACGAGTTTAGACACTAGGAGAAGATAAGGAACACACCCATTATCACGAAATCACATTAGGATTCTCTTTTTAACCTGTTCCTTAAAACACTAGTGCTTAGGAAATCTATTGGAGGCAGAAGCAGTCAAGGGTAGCTTAGGGTTAGGGTTAGGGTTAGGGATAGGGTTAGGGTACGCCTTAGGGTACGGGTTCGGGGAGGGGTTCGGGTATGGCGTAGGGTATGGGTTAGGGTTAGGGTTAGGGCTAGTGTTAGGGTTAGGGCTCGGTTTAGGGTACGGGTTAGGATTAGGGTACGCGTTAGGGTTAGGGTAGGGGTTAGGGTTAGGGTACGTGTTAGGGTGAGGGTAGTTATTAAACCTATCCCACTCTCTAGATTCCCCCATAGCACGTAAAGGAATATTATTTGGGGGTCCAGCCATGGAGAAGAGTTTAGACACTAGGAGAAGATAAGGAACACACCCATTATCAAGAAATCACATTAGGATTCTCTTTTTAACCTGTTCCTTAAAACACTAGTGCTTAGGAAATCTATTGGAGGCAGAAGCAGTCAAGGGTAGCTTAGGGTTAGGGTTAGGGTTAGGGTTAGGGTTAGGGTACGCCTTAGGGTACGGGTTCGGGGAGGGGTTCGGGTAGGGCGTAGGGTATGGGTTAGGGTTAGGGTTAGGGCTAGTGTTAGGGTTAGGGCTCGGTTTAGGGTACGGGTTAGGATTAGGGTACGCGTTAGGGTTAGGGTAGGGGTTAGGGTTAGGGTACGTGTTAGGGTGAGGGTAGTTATTAAACCTATCCCACTCTCTAGATACCCCTTAGCACGTAAAGGAATATTATTTGGGGGTCCAGCCATGGAGAAGAGTTTAGACACTAGGAGAAGATAAGGAACACACCCATTATCAAGAAATCACATTAGGATTCTCTTTTTAACCTGTTCCTTAAAACACTAGTGCTTAGGAAATCTATTGGAGGCAGAAGCAGTCAAGGGTAGCTTAGGGTTAGGGTTAGGGTTAGGGTGAGGGTTAGGGTACGGCTTAGGGTACGGGTTCGGGGAGGGGTTCGGGTAGGGCGTAGGGTATGGGTTAGGGTTAGGGTTAGGGCTAGTGTTAGGGTTAGGGCTCGGTTTAGGGTACGGGTTAGGATTAGGGTACGCGTTAGGTTTAGGGTAGGGGTTAGTGTTAGGGTACGCGATAGGGTGAGGTTAGTTATTAAACCTACCCACTATTTTGATTACCCTTAGCACGTAAAGGAATATTATTTGGGGGTCCAGCCATGGAGACGAGTTTAGACACTAGGAGAATATAAGGAACACACCCATTATCAAGAAATCACATTAGGATTCTCTTTTTAACCTTTTCCTTAAAACACTAGTGCTTAGGAAATCTATTGGAGGCAGAAGCAGTCAAGGGTAGCTTAGGGTTAGGGTTAGGGTTAGGGTGAGGGTTAGGGTACGTCTTAGGGTACGGGTTCGGGGAGGGGTTCGGGTAGGGCGTAGGGTATGTGTTAGGGTTAGGGTTAGGGCTAGTGTTAGGGTTAGGGATCGGTTTAGGGTACGGGTTAGGATTAGGGTACGCGTTAGGGTTAGGGTAGGGGTTAGGGTTAGGGTACGTGTTAGGGTGAGGGTAGTTATTAAACCTATCCCACTCTCTAGATACCCCTTAGCACGTAAAGGAATATTATTTGGGTGTCCAGCCATGGAGAAGAGTTTAGACACTAGGAGAAGATAAGGAACACACCCATTATCAAGAAATCACATTAGGATTCTCTTTTTAACCTGTTCCTTAAAACACTAGTGCTTAGGAAATCTATTGGAGGCAGAAGCAGTCAAGGGTAGCTTAGGGTTAGGGTTAGGGTTAGGGTGAGGGTTAGGGTACGGCTTAGGTTACGGGTTCGGGGAGGGGTTCAGGTAGGGCGTAGGGTATGTGTTAGGGTTAGGGTTAGGGCTAGTGTTAGGGTTAGGGCTCGGTTTAGGGTACGGGTTAGGATTAGGGTACGCGTTAGGGTTAGGGTAGGGGTTAGGGTTAGGGTACGCGATAGGGTGAGGTTAGTTATTAAACCTACCCACTATCTAGATTACCCTTAGCACGTAAAGGAATATTATTTGGGGGTCCAGCCATGGAGACGAGTTTAGACACTAGGAGAAGATAAGGAACACACCCATTATCACGAAATCACATTAGGATTCTCTTTTTAACCTGTTCCTTAAAACACTAGTGCTTAGGAAATCTATTGGAGGCAGAAGCATTCAAGGGTAGCTTAGGGTTAGGGTTAGGGTTAGGGTTAGGGTTAGGGTACGCCTTAGGGTACGGGTTCGGGGAGGGGTTCGGGTATGGCGTAGGGTATGGGTTAGGGTTAGGGTTAGGGCTAGTGTTAGGGTTAGGGCTCGGTTTAGGGTACGGGTTAGGATTAGGGTACGCGTTAGGGTTAGGGTAGGGGTTAGGCTTAGGGTACGTGTTAGGGTGAGGGTAGTTATTAAACCTATCCCACTCTCTAGATACCCCTTAGCACGTAAAGGAATATTATTTGGGCGTCCAGCCATGGAGAAGAGTTTAGACACTAGGAGAAGATAAGGAACACACCCATTATCAAGAAATCACATTAGGATTCTCTTTTTAACCTGTTCCTTAAAACACTAGTGCTTAGGAAATCTATTGGAGGCAGAAGCAGTCAAGGGTAGCTTAGGGTTAGGGTTAGGGTTAGGGTGAGGGTTAGGGTACGGCTTAGGGTACGGGTTCGGGGAGGGGTTCGGGTAGGGCATAGGGTATGGGTTAGGGTTAGGGTTAGGGCTAGTGTTAGGGTTAGGGCTCGGTTTAGGGTACGGGTTAGGATTAGGGTACGCGTTAGGGTTAGGGTAGGGGTTAGGGTTAGGGTACGTGTTAGGGTGAGGGTAGTTATTAAACCTATCCCACTCTCTAGATACCCATTAGCACGTAAAGGAATATTATTTGGGGGTCCAGCCATGGAGAAGAGTTTAGACACTAGGAGAAGATAAGGAACACACCCATTATCAAGAAATCACATTAGGATTCTCTTTTTAACCTGTTCCTTAAAACACTAGTGCTTAGGAAATCTATTGGAGGCAGAAGAAGTCAAGGGAAGCTTAGGGTTAGGGTTAGGGTTAGGGTGAGAGTTAGGGTACGGCTTAGGGTACGGGTTCGGGGAGGGGTTCGGGTAGGGCGTAGGCTATGGGTTAGGGTTAGGGTTAGGGTTAGTGTTAGAGTTAGGGCTCGGTTTAGGGTACGGGTTAGGATTAGGGTACGCGTTAGGGTTAGGGTAGGGGTTAGGGTTAGGGTATGCGATAGGGTGAGGTTAGTTATTGAACCTACCCACTATCTAGATTACCCTTAGCAAGTAAAGGAATATTATTTGGGGGTCCAGCCATGGAGAAGAGTTTAGACACTAGGAGAAGATAAGGAACACACCCATTATCAAGAAATCACATTAGGATTCTCTTTTTAACCTGTTCCTTAAAACACTAGTGCTTAGGAAATCTATTGGAGGCAGAAGCAGTCAAGGGTAGCTTAGGGTTAGGGTTAGGGTTAGGGTTAGGGTTAGGGTACGCCTTAGGGTACGGGTTCGGGGAGGGGTTCGGGTAGGGCGTAGGGTATGGGTTAGGGTTAGGGTTAGGGCTAGTGTTAGGGTTTGGGCTCGGTTTAGGGTACGGGTTAGGATTAGGGTACGCGTTAGGGTTAGGGTAGGGGTTAGGGTTAGGGTACGTGTTAGGGTGAGGGTAGTTATTAAACCTATCCCACTCTCTAGATACCCCTTAGCACGTAAAGGAATATTATTTGGGGGTCCAGCCATGGAGAAGAGTTTAGACACTAGGAGAAGATAAGGAACACACCCATTATCAAGAAATCACATTAGGATTCTCTTTTTAACCTGTTCCTTAAAACACTAGTGCTTAGGAAATCTATTGGAGGCAGAAGCAGTCAAGGAGAGCTTAGGGTTACGGTTAGGGTTAGGGTGAGGGTTAGGGTACGGCTTAGGGTATGGGTTTGGTGAGGGGTTCGGGTAGGGCGTAGGGTATGGGTTAGGGTTAGGGTTAGGGCTAGTGTTAGGGTTAGGGCTCGGTTTAGGGTACGGGTTAGGATTAGGGTACGCGTTAGGGTTAGGGTAGGGGTTAGTGTTAGGGTACGCGATAGGGTGAGGTTAGTTATTAAACCTACCCACTATTTTGATTACCCTTAGCACGTAAAGGAATATTATTTGGGGGTCCAGCCATGGAGACGAGTTTGGACACTAGGAGAATATAAGGAACACACCCATTATCAAGAAATCACATTAGGATTCTCTTTTTAACCTGTTCCTTAAAACACTAGTGCTTAGGAAATCTATTGGAGTCAGAAGCAGTCAAGGGTAGCTTAGGGTTAGGGTTAGGGTTAGGGTGAGGGTTAGGGTACGTCTTAGGGTACGGGTTCGGGGAGGGGTTCGGGTAGGGCGTAGGGTATGTGTTAGGGTTAGGGTTAGGGCTAGTGTTAGGGTTAGGGCTCGGTTTAGGGTACGGGTTAGGATTAGGGTACGCGTTAGGGTTAGGGTAGGGGTTAGGGTTAGGGTACGTGTTAGGGTGAGGGTAGTTATTAAACCTATCCCACTCTCTAGATACCCCTTAGCACGTAAAGGAATATTATTTGGGCGTCCAGCCATGGAGAAGAGTTTAGACACTAGGAGAAGATAAGGAACACACCCATTATCAAGAAATCACATTAGGATTCTCTTTTTAACCTGTTCCTTAAAACACTAGTGCTTAGAAAATCTATTGGAGGCAGAAGCAGTCAAGGGTAGCTTAGGGTTAGGGTTAGGGTTAGGGTGAGGGTTAGGGTACGGCTTAGGGTACTGGTTCGGGGAGGGGTTCGGGTAGGGCGTAGGGTATGTGTTAGGGTTAGGGTTAGGGCTAGTGTTAGGGTTAGGGCTCGGTTTAGGGTACGGGTTAGGATTAGGGTACGCGTTAGGGTTAGGGTAGGGGTTAGGGTTAGGGTACGCGATAGGGTGAGGTTAGTTATTAAACCTACCCACTATCTAGATTACCCTTAGCACGTAAAGGAATATTATTTGGGGGTCCAGCCATGGAGACGAGTTTAGACACTAGGAGAAGATAAGGAACACACCCATTATCACGAAATCACATTAGGATTCTCTTTTTAACCTGTTCCTTAAAACACTAGTGCTTAGGAAATCTATTGGAGGCAGAAGCATTCAAGGGTAGCTTAGGGTTAGGGTTAGGGTTAGGGTTAGGGTTAGGGTACGCCTTAGGGTACGGGTTCGGGGAGGGGTTCGGGTATGGCGTAGGGTATGGGTTAGGGTTAGGGTTAGGGCTAGTGTTAGGGTTAGGGCTCGGTTTAGGGTACGGGTTAGGATTAGGGTACGCGTTAGGGTTAGGGTAGGGGTTAGGCTTAGGGTACGTGTTAGGGTGAGGGTAGTTATTAAACCTATCCCACTCTCTAGATACCCCTTAGCACGTAAAGGAATATTATTTGGGCGTCCAGCCATGGAGAAGAGTTTAGACACTAGGAGAAGATAAGGAACACACCCATTATCAAGAAATCACATTAGGATTCTCTTTTTAACCTGTTCCTTAAAACACTAGTGCTTAGGAAATCTATTGGAGGCAGAAGCAGTCAAGGGTAGCTTAGGGTTAGGGTTAGGGTTAGGGTGAGGGTTAGGGTACGGCTTAGGGTACGGGTTCGGGGAGGGGTTCGGGTAGGGCACAGGGTATGGGTTAGGGTTAGGGTTAGGGCTAGTGTTAGGGTTAGGGCTCGGTTTAGGGTACGGGTTAGGATTAGGGTACGCGTTAAGGTTAGGGTAGGGGTTAGGGTTAGGGTACGTGTTAGGGTGAGGGTAGTTATTAAACCTATCCCACTCTCTAGATACCCATTAGCACGTAAAGGAATATTATTTGGGGGTCCAGCCATGGAGAAGAGTTTAGACACTAGGAGAAGATAAGGAACACACCCATTATCAAGAAATCACATTAGGATTCTCTTTTTAACCTGTTCCTTAAAACACTAGTGCTTAGGAAATCTATTGGAGGCAGAAGAAGTCAAGGGAAGCTTAGGGTTAGGGTTAGGGTTAGGGTGAGAGTTAGGGTACGGCTTAGGGTACGGGTTCGGGGAGGGGTTCGGGTAGGGCGTAGGGTATGGGTTAGGGTTAGGGTTAGGGTTAGTGTTAGAGTTAGGGCTCGGTTTAGGGTACGGGTTAGGATTAGGGTACGCGTTAGGGTTAGGGTAGGGGTTAGGGTTAGGGTATGCGATAGGGTGAGGTTAGTTATTGAACCTACCCACTATCTAGATTACCCTTAGCACGTAAAGGAATATTATTTGGGGGTCCAGCCATGGAGACGAGTTTAGACACTAGGAGAATATCAGTAACACACCCATTATCACGAAATCACATTAGGATTCACCTTTTAACCTGTTCCTTAAAACATTAGTGCTTAGGAAATCTATTGGAGGCAGAAGCAGTCAAGGGTAGCTTAGGGTTAGGGTTAGGGTTAGGGTTAGGGTTAGGGTACGCCTTAGGGTACGGGTTCGGGGAGGGGTTCGGGTACGGCGTAGGGTATGGGTTAGGGTTAGGGTTAGGGCTAGTGTTAGGGTTAGGGCTCGGTTTAGGGTACGGGTTAGGATTAGAGTACGCATTAGGGTTAGGGTAGGGGTTAGGGTTAGGGTACGTGTTAGGGTGAGGGTAGTTATTAAACCTATCCCACTCTCTAGAAACCCCTTAGCACGTAAAGGAATATTATTTGGGGGTCCAGCCATGGAGAAGAGTTTAGACACTAGGAGAAGATAAGGAACACACCCATTATCAAGAAATCACATTAGGATTCTCTTTTTAACCTGTTCCTTAAAACACTAGTGCTTAGGAAATCTATTGGAGGCAGAAGCAGTCAAGGGTAGCTTAGGGTTAGGGTTAGGGTTAGGGTGAGGGTTAGGGTATGGCTTAGGGTACGGGTTCGGGGAGGGGTTCGTGTAGGGCGTAGGGTATGGGTTAGGGTTAGGGTTAGGGCTAGTGTTAGGGTTAGGGCTCGGTTTAGGGTACGGGTTAGGATTAGGGTACGCGTTAGGGTTAGGGTAGGGGTTAGGGTTAGGGTACGCGATAGGGTGAGGTTAGTTATTAAACCTACCCACTATCTAGATTACCCTTAGCACGTAAAGGAATATTATTTGGGGGTCCAGCCATGGAGACGAGTTTAGACACTAGGAGAAGATAAGGAACACACCCATTATCACGAAATCACATTAGGATTCTCTTTTTAACCTGTTCCTTAAAACACTAGTGCTTAGGAAATCTATTGGAGGCAGAAGCAGTCAAGGGTAGCTTAGGGTTAGGGTTAGGGTTAGGGTTAGGGTTAGGGTTAGGGTACGCCTTAGGGTACGGGTTCGGGGAGGGGTTCGGGTATGGCGTAGGGTATGGGTTAGGGTTAGGGTTAGGGCTAGTGTTAGGGTTAGGGCTCGGTTTAGGGTACGGGTTAGGATTAGGGTACGCGTTAGGGTTAGGGTAGGGGTTAGGGTTAGGGTACGTGTTAGGGTGAGGGTAGTTATTAAACCTATCCCACTCTCTAGATACCCCTTAGCACGTAAAGGAATATTATTTGGGGGTCCAGCCATGGAGAAGAGTTTAGACACTAGGAGAAGATAAGGAACACACCCATTATCAAGAAATCACATTAGGATTCTCTTTTTAACCTGTTCCTTAAAACACTAGTGCTTAGGAAATCTATTGGAGGCAGAAGCAGTCAAGGGTAGCTTAGGGTTAGGGTTAGGTTTAGGGTGAGGGTTAGGGTACGGCTTAGGGTACGGGTTCGGGGAGGGGTTCGGGTAGGGCGTAGTGTATGGGTTAGGGTTAGGGTTAGGGATAGTGTTAGGGTTAGGGCTCGGTTTAGGGTACGGGTTAGGATTAGGGTACGCGTTAGGGTTAGGGTAGGGGTTAGGGTTAGGGTACGTGTTAGGGTGAGGGTAGTTATTAAACCTATCCCACTCTCTAGATACCCCTTAGCACGTAAAGGAATATTATTTGGGGGTCCAGCCATGGAGAAGAGTTTAGACACTAGGAGAAGATAAGGAACACACCCATTATCAAGAAATCACATTAGGATTCTCTTTTTAACCTGTTCCTTAAAACACTAGTGCTTAGGAAATCTATTGGAGGCAGAAGCAGTCAAGGGTAGCTTAGTGTTAGGGTTAGGGTTAGGGTGAGGGTTAGGGTACGGCTTAGGGTACGGGTTCGGGGAGGGGTTCGGGTAGGGCGTAGGGTATGGGTTAGGGTTAGGGTTAGGGCTAGTGTTAGGGTTAGGGCTCGGTTTAGGGTACGGGGTAGGATTAGGGTACGCGTTAGGGTTAGGGTAGGGGTTAGGGTTAGGGTACGTGTTAGGGTGAGGGTAGTTATTAAACCTATCCCACTCTCTAGATACCCCTTAGCACGTAAAGGAATATTATTTGGGGGTCCAGCCATGGAGAAGAGTTTAGACACTAGGAGAAGATAAGGAACACACCCATTATCAAGAAATCACATTAGGATTCTCTTTTTAACCTGTTCCTTAAAACAATAGTGCTTAGGAAATCTATTGGAGGCAGAAGCAGTCAAGGGTAGCTTAGGGTTAGGGTTAGGGTTAGGGTGAGGGTTAGGGTACGGCTTAGGGTACGGGTTCGGGGAGGGGTTCGGGTAGGGCGTAGGGTATGGGTTAGGGTTAGGGTTAGGGCTAGTGTTAGGGTTAGGGCTCGGTTTAGGGTACGGGTTAGGATTAGGGTACGCGTTAGGGTTTGGGTAGGGGTTAGGGTTAGGGTACGCGATAGGGTGAGGTTAGTTATTAAACCTACTCACTATCTTGATTACCCTTAGCACGTAAAGGAATATTATTTGGGGGTCCAGCCATGGAGACGAGTTTAGACACTAGGAGAATATAAGGAACACACCCATTATCAAGAAATCACATTAGGATTCTCTTTTTAACCTGTTCCTTAAAACACTAGTGCTTAGGAAATCTATTGGAGGCAGAAGCAGTCAAGGGTAGCTTAGGGTTAGGGTTAGGGTTAGGGTGAGGGTTAGGGTACGGCTTAGGGTAAGGGTTCGGGGAGGGGTTCGGGTAGGGCGTAGGGTATGTGTTAGGGTTAGGGTTAGGGCTAGTGTTAGGGTTAGGGCTCGGTTTAGGGTACGGGTTAGGATTAGGGTACGCGTTAGGGTTAGGGTAGGGGTTAGGGTTAGGGTACGCGATAGGGTGAGGTTAGTTATTAAACCTACCCACTATCTAGATTACCCTTAGCACATAAAGGAATATTATTTGGGGGTCCAGCCATGGAGACGAGTTTAGACACTAGGAGAAGATAAGGAACACACCCATTATCACGAAATCACATTAGGATTCTCTTTTTAACCTGTTCCTTAAAACACTAGTGCTTAGGAAATCTATTGGAGGCAGAAGCATTCAAGGGTAGCTTAGGGTTAGGGTTAGGGTTAGGGTTAGGGTTAGGGTACGCCTTAGGGTACGGGTTCGGGGAGGGGTTCGGGTATGGCGTAGGGTATGGGTTAGGGTTAGGGTTAGGGCTAGTGTTAGGGTTAGGGCTCGGTTTAGGGTACGGGTTAGGATTAGGGTACGCGTTAGGGTTAGGGTAGGGGTTAGGGTTAGGGTACGTGTTAGGGTGAGGGTAGTTATTAAACCTATCCCACTCTCTAGATACCCCTTAGCACGTAAAGGAATATTATTTGGGCGTCCAGCCATGGAGAAGAGTTTAGACACTAGGAGAAGATAAGGAACACACCCATTATCAAGAAATCACATTAGGATTCTCTTTTTAACCTGTTCCTTAAAACACTAGTGCTTAGGAAATCTATTGGAGGCAGAAGCAGTCAAGGGTAGCTTAGGGTTAGGGTTAGGGTTAGGGTGAGGGTTAGGGTACGGCTTAGGGTACGGGTTCGGGGAGGGGTTCGGGTAGGGCGTAGGGTATGGGTTAGGGTTAGGGTTAGGGCTAGTGTTAGGGTTAGGGCTCGGTTTAGGGTACGGGTTAGGATTAGGGTACGCGTTAGGGTTAGGGTAGGGGTTAGGGTTAGGGTACGTGTTAGGGTGAGGGTAGTTATTAAACCTATCCCACTCTCTAGATACCCATTAGCACGTAAAGGAATATTATTTGGGGGTCCAGCCATGGAGAAGAGTTTAGACACTAGGAGAAGATAAGGAACACACCCATTATCAAGAAATCACATTAGGATTCTCTTTTTAACCTGTTCCTTAAAACACTAGTGCTTAGGAAATCTATTGGAGGCAGAAGAAGTCAAGGGAAGCTTAGGGTTAGGGTTAGGGTTAGGGTGAGAGTTAGGGTACGGCTTAGGGTACGGGTTCGGGGAGGGGTTCGGGTAGGGCGTAGGGTATGGGTTCGGGTTAGGGTTAGGGTTAGTGTTAGAGTTAGGGCTCGGTTTAGGGTACGGGTTAGGATTAGGGTACGCGTTAGGGTTAGGGTAGGGGTTAGGGTTAGGGTACGCGATAGGGTGAGGTTAGTTATTGAACCTACCCACTATCTAGATTACCCTTAGCACGTAAAGGAATATTATTTGGGGGTCCAGCCATGGAGACGAGTTTAGACACTAGGAGAATATAAGTAACACACCCATTATCACGAAATCACATTAGGATTCACCTTTTAACCTGTTCCTTAAAACACTAGTGCTTAGGAAATCTATTGGAGGCAGAAGCAGTCAAGGGAAGCTTAGGGTTAGGGTTAGGGTTAGGGTTAGGGTTAGGGTACGCCTTAGGGTACGGGTTCGGGGAGGGGTTCGGGTATGGCGTAGGGTATGGGTTAGGGTTAGGGTTAGGGCTAGTGTTAGGGTTAGGGCTCGGTTTAGGGTACGGGTTAGGATTAGGGTACGCATTAGGGTTAGGGTAGGGGTTAGGGTTAGGGTACGTGTTAGGGTGAGGGTAGTTATTAAACCTATCCCACTCTCTAGAAAACCCTTAGCACGTAAAGGAATATTATTTGGGGGTCCAGCCATGGAGAAGAGTTTAGACACTAGGAGAAGATAAGGAACACACCCATTATCAAGAAATCACATTAGGATTCTCTTTTTAACCTGTTCCTTAAAACACTAGTGCTTAGGAAATCTATTGGAGGCAGAAGCAGTCAAGGGGAGCTTAGGGTTAGGGTTAGGGTTAGGGTGAGGGTTAGGGTATGGCTTAGGGTACGGGTTCGGGGAGGGGTTCGTGTAGGGCGTAGGGTATGGGTTAGGGTTAGGGTTAGGGCTAGTGTTAGGGTTAGGGCTCGGTTTAGGGTACGGGTTAGGATTAGGGTACGCGTTAGGGTTAGGGTAAGGGTTAGGATTAGGGTACGCGATAGGGTGAGGTTAGTTATTAAACCTACCCACTATCTAGATTACCCTTAGCACGTAAAGGAATATTATTTGGGGGTCCAGCCATGGAGACGAGTTTAGACACTAGGAGAATATAAGGAACACACCCATTATCACGAAATCACATTAGGATTCTCTTTTTAACCTGTTCCTTAAAACACTAGTGCTTAGGAAATCTATTGGAGGCAGAAGCAGTCAAGGGTAGCTTAGGGTTAGGGTTAGGGTTAGGGTTAGGGTTAGGGTACGCCTTAGGGTACGGGTTCGGGGAGGGGTTCGGGTATGGCGTAGGGTATGGGTTAGGGTCAGGGTTAGGGCTAGTGTTAGGGTTAGGGTACGGGTTAGGATTAGGGTACGCGTTAGGGTTAGGGTAGGGGTTAGGGTTAGGGTAGGGTTTAGGGTTAGGGTACGTGTTAGGGTGAGGGTAGTTATTAAACCTATCCCACTCTCTAGATACCCCTTAGCACGTAAAGGAATATTATTTGGGGGTCCAGCCATGGAGAAGAGTTTAGACACTAGGAGAAGATAAGGAACACACCCATTATCATGAAATCACATTAGGATTCTCTTTTTAACCTGTTCCTTAAAACACTAGTGCTTAGGAAATCTATTGGAGGCAGAAGGAGTCAAGGGTAGCTTAGGGTTAGGGTTAGGGTTAGGGTTAGGGTTAGGGTACGCCTTAGGGTACGGGTTCGGGGAGGGGTTCGGGTATGGCGTAGGGTATGGGTTAGGGTTAGGGTTAGGGCTAGTGTTAGGGTTAGGGCTCGGTTTAGGGTACGGGTTAGGATTAGGGTACGCGTTAGGGTTAGGGTAGGGGTTAGGGTTAGGGTACGTGTTAGGGTGAGGGTAGTTATTAAACCTATCCCACTCTCTAGATACCCCTTAGCACGTAAAGGAATATTATTTGGGGGTCCAGCCATGGAGAAGAGTTTAGACACTAGGAGAAGATAAGGAACACACCCATTATCAAGAAATCACATTGGGATTCTCTTTTTAACCTGTTCCTTAAAACACTAGTGCTTAGGAAATCTATTGGAGGCAGAAGCAGTCAAGGGTAGCTTAGGGTTACGGTTAGGGTTAGGGTGAGGGTTAGGGTACGGCTTAGGGTACGGGTTCGGGGAGGGGTTCGGGTAGGGCGTAGGGTATGGGTTAGGGTTAGGGTTAGGGCTAGTGTTAGGGTTAGGGCTCGGTTTAGGGTACGGGTTAGGATTAGGGTACGCGTTAGGGTTAGGGTAGGGGTTAGGGTTAGGGTACGTGTTAGGGTGAGGGTAGTTATTAAACCTATCCCACTCTCTAGATACCCCTTAGCACGTAAAGGAATATTATTTGGGGGTCCAGCCATGGAGAAGAGTTTAGACACTAGGAGAAGATAAGGAACACACCCATTATCAAGAAATCACATTAGGATTCTCTTTTTAACCTGTTCCTTAAAACACTAGTGCTTAGGAAATCTATTGGAGGCAGAAGCAGTCAAGGGTAGCTTAGGGTTAGGGTTAGGGTTAGGGTGAGGGTTAGGGTACGGCTTAGGGTACGGGTTCGGGGAGGGGTTCGGGTAGGGCGTAGGGTATGGGTTAGGGTTAGGGTCAGGGCTAGTGTTAGGGTTAGGCCTCGGTTTAGGGTACGGGTTAGGATTAGGGTACGCGTTAGGATTAGGGTAGGGGTTAGGGTTAGGGTACGCGATAGGGTGAGGTTAGTTATTAAACCTACCCACTATCTTGATTACCCTTAGCACGTAAAGGAATATTATTTGGGGGTCCAGCCATGGAGACGAGTTTAGACACTAGGAGAATATAAGGAACACACCCATTATCACGAAATCACATTAGGATTCTCTTTTTAACCTGTTCCTTAAAACACTAGTGCTTAGGAAATCTATTGGAGGCAGAAGCAGTCAAGGGTAGCTTAGGGTTAGGGTTAGGTTTAGGGTGAGGGTTAGGGTACGGCTTAGGGTACGGGTTCGGGGAGGGGTTCGGGTAGGGCGTAGTGTATGGGTTAGGGTTAGGGTTAGGGATAGTGTTAGGGTTAGGGCTCGGTTTAGGGTACGGGTTAGGATTAGGGTACGCGTTAGGGTTAGGGTAGGGGTTAGGGTTAGGGTACGTGTTAGGGTGAGGGTAGTTATTAAACCTATCCCACTCTCTAGATACCCCTTAGCACGTAAAGGAATATTATTTGGGGGTCCAGCCATGGAGAAGAGTTTAGACACTAGGAGAAGATAAGGAACACACCCATTATCAAGAAATCACATTGGGATTCTCTTTTTAACCTGTTCCTTAAAACACTAGTGCTTAGGAAATCTATTGGAGGCAGAAGCAGTCAAGGGTAGCTTAGGGTTACGGTTAGGGTTAGGGTGAGGGTTAGGGTACGGCTTAGGGTACGGGTTCGGGGAGGGGTTCGGGTAGGGCGTAGGGTATGGGTTAGGGTTAGGGTTAGGGCTAGTGTTAGGGTTAGGGCTCGGTTTAGGGTACGGGTTAGGATTAGGGTACGCGTTAGGGTTAGGGTAGGGGTTAGGGTTAGGGTACGTGTTAGGGTGAGGGTAGTTATTAAACCTATCCCACTCTCTAGATACCCCTTAGCACGTAAAGGAATATTATTTGGGGGTCCAGCCATGGAGAAGAGTTTAGACACTAGGAGAAGATAAGGAACACACCCATTATCAAGAAATCACATTAGGATTCTCTTTTTAACCTGTTCCTTAAAACACTAGTGCTTAGGAAATCTATTGGAGGCAGAAGCAGTCAAGGGTAGCTTAGGGTTAGGGTTAGGGTTAGGGTGAGGGTTAGGGTACGGCTTAGGGTACGGGTTCGGGGAGGGGTTCGGGTAGGGCGTAGGGTATGGGTTAGGGTTAGGGTTAGGGCTAGTGTTAGGGTTAGGGCTCGGTTTAGGGTACGGGTTAGGATTAGGGTACGCGTTAGGGTTAGGGTAGGGGTTAGGGTTAGGGTACGCGATAGGGTGAGGTTAGTTATTAAACCTACCCACTATCTAGATTACCCTTAGCACGTAAAGGAATATTATTTGGGGGTCCAGCCATGGAGACGAGTTTAGACACTAGGAGAATATAAGGAACACACCCATTATCACGAAATCACATTAGGATTCTCTTTTTAACCTGTTCCTTAAAACACTAGTGCTTAGGAAATCTATTGGAGGCAGAAGCAGTCAAGGGTAGCTTAGGGTTAGGGTTAGGGTTAGGGTGAGGGTTAGGGTACGGCTTAGGGTACGGGTTCGGGGAGGGGTTCGGGTAGGGCGTAGTGTATGGGTTAGGGTTAGGGTTAGGGATAGTGTTAGGGTTAGGGCTCGGTTTAGGGTACGGGTTAGGATTAGGGTACGTGTTAGGGTTAGGGTAGGGGTTAGGGTTAGGGTACGTGTTAGGGTGAGGGTAGTTATTAAACCTATCCCACTCTCTAGATACCCCTTAGCACGTAAAGGAATATTATTTGGGGGTCCAGCCATGGAGAAGAGTTTAGACACTAGGAGAAGATAAGGAACACACCCATTATCATGAAATCACATTAGGATTCTCTTTTTAACCTGTTCCTTAAAACACTAGTGCTTAGGAAATCTATTGGAGGCAGAAGGAGTCATGGGTAGCTTAGGGTTAGGGTTAGGGTTAGGGTTAGGGTTAGGGTACGCCTTAGGGTACGGGTTCGGGGAGGGGTTCGGGTATGGCGTAGGGTATGGGTTAGGGTTAGGGTTAGGGATAGTGTTAGGGTTAGGGCTCGGTTTAGGGTACGGGTTAGGATTAGGGTACGCGTTAGGGTTAGGGTAGTGGTTAGGGTTAGGGTACGTGTTAGGGTGAGGGTAGTTATTAAACCTATCCCACTCTCTAGATACCCCTTAGCACGTAAAGGAATATTATTTGGGGGTCCAGCCATGGAGAAGAGTTTAGACACTAGGAGAAGATAAGGAACACACCCATTATCAAGAAATCACATTGGGATTCTCTTTTTAACCTGTTCCTTAAAACACTAGTGCTTAGGAAATCTATTGGAGGCAGAAGCAGTCAAGGGTAGCTTAGGGTTACGGTTAGGGTTAGGGTGAGGGTTAGGGTACGGCTTAGGGTACGGGTTCGGGGAGGGGTTCGGGTAGGGCGTAGGGTATGGGTTAGGGTTAGGGTTAGGGCTAGTGTTAGGGTTAGGGCTCGGTTTAGGGTACGGGTTAGGATTAGGGTACGCGTTAGGGTTAGGGTAGGGGTTAGGGTTAGGGTACGTGTTAGGGTGAGGGTAGTTATTAAACCTATCCCACTCTCTAGATACCCCTTAGCACGTAAAGGAATATTATTTGGGGGTCCAGCCATGGAGAAGAGTTTAGACACTAGGAGAAGATAAGGAACACACCCATTATCAAGAAATCACATTAGGATTCTCTTTTTAACCTGTTCCTTAAAACACTAGTGCTTAGGAAATCTATTGGAGGCAGAAGCAGTCAAGGGTAGCTTAGGGTTAGGGTTAGGGTTAGGGTGAGGGTTAGGGTACGGCTTAGGGTACGGGTTCGGGGAGGGGTTCGGGTAGGGCGTAGGGTATGGGTTAGGGTTAGGGTTAGGGCTAGTGTTAGGGTTAGGGCTCGGTTTAGGGTACGGGTTAGGATTAGGGTACGCGTTAGGGTTAGGGTAGGGGTTAGGGTTAGGGTACGCGATAGGGTGAGGTTAGTTATTAAACCTACCCACTATCTAGATTACCCTTAGCACGTAAATGAATATTATTTGGGGGTCCAGCCATGGAGACGAGTTTAGACACTAGGAGAATATAAGGAACACACCCATTATCACGAAATCACATTAGGATTCTCTTTTTAACCTGTTCCTTAAAACACTAGTGCTTAGGAAATCTATTGGAGGCAGAAGCAGTCAAGGGTAGCTTAGGGTTAGGGTTAGGTTTAGGGTGAGGTTTAGGGTACGGCTTAGGGTACGGGTTCGGGGAGGGGTTCGGGTAGGGCGTAGTGTATGGGTTAGGGTTAGGGTTAGGGATAGTGTTAGGGTTAGGGCTCGGTTTAGGGTATGGGTTAGGATTAGGGTACGCGTTAGGGTTAGGGTAGGGGTTAGGGTTAGGGTACGTGTTAGGGTGAGGGTAGTTATTAAACCTATCCCACTCTCTAGATACCCCTTAGCACGTAAAGGAATATTATTTGGGGGTCCAGCCATGGAGAAGAGTTTAGACACTAGGAGAAGATAAGGAACACACCCATTATCAAGAAATCACATTAGGATTCTCTTTTTAACCTGTTCCTTAAAACACTAGTGCTTAGGAAATCTATTGGAGGCAGAAGCAGTCAAGGGTAGCTTAGGGTTAGGGTTAGGGTTAGGGTGAGGGTTAGGGTACGGCTTAGGGTACGGGTTCGGGGAGGGGTTCGGGTAGGGCGTAGGGTATGGGTTAGGGTTAGGGTTAGGGCTAGTGTTAGTGTTAGGGCTCGGTTTAGGGTACGGGTTAGGATTAGGGTACGCGTTAGGGTTAGGGTAGGGGTTAGGGTTAGGGTACGTGTTAGGGTGAGGGTAGTTATTAAACCTATCCCACTCTCTAGATACCCCTTAGCACGTAAAGGAATATTATTTGGGGGTCCAGCCATGGAGAAGAGTTTAGACACTAGGAGAAGATAAGGAACACACCCATTATCAAGAAATCACATTAGGATTCTCTTTTTAACCTGTTCCTTAAAACACTAGTGCTTAGGAAATCTATTGGAGGCAGAAGAAGTCAAGGGAAGCTTAGGGTTAGGGTTAGGGTTAGGGTTAGGGTGAGAGTTAGGGTACGGCTTAGGGTACGGGTTCGGGGAGGGGTTCGGGTAGGGCGTAGGGTATGGGTTAGGGTTAGGGTTAGGGTTAGTGTTAGAGTTAGGGCTCGGTTTAGGGTACGGGTTAGGATTAGGGTACGCGTTAGGTTTAGGGTAGGGGTTAGGGTTAGGGTACGCGATAGGGTGAGGTTAGTTATTGAACCTACCCACTATCTAGATTACCCTTAGCACGTAAAGGAATATTATTTGGGGGTCCAGCCATGGAGACGAGTTTAGACACTAGGAGAATATAAGTAACACACCCATTATCACGAAATCACATTAGGATTCACCTTTTAACCTGTTCCTTAAAACACTAGTGCTTAGGAAATCTATTGGAGGCACAAGCAGTCAAGGGTAGCTTAGGGTTAGGGTTAGGGTTAGGGTTAGGGTTAGGGTACGGGTTCGGGGAGGGGTTCGGGTATGGCGTAGGGTATGGGTTAGGGTTAGGGTTAGGGCTAGTGTTAGGGTTAGGGCTCGGTTTAGGTTACGGGTTAGGATTAGGGTACGCGTTAGGGTTAGGGTAGGGGTTAGGGTTAGGGTACGTGTTAGGGTGAGGGTAGTTATTAAACCTATCCCACTCTCTAGAAACCCCTTAGCACGTAAAGGAATATTATTTGGGGGTCCAGCCATGGAGAAGAGTTTAGACACTAGGAGAAGATAAGGAACACACCCATTATCAAAAAATCACATTAGGATTCTCTTTTTAACCTGTTCCTTAAAACACTAGTGCTTAGGAAATCTATTGGAGGCAGAAGCAGTCAAGGGTAGCTTAGGGTTAGGGTTAGGGTTAGGGTGAGGGTTAGGGTACGGCTTAGGGTACGGGTTCGGGGAGGGGTTCGTGTAGGGCGTAGGGTATGGGTTAGGGTTAGGGTTAGGGCTAGTGTTAGGGTTAGGGCTCGGTTTAGGGTACGGGTTAGGATTAGGGTACGCGTTAGGGTTAGGGTAGGGGTTAGGGTAAGGGTACGCGATAGGATTAGGGTACGCGTTAGGGTTAGGGTAGGGGTTAGGGTTAGGGTACACGATAGGGTGAGGTTAGTTATTAAACCTACCCACTATCTAGATTACCCTTAGCACGTAAAGGAATATTATTTGGGGGTCCAGCCATGGAGACGAGTTTAGACACTAGGAGAAGATAAGGAACACACCCATTATCACGAAATCACATTAGGATTCTCTTTTTAACCTGTTCCTTAAAACACTAGTGCTTAGGAAATCTATTGGAGGCAGAAGCATTCAAGGGTAGCTTAGGGTTAGGGTTAGGGTTAGGGTTAGGGTTAGGGTACGCCTTAGGGTACGGGTTCGGGGAGGGGTTCGGGTATGGCGTAGGGTATGGGTTAGGGTTAGGGTTAGGGCTAGTGTTAGGGTTAGGGCTCGGTTTAGGGTACGGGTTAGGATTAGGGTACGCGTTAGGGTTAGGGTAGGGGTTAGGCTTAGGGTACGTGTTAGGGTGAGGGTAGTTATTAAACCTATCCCACTCTCTAGATACCCCTTAGCACGTAAAGGAATATTATTTGGGCGTCCAGCCATGGAGAAGAGTTTAGACACTAGGAGAAGATAAGGAACACACCCATTATCAAGAAATCACATTAGGATTCTCTTTTTAACCTGTTCCTTAAAACACTAGTGCTTAGGAAATCTATTGGAGGCAGAAGCAGTCAAGGGTAGCTTAGGGTTAGGGTTAGGGTTAGGGTGAGGGTTAGGGTACGTCTTAGGGTACGGGTTCGGGGAGGGGTTCGGGTAGTGCGTAGGGTATGTGTTAGGGTTAGGGTTAGGGCTAGTGTTAGGGTTAGGGCTCGGTTTAGGGTACGGGTTAGGATTAGGGTACGCGTTAGTGTTAGGGTAGGGGTTAGGGTTAGGGTACGTGTTAGGGTGAGGGTAGTTATTAAACCTATCCCACTCTCTAGATACCCCTTAGCACGTAAAGGAATATTATTTGGGCGTCCAGCCATGGAGAAGAGTTTAGACACTAGGAGAAGATAAGGAACACACCCATTATCAAGAAATCACATTAGGATTCTCTTTTTAACCTGTTCCTTAAAACACTAGTGCTTAGGAAATCTATTGGAGGCAGAAGCAGTCAAGGGTAGCTTAGGGTTAGGGTTAGGGTTAGGGTGAGGGTTAGGGTACGGCTTAGGGTACGGGTTCGGGGAGGGGTTCGGGTAGGGCGTAGGGTATGTGTTAGGGTTAGGGTTAGGGCTAGTGTTAGGGTTAGGGCTCGGTTTAGGGTACGGGTTAGGATTAGGGTACGCGTTAGGGTTAGGGTAGGGGTTAGGGTTAGGGTACGCGATAGGGTGAGGTTAGTTATTAAACCTACCCACTATCTAGATTACCCTTAGCACGTAAAGGAATATTATTTGGGGGTCCAGCCATGGAGACGAGTTTAGACACTAGGAGAAGATAAGGAACACACCCATTATCACGAAATCACATTAGGATTCTCTTTTTAACCTGTTCCTTAAAACACTAGTGCTTAGGAAATCTATTGGAGGCAGAAGCATTCAAGGGTAGCTTAGGGTTAGGGTTAGGGTTAGGGTTAGGGTTAGGGTACGCCTTAGGGTACGGGTTCGGGGAGGGGTTCGGGTATGGCGTAGGGTATGGGTTAGGGTTAGGGTTAGGGCTAGTGTTAGGGTTAGGGCTCGGTTTAGGGTACGGGTTAGGATTAGGGTACGCGTTAGGGTTAGGGTAGGGGTTAGGCTTAGGGTACGTGTTAGGGTGAGGGTAGTTATTAAACCTATCCCACTCTCTAGATACCCCTTAGCACGTAAAGGAATATTATTTGGGCGTCCAGCCATGGAGAAGAGTTTAGACACTAGGAGAAGATAAGGAACACACCCATTATCAAGAAATCACATTAGGATTCTCTTTTTAACCTGTTCCTTAAAACACTAGTGCTTAGGAAATCTATTGGAGGCAGAAGCAGTCAAGGGTAGCTTAGGGTTAGGGTTAGGGTTAGGGTGAGGGTTAGGGTACGGCTTAGGGTACGGGTTCGGGGAGGGGTTCGGGTAGGGCATAGGGTATGGGTTAGGGTTAGGGTTAGGGCTAGTGTTAGGGTTAGGGCTCGGTTTAGGGTACGGGTTAGGATTAGGGTACGCGTTAGGGTTAGGGTAGGGGTTAGGGTTAGGGTACGTGTTAGGGTGAGGGTAGTTATTAAACCTATCCCACTCTCTAGATACCCATTAGCACGTAAAGGAATATTATTTGGGGGTCCAGCCATGGAGAAGAGTTTAGACACTAGGAGAAGATAAGGAACACACCCATTATCAAGAAATCACATTAGGATTCTCTTTTTAACCTGTTCCTTAAAACACTAGTGCTTAGGAAATCTATTGGAGGCAGAAGAAGTCAAGGGAAGCTTAGGGTTAGGGTTAGGGTTAGGGTGAGAGTTAGGGTACGGCTTAGGGTACGGGTTCGGGGAGGGGTTCGGGTAGGGCGTAGGGTATGGGTTAGGGTTAGGGTTAGGGTTAGTGTTAGAGTTAGGGCTCGGTTTAGGGTACGGGTTAGGATTAGGGTACGCGTTAGGTTTAGGGTAGGGGTTAGGGTTAGGGTATGCGATAGGGTGAGGTTAGTTATTGAACCTACCCACTATCTAGATTACCCTTAGCACGTAAAGGAATATTATTTGGGGGTCCAGCCATGGAGACGAGTTTAGACACTAGGAGAATATAAGTAACACACCCATTATCACGAAATCACATTAGGATTCACCTTTTAACCTGTTCCTTAAAACATTAGTGCTTAGGAAATCTATTGGAGGCAGAAGCAGTCAAGGGTAGCTTAGGGTTAGGGTTAGGGTTAGGGTTAGGGTTAGGGTACGCCTTAGGGTACGGGTTCGGGGAGGGGTTCGGGTACGGCGTAGGGTATGGGTTAGGGTTAGGGTTAGGGCTAGTGTTAGGGTTAGGGCTCGGTTTAGGGTACGGGTTAGGATTAGAGTACGCATTAGGGTTAGGGTAGGGGTTAGGGTTAGGGTACGTGTTAGGGTGAGGGTAGTTATTAAACCTATCCCACTCTCTAGAAACCCCTTAGCACGTAAAGGAATATTATTTGGGGGTCCAGCCATGGAGAAGAGTTTAGACACTAGGAGAAGATAAGGAACACACCCATTATCAAGAAATCACATTAGGATTCTCTTTTTAACCTGTTCCTTAAAACACTAGTGCTTAGGAAATCTATTGGAGGCAGAAGCAGTCAAGGGTAGCTTAGGGTTAGGGTTAGGCTTAGGGTGAGGATTAGGGTATGGCTTAGGGTACGGGTTCGGGGAGGGGTTCGTGTAGGGCGTAGGGTATGGGTTAGGGTTAGGGTTAGGGCTAGTGTTAGGGTTAGGGCTCGGTTTAGGGTACGGGTTAGGATTAGGGTACGCGTTAGGGTTAGGGTAGGGGTTAGGGTTAGGGTACGCGATAGGGTGAGGTTAGTTATTAAACCTACCCACTATCTAGATTACCCTTAGCACGTAAAGGAATATTATTTGGGGGTCCAGCCATGGAGACGAGTTTAGACACTAGGAGAAGATAAGGAACACACCCATTATCACGAAATCACATTAGGATTCTCTTTTTAACCTGTTCCTTAAAACACTAGTGCTTAGGAAATCTATTGGAGGCAGAAGCAGTCAAGGGTAGCTTAGGGTTAGGGTTAGGGTTAGGGTTAGGGTTAGGGTACGCCTTAGGGTACGGGTTCGGGTAGGGGTTCGGGTATGGCGTAGGGTATGGGTTAGGGTTAGGGTTAGGGCTAGTGTTAGGGTTAGGGCTCGGTTTAGGGTACGGGTTAGGATTAGGGTACGCGTTAGGGTTAGGGTAGGGGTTAGGGTTAGGGTACGTGTTAGGGTGAGGGTAGTTATTAAACCTATCCCACTCTCTAGATACCCCTTAGCACGTAAAGGAATATTATTTGGGGGTCCAGCCATGGAGAAGAGTTTAGACACTAGGAGAAGATAAGGAACACACCCATTATCAAGAAATCACATTAGGATTCTCTTTTTAACCTGTTCCTTAAAACACTAGTGCTTAGGAAATCTATTGGAGGCAGAAGCAGTCAAGGGTAGCTTAGGGTTAGGGTTAGGGTTAGGGTTAGGGTTAGGGTACGCCTTAGGGTACGGGTTCGGGGAGGGGTTCGGGTAGGGCGTAGGGTATGGGTTAGGGTTAGGGTTAGGGCTAGTGTTAGGGTTAGGGCTCGGTTTAGGGTACGGGTTAGGATTAGGGTACGCGTTAGGGTTAGGGTAGGGGTTAGGGTTAGGGTACGTGTTAGGGTGAGGGTAGTTATTAAACCTATCCCACTCTCTAGATACCCCTTAGCACGTAAAGGAATATTATTTGGGGGTCCAGCCATGGAGAAGAGTTTAGACACTAGGAGAAGATAAGGAACACACCCATTATCAAGAAATCACATTAGGATTCTCTTTTTAACCTGTTCCTTAAAACACTAGTGCTTAGGAAATCTATTGGAGGCAGAAGCAGTCAAGGGTAGCTTAGGGTTAGGGTTAGGGTTAGGGTGAGGGTTAGGGTACGGCTTAGGGTACGGGTTCGGGGAGGGGTTCGGGTAGGGCGTAGGGTATGGGTTAGGGTTAGGGTTAGGGCTAGTGTTAGGGTTAGGGCTCGGTTTAGGGTACGGGTTAGGATTAGGGTACGCGTTAGGGTTAGGGTAGGGGTTAGTGTTAGGGTACGCGATAGGGTGAGGTTAGTTATTAAACCTACCCACTATTTTGATTACCCTTAGCACGTAAAGGAATATTATTTGGGGGTCCAGCCATGGAGACGAGTTTAGACACTAGGAGAATATAAGGAACACACCCATTATCAAGAAATCACATTAGGATTCTCTTTTTAACCTGTTCCTTAAAACACTAGTGCTTAGGAAATCTATTGGAGGCAGAAGCAGTCAAGGGTAGCTTAGGGTTAGGGTTAGGGTTAGGGTGAGGGTTAGGGTACGTCTTAGGGTACGGGTTCGGGGAGGGGTTCGGGTAGGGCGTAGGGTATGTGTTAGGGTTAGGGTTAGGGCTAGTGTTAGGGTTAGGGCTCGGTTTAGGGTACGGGTTAGGATTAGGGTACGCGTTAGGGTTAGGGTAGGGGTTAGGGTTAGGGTACGCGATAGGGTGAGGTTAGTTATTAAACCTACCCACTATCTAGATTACCCTTAGCACGTAAAGGAATATTATTTGGGGGTCCAGCCATGGAGACGAGTTTAGACACTAGGAGAAGATAAGGAACACACCCATTATCACGAAATCACATTAGGATTCTCTTTTTAACCTGTTCCTTAAAACACTAGTGCTTAGGAAATCTATTGGAGGCAGAAGCAGTCAAGGGTAGCTTAGGGTTAGGGTTAGGGTTAGGGTTAGGGTTAGGGTTAGGGTACGCCTTAGGGTACGGGTTCGGGGAGGGGTTCGGGTATGGCGTAGGGTATGGGTTAGGGTTAGGGTTAGGGCTAGTGTTAGGGTTAGGGCTCGGTTTAGGGTACGGGTTAGGATTAGGGTACGCGTTAGGGTTAGGGTAGGGGTTAGGGTTAGGGTACGTGTTAGGGTGAGGGTAGTTATTAAACCTATCCCACTCTCTAGATACCCCTTAGCACGTAAAGGAATATTATTTGGGGGTCCAGCCATGGAGAAGAGTTTAGACACTAGGAGAAGATAAGGAACACACCCATTATCAAGAAATCACATTAGGATTCTCTTTTTAACCTGTTCCTTAAAACACTAGTGCTTAGGAAATCTATTGGAGGCAGAAGCAGTCAAGGGTAGCTTAGGGTTAGGGTTAGGTTTAGGGTGAGGGTTAGGGTACGGCTTAGGGTACGGGTTCGGGGAGGGGTTCGGGTAGGGCGTAGTGTATGGGTTAGGGTTAGGGTTAGGGATAGTGTTAGGGTTAGGGCTCGGTTTAGGGTACGGGTTAGGATTAGGGTACGCGTTAGGGTTAGGGTAGGGGTTAGGGTTAGGGTACGTGTTAGGGTGAGGGTAGTTATTAAACCTATCCCACTCTCTAGATACCCCTTAGCACGTAAAGGAATATTATTTGGGGGTCCAGCCATGGAGAAGAGTTTAGACACTAGGAGAAGATAAGGAACACACCCATTATCAAGAAATCACATTAGGATTCTCTTTTTAACCTGTTCCTTAAAACACTAGTGCTTAGGAAATCTATTGGAGGCAGAAGCAGTCAAGGGTAGCTTAGTGTTAGGGTTAGGGTTAGGGTGAGGGTTAGGGTACGGCTTAGGGTACGGGTTCGGGGAGGGGTTCGGGTAGGGCGTAGGGTATGGGTTAGGGTTAGGGTTAGGGCTAGTGGTAGGGTTAGGGCTCGGTTTAGGGTACGGGGTAGGATTAGGGTACGCGTTAGGGTTAGGGTAGGGGTTAGGGTTAGGGTACGTGTTAGGGTGAGGGTAGTTATTAAACCTATCCCACTCTCTAGATACCCCTTAGCACGTAAAGGAATATTATTTGGGGGTCCAGCCATGGAGAAGAGTTTAGACACTAGGAGAAGATAAGGAACACACCCATTATCAAGAAATCACATTAGGATTCTCTTTTTAACCTGTTCCTTAAAACACTAGTGCTTAGGAAATCTATTGGAGGCAGAAGCAGTCAAGGGTAGCTTAGGGTTAGGGTTAGGGTTAGGGTGAGGGTTAGGGTACGGCTTAGGGTACGGGTTCGGGGAGGGGTTCGGGTAGGGCGTAGGGTATGGGTTAGGGTTAGGGTTAGGGCTAGTGTTAGGGTTAGGGCTCGGTTTAGGGTACGGGTTAGGATTAGGGTACGCGTTAGGGTTTGGGTAGGGGTTAGGGTTAGGGTACGCGATAGGGTGAGGTTAGTTATTAAACCTACTCACTATCTTGATTACCCTTAGCACGTAAAGGAATATTATTTGGGGGTCCAGCCATGGAGACGAGTTTAGACACTAGGAGAATATAAGGAACACACCCATTATCAAGAAATCACATTAGGATTCTCTTTTTAACCTGTTCCTTAAAACACTAGTGCTTAGGAAATCTATTGGAGGCAGAAGCAGTCAAGGGTAGCTTAGGGTTAGGGTTAGGGTTAGGGTGAGGGTTAGGGTACGGCTTAGGGTACGGGTTCGGGGAGGGGTTCGGGTAGGGCGTAGGGTATGTGTTAGGGTTAGGGTTAGGGCTAGTGTTAGGGTTAGGGCTCGGTTTAGGGTACGGGTTAGGATTAGGGTACGCGTTAGGGTTAGGGTAGGGGTTAGGGTTAGGGTACGCGATAGGGTGAGGTTAGTTATTAAACCTACCCACTATCTAGATTACCCTTAGCACATAAAAGAATATTATTTGGGGGTCCAGCCATGGAGACGAGTTTAGACACTAGGAGAAGATAAGGAACACACCCATTATCACGAAATCACATTAGGATTCTCTTTTTAACCTGTTCCTTAAAACACTAGTGCTTAGGAAATCTATTGGAGGCAGAAGCATTCAAGGGTAGCTTAGGGTTAGGGTTAGGGTTAGTGTTAGGGTTAGGGTACGCCTTAGGGTACGGGTTCGGGGAGGGGTTCGGGTATGGCGTAGGGTATGGGTTAGGGTTAGGGTTAGGGCTAGTGTTAGGGTTAGGGCTCGGTTTAGGGTACGGGTTAGGATTAGGGTACGCGTTAGGGTTAGGGTAGGGGTTAGGGTTAGGGTACGTGTTAGGGTGAGGGTAGTTATTAAACCTATCCCACTCTCTAGATACCCCTTAGCACGTAAAGGAATATTATTTGGGCGTCCAGCCATGGAGAAGAGTTTAGACACTAGGAGAAGATAAGGAACACACCCATTATCAAGAAATCACATTAGGATTCTCTTTTTAACCTGTTCCTTAAAACACTAGTGCTTAGGAAATCTATTGGAGGCAGAAGCAGTCAAGGGTAGCTTAGGGTTAGGGTTAGGGTTAGGGTGAGGGTTAGGGTACGGCTTAGGGTACGGGTTCGGGGAGGGGTTCGGGTAGGGCGTAGGGTATGGGTTAGGGTTAGGGTTAGGGCTAGTGTTAGGGTTAGGGCTCGGTTTAGGGTACGGGTTAGGATTAGGGTACGCGTTAGGGTTAGGGTAGGGGTTAGGGTTAGGGTACGTGTTAGGGTGAGGGTAGTTATTAAACCTATCCCACTCTCTAGATACCCATTAGCACGTAAAGGAATATTATTTGGGGGTCCAGCCATGGAGAAGAGTTTAGACACTAGGAGAAGATAAGGAACACACCCATTATCAAGAAATCACATTAGGATTCTCTTTTTAACCTGTTCCTTAAAACACTAGTGCTTAGGAAATCTATTGGAGGCAGAAGAAGTCAAGGGAAGCTTAGGGTTAGGGTTAGGGTTAGGGTGAGAGTTAGGGTACGGCTTAGGGTACGGGTTCGGGGAGGGGTTCGGGTAGGGCGTAGGGTATGGGTTCGGGTTAGGGTTAGGGTTAGTGTTAGAGTTAGGGCTCGGTTTAGGGTACGGGTTAGGATTAGGGTACGCGTTAGGGTTAGGGTAGGGGTTAGGGTTAGGGTACGCGATAGGGTGAGGTTAGTTATTGAACCTACCCACTATCTAGATTACCCTTAGCACGTAAAGGAATATTATTTGGGGGTCCAGCCATGGAGACGAGTTTAGACACTAGGAGAATATAAGTAACACACCCATTATCACGAAATCACATTAGGATTCACCTTTTAACCTGTTCCTTAAAACACTAGTGCTTAGGAAATCTATTGGAGGCAGAAGCAGTCAAGGGTAGCTTAGGGTTAGGGTTAGGGTTAGGGTTAGGGTTAGGGTACGCCTTAGGGTACGGGTTCGGGGAGGGGTTCGGGTATGGCGTAGGGTATGGGTTAGGGTTAGGGTTAGGGCTAGTGTTAGGGTTAGGGCTCGGTTTAGGGTACGGGTTAGGATTAGGGTACGCATTAGGGTTAGGGTACGGGTTAGGGTTAGGGTACGTGTTAGGGTGAGGGTAGTTATTAAACCTATCCCACTCTCTAGAAAACCCTTAGCACGTAAAGGAATATTATTTGGGGGTCCAGCCATGGAGAAGAGTTTAGACACTAGGAGAAGATAAGGAACACACCCATTATCAAGAAATCACATTAGGATTCTCTTTTTAACCTGTTCCTTAAAACACTAGTGCTTAGGAAATCTATTGGAGGCAGAAGCAGTCAAGGGGAGCTTAGGGTTAGGGTTAGGGTTAGGGTGAGGGTTAGGGTATGGCTTAGGGTACGGGTTCGGGGAGGGGTTCGTGTAGGGCGTAGGGTATGGGTTAGGGTTAGGGTTAGGGCTAGTGTTAGGGTTAGGGCTCGGTTTAGGGTACGGGTTAGGATTAGGGTACGCGTTAGGGTTAGGGTAAGGGTTAGGATTAGGGTACGCGATAGGGTGAGGTTAGTTATTAAACCTACCCACTATCTAGATTACCCTTAGCACGTAAAGGAATATTATTTGGGGGTCCAGCCATGGAGACGAGTTTAGACACTAGGAGAATATAAGGAACACACCCATTATCACGAAATCACATTAGGATTCTCTTTTTAACCTGTTCCTTAAAACACTAGTGCTTAGGAAATCTATTGGAGGCAGAAGCAGTCAAGGGTAGCTTAGGGTTAGGGTTAGGGTTAGGGTTAGGGTTAGGGTACGCCTTAGGGTACGGGTTCGGGGAGGGGTTCGGGTATGGCGTAGGGTATGGGTTAGGGTCAGGGTTAGGGCTAGTGTTAGGGTTAGGGTACGGGTTAGGATTAGGGTACGCGTTAGGGTTAGGGTAGGGGTTAGGGTTAGGGTAGGGTTTAGGGTTAGGGTACGTGTTAGGGTGAGGGTAGTTATTAAACCTATCCCACTCTCTAGATACCCCTTAGCACGTAAAGGAATATTATTTGGGGGTCCAGCCATGGAGAAGAGTTTAGACACTAGGAGAAGATAAGGAACACACCCATTATCATGAAATCACATTAGGATTCTCTTTTTAACCTGTTCCTTAAAACACTAGTGCTTAGGAAATCTATTGGAGGCAGAAGGAGTCAAGGGTAGCTTAGGGTTAGGGTTAGGGTTAGGGTTAGGGTTAGGGTACGCCTTAGGGTACGGGTTCGGGGAGGGGTTCGGGTATGGCGTAGGGTATGGGTTAGGGTTAGGGTTAGGGCTAGTGTTAGGGTTAGGGCTCGGTTTAGGGTACGGGTTAGGATTAGGGTACGCGTTAGGGTTAGGGTAGGGGTTAGGGTTAGGGTACGTGTTAGGGTGAGGGTAGTTATTAAACCTATCCCACTCTCTAGATACCCCTTAGCACGTAAAGGAATATTATTTGGGGGTCCAGCCATGGAGAAGAGTTTAGACACTAGGAGAAGATAAGGAACACACCCATTATCAAGAAATCACATTGGGATTCTCTTTTTAACCTGTTCCTTAAAACACTAGTGCTTAGGAAATCTATTGGAGGCAGAAGCAGTCAAGGGTAGCTTAGGGTTACGGTTAGGGTTAGGGTGAGGGTTAGGGTACGGCTTAGGGTACGGGTTCGGGGAGGGGTTCGGGTAGGGCGTAGGGTATGGGTTAGGGTTAGGGTTAGGGCTAGTGGTAGGGTTAGGGCTCGGTTTAGGGTACGGGGTAGGATTAGGGTACGCGTTAGGGTTAGGGTACGGGTTAGGGTTAGGGTACGTGTTAGGGTGAGGGTAGTTATTAAACCTATCCCACTCTCTAGATACCCCTTAGCACGTAAAGGAATATTATTTGGGGGTCCAGCCATGGAGAAGAGTTTAGACACTAGGAGAAGATAAGGAACACACCCATTATCAAGAAATCACATTAGGATTCTCTTTTTAACCTGTTCCTTAAAACACTAGTGCTTAGGAAATCTATTGGAGGCAGAAGCAGTCAAGGGTAGCTTAGGGTTAGGGTTAGGGTTAGGGTGAGGGTTAGGGTACGGCTTAGGGTACGGGTTCGGGGAGGGGTTCGGGTAGGGCGTAGGGTATGGGTTAGGGTTAGGGTTAGGGCTAGTGTTAGGGTTAGGGCTCGGTTTAGGGTACGGGTTAGGATTAGGGTACGCGTTAGGGTTTGGGTAGGGGTTAGGGTTAGGGTACGCGATAGGGTGAGGTTAGTTATTAAACCTACTCACTATCTTGATTACCCTTAGCACGTAAAGGAATATTATTTGGGGGTCCAGCCATGGAGACGAGTTTAGACACTAGGAGAATATAAGGAACACACCCATTATCAAGAAATCACATTAGGATTCTCTTTTTAACCTGTTCCTTAAAACACTAGTGCTTAGGAAATCTATTGGAGGCAGAAGCAGTCAAGGGTAGCTTAGGGTTAGGGTTAGGGTTAGGGTGAGGGTTAGGGTACGGCTTAGGGTACGGGTTCGGGGAGGGGTTCGGGTAGGGCGTAGGGTATGTGTTAGGGTTAGGGTTAGGGCTAGTGTTAGGGTTAGGGCTCGGTTTAGGGTACGGGTTAGGATTAGGGTACGCGTTAGGGTTAGGGTAGGGGTTAGGGTTAGGGTACGCGATAGGGTGAGGTTAGTTATTAAACCTACCCACTATCTAGATTACCCTTAGCACATAAAAGAATATTATTTGGGGGTCCAGCCATGGAGACGAGTTTAGACACTAGGAGAAGATAAGGAACACACCCATTATCACGAAATCACATTAGGATTCTCTTTTTAACCTGTTCCTTAAAACACTAGTGCTTAGGAAATCTATTGGAGGCAGAAGCATTCAAGGGTAGCTTAGGGTTAGGGTTAGGGTTAGTGTTAGGGTTAGGGTACGCCTTAGGGTACGGGTTCGGGGAGGGGTTCGGGTATGGCGTAGGGTATGGGTTAGGGTTAGGGTTAGGGCTAGTGTTAGGGTTAGGGCTCGGTTTAGGGTACGGGTTAGGATTAGGGTACGCGTTAGGGTTAGGGTAGGGGTTAGGGTTAGGGTACGTGTTAGGGTGAGGGTAGTTATTAAACCTATCCCACTCTCTAGATACCCCTTAGCACGTAAAGGAATATTATTTGGGCGTCCAGCCATGGAGAAGAGTTTAGACACTAGGAGAAGATAAGGAACACACCCATTATCAAGAAATCACATTAGGATTCTCTTTTTAACCTGTTCCTTAAAACACTAGTGCTTAGGAAATCTATTGGAGGCAGAAGCAGTCAAGGGTAGCTTAGGGTTAGGGTTAGGGTTAGGGTGAGGGTTAGGGTACGGCTTAGGGTACGGGTTCGGGGAGGGGTTCGGGTAGGGCGTAGGGTATGGGTTAGGGTTAGGGTTAGGGCTAGTGTTAGGGTTAGGGCTCGGTTTAGGGTACGGGTTAGGATTAGGGTACGCGTTAGGGTTAGGGTAGGGGTTAGGGTTAGGGTACGTGTTAGGGTGAGGGTAGTTATTAAACCTATCCCACTCTCTAGATACCCATTAGCACGTAAAGGAATATTATTTGGGGGTCCAGCCATGGAGAAGAGTTTAGACACTAGGAGAAGATAAGGAACACACCCATTATCAAGAAATCACATTAGGATTCTCTTTTTAACCTGTTCCTTAAAACACTAGTGCTTAGGAAATCTATTGGAGGCAGAAGCAGTCAAGGGGAGCTTAGGGTTAGGGTTAGGGTTAGGGTGAGGGTTAGGGTATGGCTTAGGGTACGGGTTCGGGGAGGGGTTCGTGTAGGGCGTAGGGTATGGGTTAGGGTTAGGGTTAGGGCTAGTGTTAGGGTTAGGGCTCGGTTTAGGGTACGGGTTAGGATTAGGGTACGCGTTAGGGTTAGGGTAAGGGTTAGGATTAGGGTACGCGATAGGGTGAGGTTAGTTATTAAACCTACCCACTATCTAGATTACCCTTAGCACGTAAAGGAATATTATTTGGGGGTCCAGCCATGGAGACGAGTTTAGACACTAGGAGAATATAAGGAACACACCCATTATCACGAAATCACATTAGGATTCTCTTTTTAACCTGTTCCTTAAAACACTAGTGCTTAGGAAATCTATTGGAGGCAGAAGCAGTCAAGGGTAGCTTAGGGTTAGGGTTAGGGTTAGGGTTAGGGTTAGGGTACGCCTTAGGGTACGGGTTCGGGGAGGGGTTCGGGTATGGCGTAGGGTATGGGTTAGGGTCAGGGTTAGGGCTAGTGTTAGGGTTAGGGTACGGGTTAGGATTAGGGTACGCGTTAGGGTTAGGGTAGGGGTTAGGGTTAGGGTAGGGTTTAGGGTTAGGGTACGTGTTAGGGTGAGGGTAGTTATTAAACCTATCCCACTCTCTAGATACCCCTTAGCACGTAAAGGAATATTATTTGGGGGTCCAGCCATGGAGAAGAGTTTAGACACTAGGAGAAGATAAGGAACACACCCATTATCATGAAATCACATTAGGATTCTCTTTTTAACCTGTTCCTTAAAACACTAGTGCTTAGGAAATCTATTGGAGGCAGAAGGAGTCAAGGGTAGCTTAGGGTTAGGGTTAGGGTTAGGGTTAGGGTTAGGGTACGCCTTAGGGTACGGGTTCGGGGAGGGGTTCGGGTATGGCGTAGGGTATGGGTTAGGGTTAGGGTTAGGGCTAGTGTTAGGGTTAGGGCTCGGTTTAGGGTACGGGTTAGGATTAGGGTACGCGTTAGGGTTAGGGTAGGGGTTAGGGTTAGGGTACGTGTTAGGGTGAGGGTAGTTATTAAACCTATCCCACTCTCTAGATACCCCTTAGCACGTAAAGGAATATTATTTGGGGGTCCAGCCATGGAGAAGAGTTTAGACACTAGGAGAAGATAAGGAACACACCCATTATCAAGAAATCACATTGGGATTCTCTTTTTAACCTGTTCCTTAAAACACTAGTGCTTAGGAAATCTATTGGAGGCAGAAGCAGTCAAGGGTAGCTTAGGGTTACGGTTAGGGTTAGGGTGAGGGTTAGGGTACGGCTTAGGGTACGGGTTCGGGGAGGGGTTCGGGTAGGGCGTAGGGTATGGGTTAGGGTTAGGGTTAGGGCTAGTGTTAGGGTTAGGGCTCGGTTTAGGGTACGGGTTAGGATTAGGGTACGCGTTAGGGTTAGGGTAGGGGTTAGGGTTAGGGTACGTGTTAGGGTGAGGGTAGTTATTAAACCTATCCACTCTCTAGATACCCCTTAGCACGTAAAGGAATATTATTTGGGGGTCCAGCCATGGAGAAGAGTTTAGACACTAGGAGAAGATAAGGAACACACCCATTATCAAGAAATCACATTAGGATTCTCTTTTTAACCTGTTCCTTAAAACACTAGTGCTTAGGAAATCTATTGGAGGCAGAAGCAGTCAAGGGTAGCTTAGGGTTAGGGTTAGGGTTAGGGTGAGGGTTAGGGTACGGCTTAGGGTACGGGTTCGGGGAGGGGTTCGGGTAGGGCGTAGGGTATGTGTTAGGGTTAGGGTTAGGGCTAGTGTTAGGGTTAGGGCTCGGTTTAGGGTACGGGTTAGGATTAGGGTACGCGTTAGGGTTAGGGTAGGGGTTAGGGTTAGGGTACGCGATAGGGTGAGGTTAGTTATTAAACCTACCCACTATCTAGATTACCCTTAGCACATAAAGGAATATTATTTGGGGGTCCAGCCATGGAGACGAGTTTAGACACTAGGAGAAGATAAGGAACACACCCATTATCACGAAATCACATTAGGATTCTCTTTTTAACCTGTTCCTTAAAACACTAGTGCTTAGGAAATCTATTGGAGGCAGAAGCATTCAAGGGTAGCTTAGGGTTAGGGTTAGGGTTAGGGTTAGGGTTAGGGTACGCCTTAGTGTACGGGTTCGGGGAGGGGTTCGGGTATGGCGTAGGGTATGGGTTAGGGTTAGGGTTAGGGCTAGTGTTAGGGTTAGGGCTCGGTTTAGGGTACGGGTTAGGATTAGGGTACGCGTTAGGGTTAGGGTAGGGGTTAGGGTTAGGGTACGTGTTAGGGTGAGGGTAGTTATTAAACCTATCCCACTCTCTAGATACCCCTTAGCACGTAAAGGAATATTATTTGGGCGTCCAGCCATGGAGAAGAGTTTAGACACTAGGAGAAGATAAGGAACACACCCATTATCAAGAAATCACATTAGGATTCTCTTTTTAACCTGTTCCTTAAAACACTAGTGCTTAGGAAATCTATTGGAGGCAGAAGCAGTCAAGGGTAGCTTAGGGTTAGGGTTAGGGTTAGGGTGAGGGTTAGGGTACGGCTTAGGGTACGGGTTCGGGGAGGGGTTCGGGTAGGGCGTAGGGTATGGGTTAGGGTTAGGGTTAGGGCTAGTGTTAGGGTTAGGGCTCGGTTTAGGGTACGGGTTAGGATTAGGGTACGCGTTAGGGTTAGGGTAGGGGTTAGGGTTAGGGTACGTGTTAGGGTGAGGGTAGTTATTAAACCTATCCCACTCTCTAGATACCCATTAGCACGTAAAGGAATATTATTTGGGGGTCCAGCCATGGAGAAGAGTTTAGACACTAGGAGAAGATAAGGAACACACCCATTATCAAGAAATCACATTAGGATTCTCTTTTTAACCTGTTCCTTAAAACACTAGTGCTTAGGAAATCTATTGGAGGTAGAAGAAGTCAAGGGAAGCTTAGGGTTAGGGTTAGGGTTAGGGTGAGAGTTAGGGTACGGCTTAGGGTACGGGTTCGGGGAGGGGTTCGGGTAGGGCGTAGGGTATGGGTTCGGGTTAGGGTTAGGGTTAGTGTTAGAGTTAGGGCTCGGTTTAGGGTACGGGTTAGGATTAGGGTACGCGTTAGGGTTAGGGTAGGGGTTAGGGTTAGGGTACGCGATAGGGTGAGGTTAGTTATTGAACCTACCCACTATCTAGATTACCCTTAGCACGTAAAGGAATATTATTTGGGGGTCCAGCCATGGAGACGAGTTTAGACACTAGGAGAATATAAGTAACACACCCATTATCACGAAATCACATTAGGATTCACCTTTTAACCTGTTCCTTAAAACACTAGTGCTTAGGAAATCTATTGGAGGCAGAAGCAGTCAAGGGTAGCTTAGGGTTAGGGTTAGGGTTAGGGTTAGGGTTAGGGTACGCCTTAGGGTACGGGTTCGGGGAGGGGTTCGGGTATGGCGTAGGGTATGGGTTAGGGTTAGGGTTAGGGCTAGTGTTAGGGTTAGGGCTCGGTTTAGGGTACGGGTTAGGATTAGGGTACGCATTAGGGTTAGGGTAGGGGTTAGGGTTAGGGTACGTGTTAGGGTGAGGGTAGTTATTAAACCTATCCCACTCTCTAGAAAACCCTTAGCACGTAAAGGAATATTATTTGGGGGTCCAGCCATGGAGAAGAGTTTAGACACTAGGAGAAGATAAGGAACACACCCATTATCAAGAAATCACATTAGGATTCTCTTTTTAACCTGTTCCTTAAAACACTAGTGCTTAGGAAATCTATTGGAGGCAGAAGCAGTCAAGGGGAGCTTAGGGTTAGGGTTAGGGTTAGGGTGAGGGTTAGGTTATGGCTTAGGGTACGGGTTCGGGGAGGGGTTCGTGTAGGGCGTAGGGTATGGGTTAGGGTAAGGGTTAGGGCTAGTGTTAGGGTTAGGGCTCGGTTTAGGGTACGGGTTAGGATTAGGGTACGCGTTAGGGTTAGGGTAAGGGTTAGGATTAGGGTACGCGATAGGGTGAGGTTAGTTATTAAACCTACCCACTATCTAGATTACCCTTAGCACGTAAAGGAATATTATTTGGGGGTCCAGCCATGGAGACGAGTTTAGACACTAGGAGAATATAAGGAACACACCCATTATCACGAAATCACATTAGGATTCTCTTTTTAACCTGTTCCTTAAAACACTAGTGCTTAGGAAATCTATTGGAGGCAGAAGCAGTCAAGGGTAGCTTAGGGTTAGGGTTAGGGTTAGGGTTAGGGTTAGGGTACGCCTTAGGGTACGGGTTCGGGGAGGGGTTCGGGTATGGCGTAGGGTATGGGTTAGGGTCAGGGTTAGGGCTAGTGTTAGGGTTAGGGTACGGGTTAGGATTAGGGTACGCGTTAGGGTTAGGGTAGGGGTTAGGGTTAGGGTAGGGTTTAGGGTTAGGGTACGTGTTAGGGTGAGGGTAGTTATTAAACCTATCCCACTCTCTAGATACCCCTTAGCATGTAAAGGAATATTATTTGGGGGTCCAGCCATGGAGAAGAGTTTAGACACTAGGAGAAGATAAGGAACACACCCATTATCATGAAATCACATTAGGATTCTCTTTTTAACCTGTTCCTTAAAACACTAGTGCTTAGGAAATCTATTGGAGGCAGAAGGAGTCAAGGGTAGCTTAGGGTTAGGGTTAGGGTTAGGGTTAGGGTTAGGGTACGCCTTAGGGTACGGGTTCGGGGAGGGGTTCGGGTATGGCGTAGGGTATGGGTTAGGGTTAGGGTTAGGGCTAGTGTTAGGGTTAGGGCTCGGTTTAGGGTACGGGTTAGGATTAGGGTACGCGTTAGGGTTAGGGTAGGGGTTAGGGTTAGGGTACGTGTTAGGGTGAGGGTAGTTATTAAACCTATCCCACTCTCTAGATACCCCTTAGCACGTAAAGGAATATTATTTGGGGGTCCAGCCATGGAGAAGAGTTTAGACACTAGGAGAAGATAAGGAACACACCCATTATCAAGAAATCACATTGGGATTCTCTTTTTAACCTGTTCCTTAAAACACTAGTGCTTAGGAAATCTATTGGAGGCAGAAGCAGTCAAGGGTAGCTTAGGGTTACGGTTAGGGTTAGGGTGAGGGTTAGGGTACGGCTTAGGGTACGGGTTCGGGGAGGGGTTCGGGTAGGGCGTAGGGTATGGGTTAGGGTTAGGGTTAGGGCTAGTGTTAGGGTTAGGGCTCGGTTTAGGGTACGGGTTAGGATTAGGGTACGCGTTAGGGTTAGGGTAGGGGTTAGGGTTAGGGTACGTGTTAGGGTGAGGGTAGTTATTAAACCTATCCCACTCTCTAGATACCCCTTAGCACGTAAAGGAATATTATTTGGGGGTCCAGCCATGGAGAAGAGTTTAGACACTAGGAGAAGATAAGGAACACACCCATTATCAAGAAATCACATTAGGATTCTCTTTTTAACCTGTTCCTTAAAACACTAGTGCTTAGGAAATCTATTGGAGGCAGAAGCAGTCAAGGGTAGCTTAGGGTTACGGTTAGGGTTAGGGTGAGGGTTAGGGTACGGCTTAGGGTACGGGTTCGGGGAGGGGTTCGGGTAGGGCGTAGGGTATGGGTTAGGGTTAGGGTTAGGGCTAGTGTTAGGGTTAGGGCTCGGTTTAGGGTACGGGTTAGGATTAGGGTACGCGTTAGGATTAGGGTAGGGGTTAGGGTTAGGGTACGCGATAGGGTGAGGTTAGTTATTAAACCTACCCACTATCTTGATTACCCTTAGCACGTAAAGGAATATTATTTGGGGGTCCAGCCATGGAGACGAGTTTAGACACTAGGAGAATATAAGGAACACACCCATTATCACGAAATCACATTAGGATTCTCTTTTTAACCTGTTCCTTAAAACACTAGTGCTTAGGAAATCTATTGGAGGCAGAAGCAGTCAAGGGTAGCTTAGGGTTAGGGTTAGGTTTAGGGTGAGGGTTAGGGTACGGCTTAGGGTACGGGTTCGGGGAGGGGTTCGGGTAGGGCGTAGTGTATGGGTTAGGGTTAGGGTTAGGGATAGTGTTAGGGTTAGGGCTCGGTTTAGGGTACGGGTTAGGATTAGGGTACGCGTTAGGGTTAGGGTAGGGGTTAGGGTTAGGGTACGTGTTAGGGTGAGGGTAGTTATTAAACCTATCCCACTCTCTAGATACCCCTTAGCACGTAAAGGAATATTATTTGGGGGTCCAGCCATGGAGAAGAGTTTAGACACTAGGAGAAGATAAGGAACACACCCATTATCAAGAAATCACATTAGGATTCTCTTTTTAACCTGTTCCTTAAAACACTAGTGCTTAGGAAATCTATTGGAGGCAGAAGCAGTCAAGGGTAGCTTAGGCTTAGGGTTAGGGTTAGGGTGAGGGTTAGGGTACGGCTTAGGGTACGGGTTCGGGGAGGGGTTCGGGTAGGGCGTAGTGTATGGGTTAGGGTTAGGGTTAGGGATAGTGTTAGGGTTAGGGCTCGGTTTAGGGTACGGGTTAGGATTAGGGTACGTGTTAGGGTTAGCGTAGGGGTTAGGGTTAGGGTACGTGTTAGGGTGAGGGTAGTTATTAAACCTATCCCACTCTCTAGATACCCCTTAGCACGTAAAGGAATATTATTTGGGGTTCCAGCCATGGAGAAGAGTTTAGACACTAGGAGAAGATAAGGAACACTCCCATTATCATGAAATCACATTAGGATTCTCTTTTTAACCTGTTCCTTAAAACACTAGTGCTTAGGAAATCTATTGGAGGCAGAAGGAGTCAAGGGTAGCTTAGGGTTAGGGTTAGGGTTAGGGTTAGGGTTAGGGTACGCCTTAGGGTACGGGTTCGGGGAGGGGTTCGGGTATGGCGTAGGGTATGGGTTAGGGTTAGGGTTAGGGATAGTGTTAGGGTTAGGGCTCGGTTTAGGGTACGGGTTAGGATTAGGGTACGCGTTAGGGTTAGGGTAGGGGTTAGGGTTAGGGTACGTGTTAGGGTGAGGGTAGTTATTAAACCTATCCCACTCTCTAGATACCCCTTAGCACGTAAAGGAATATTATTTGGGGGTCCAGCCATGGAGAAGAGTTTAGACACTAGGAGAAGATAAGGAACACACCCATTATCAAGAAATCACATTGGGATTCTCTTTTTAACCTGTTCCTTAAAACACTAGTGCTTAGGAAATCTATTGGAGGCAGAAGCAGTCAAGGGTAGCTTAGGGTTACGGTTAGGGTTAGGGTGAGGGTTAGGGTACGGCTTAGGGTACGGGTTCGGGGAGGGGTTCGGGTAGGGCGTAGGGTATGGGTTAGGGTTAGGGTTAGGGCTAGTGTTAGGGTTAGGGCTCGGTTTAGGGTACGGGTTAGGATTAGGGTACGCGTTAGGGTTAGGGTAGGGGTTAGGGTTAGGGTACGTGTTAGGGTGAGGGTAGTTATTAAACCTATCCCACTCTCTAGATACCCCTTAGCACGTAAAGGAATATTATTTGGGGGTCCAGCCATGGAGAAGAGTTTAGACACTAGGAGAAGATAAGGAACACACCCATTATCAAGAAATCACATTAGGATTCTCTTTTTAACCTGTTCCTTAAAACACTAGTGCTTAGGAAATCTATTGGAGGCAGAAGCAGTCAAGGGTAGCTTAGGGTTAGGGTTAGGGTTAGGGTGAGGGTTAGGGTACGGCTTAGGGTACGGGTTCGGGGAGGGGTTCGGGTAGGGCGTAGGGTATGGGTTAGGGTTAGGGTTAGGGCTAGTGTTAGGGTTAGGGCTCGGTTTAGGGTACGGGTTAGGATTAGGGTACGCGTTAGGGTTAGGGTAGGGGTTAGGGTTAGGGTACGCGATAGGGTGAGGTTGGTTATTAAACCTACCCACTATCTAGATTACCCTTAGCACGTAAAGGAATATTATTTGGGGGTCCAGCCATGGAGACGAGTTTAGACACTAGGAGAATATAAGGAACACACCCATTATCACGAAATCACATTAGGATTCTCTTTTTAACCTGTTCCTTAAAACACTAGTGCTTAGGAAATCTATTGGAGGCAGAAGCAGTCAAGGGTAGCTTAGGGTTAGGGTTAGGGTTAGGGTGAGGGTTAGGGTACGGCTTAGGGTACGGGTTCGGGGAGGGGTTCGGGTAGGGCGTAGTGTATGGGTTAGGGTTAGGGTTAGGGATAGTGTTAGGGTTAGGGCTCGGTTTAGGGTACGGGTTAGGATTAGGGTACGTGTTAGGGTTAGGGTAGGGGTTAGGGTTAGGGTACGTGTTAGGGTGAGGGTAGTTATTAAACCTATCCCACTCTCTAGATACCCCTTAGCACGTAAAGGAATATTATTTGGGGGTCCAGCCATGGAGAAGAGTTTAGACACTAGGAGAAGATAAGGAACACACCCATTATCATGAAATCACATTAGGATTCTCTTTTTAACCTGTTCCTTAAAACACTAGTGCTTAGGAAATCTATTGGAGGCAGAAGGAGTCAAGGGTAGCTTAGGGTTAGGGTTAGGGTTAGGGTTAGGGTTAGGGTACGCCTTAGGGTACGGGTTCGGGGAGGGGTTCGGGTATGGCGTAGGGTATGGTTTAGGGTTAGGGTTAGGGATAGTGTTAGGGTTAGGGCTCGGTTTAGGGTACGGGTTAGGATTAGGGTACGCGTTAGGGTTAGGGTAGTGGTTAGGGTTAGGGTACGTGTTAGGGTGAGGGTAGTTATTAAACCTATCCCACTCTCTAGATACCCCTTAGCACGTAAAGGAATATTATTTGGGGGTCCAGCCATGGAGAAGAGTTTAGACACTAGGAGAAGATAAGGAACACACCCATTATCAAGAAATCACATTGGGATTCTCTTTTTAACCTGTTCCTTAAAACACTAGTGCTTAGGAAATCTATTGGAGGCAGAAGCAGTCAAGGGTAGCTTAGGGTTACGGTTAGGGTTAGGGTGAGGGTTAGGGTACGGCTTAGGGTACGGGTTCGGGGAGGGGTTCGGGTAGGGCGTAGGGTATGGGTTAGGGTTAGGGTTAGGGCTAGTGTTAGGGTTAGGGCTCGGTTTAGGGTACGGGTTAGGATTAGGGTACGCGTTAGGGTTAGGGTAGGGGTTAGGGTTAGGGTACGTGTTAGGGTGAGGGTAGTTATTAAACCTATCCCACTCTCTAGATACCCCTTAGCACGTAAAGGAATATTATTTGGGGGTCCAGCCATGGAGAAGAGTTTAGACACTAGGAGAAGATAAGGAACACACCCATTATCAAGAAATCACATTAGGATTCTCTTTTTAACCTGTTCCTTAAAACACTAGTGCTTAGGAAATCTATTGGAGGCAGAAGCAGTCAAGGGTAGCTTAGGGTTAGGGTTAGGGTTAGGGTGATGGTTAGGGTACGGCTTAGGGTACGGGTTCGGGGAGGGGTTCGGGTAGGGCGTAGGGTATGGGTTAGGGTTAGGGTTAGGGCTAGTGTTAGGGTTAGGGCTCGGTTTAGGGTACGGGTTAGGATTAGGGTACGCGTTAGGGTTAGGTTAGGGGTTAGGGTTAGGGTACGCGATAGGGTGAGGTTAGTTATTAAACCTACCCACTATCTAGATTACCCTTAGCACGTAAAGGAATATTATTTGGGGGTCCAGCCATGGAGACGAGTTTAGACACTAGGAGAATATAAGGAACACACCCATTATCACGAAATCACATTAGGATTCTCTTTTTAACCTGTTCCTTAAAACACTAGTGCTTAGGAAATCTATTGGAGGCAGAAGCAGTCAAGGGTAGCTTAGGGTTAGGGTTAGGGTTAGGGTGAGGGTTAGGGTACGGCTTAGGGTACGGGTTCGGGGAGGGGTTCGGGTAGGGCGTAGGGTATGGGTTAGGGTTAGGGTTAGGGCTAGTGTTAGGGTTAGGGCTCGGTTTAGGGTACGGGTTAGGATTAGGGTACGCGTTAGGGTTAGGGTAGGGGTTAGGGTTAGGGTACGTGTTAGGGTGAGGGTAGTTATTAAACCTATCCCACTCTCTAGATACCCCTTAGCACGTAAAGGAATATTATTTGGGGGTCCAGCCATGGAGAAGAGTTTAGACACTAGGAGAAGATAAGGAACACACCCATTATCAAGAAATCACATTAGGATTCTCTTTTTAACCTGTTCCTTAAAACACTAGTGCTTAGGAAATCTATTGGAGGCAGAAGAAGTCAAGGGAAGCTTAGGGTTAGGGTTAGGGTTAGGGTGAGAGTTAGGGTACGGCTTAGGGTACGGGTTCGGGGAGGGGTTCGGGTAGGGCGTAGGGTATGGGTTAGGGTTAGGGTTAGGGTTAGTGTTAGAGTTAGGGCTCGGTTTAGGGTACGGGTTAGGATTAGGGTACGCGTTAGGTTTAGGGTAGGGGTTAGGGTTAGGGTACGCGATAGGGTGAGGTTAGTTATTGAACCTACCCACTATCTAGATTACCCTTAGCACGTAAAGGAATATTATTTGGGGGTCCAGCCATGGAGACGAGTTTAGACACTAGGAGAATATAAGTAACACACCCATTATCACGAAATCACATTAGGATTCACCTTTTAACCTGTTCCTTAAAACACTAGTGCTTAGGAAATCTATTGGAGGCACAAGCAGTCAAGGGTAGCTTAGGGTTAGGGTTAGGGTTAGGGTTAGGGTTAGGGTACGCCTTAGGGTACGGGTTCGGGGAGGGGTTCGGGTATGGCGTAGGGTATGGGTTAGGGTTAGGGTTAGGGCTAGTGTTAGGGTTAGGGCTCGGTTTAGGGTACGGGTTAGGATTAGGGTACGCGTTAGGGTTAGGGTAGGGGTTAGGGTTAGGGTACGTGTTAGGGTGAGGGTAGTTATTAAACCTATCCCACTCTCTAGAAACCCCTTAGCACGTAAAGGAATATTATTTGGGGGTCCAGCCATGGAGAAGAGTTTAGACACTAGGAGAAGATAAGGAACACACCCATTATCAAAAAATCACATTAGGATTCTCTTTTTAACCTGTTCCTTAAAACACTAGTGCTTAGGAAATCTATTGGAGGCAGAAGCAGTCAAGGGTAGCTTAGGGTTAGGGTTAGGGTTAGGGTGAGGGTTAGGGTACGGCTTAGGGTACGGGTTCGGGGAGGGGTTCGTGTAGGGCGTAGGGTATGGGTTAGGGTTAGGGTTAGGGCTAGTGTTAGGGTTAGGGCTCGGTTTAGGGTACGGGTTAGGATTAGGGTACGCGTTAGGGTTAGGGTAGGGGTTAGGGTAAGGGTACGCGATAGGATTAGGGTACGCGTTAGGGTTAGGGTAGGGGTTAGGGTTAGGGTACGCGATAGGGTGAGGTTAGTTATTAAACCTACCCACTATCTAGATTACCCTTAGCACGTAAAGGAATATTATTTGGGGGTCCAGCCATGGAGACGAGTTTAGACACTAGGAGAATATAAGGAACACACCCATTATCACGAAATCACATTAGGATTCTCTTTTTAACCTGTTCCTTAAAACACTAGTGCTTAGGAAATCTATTGGAGGCAGAAGCAGTCAAGGGTAGCTTAGGGTTAGGGTTAGGGTTAGGGTGAGGGTTAGGGTACGCCTTAGGGTACGGGTTCGGGGAGGGGTTCGGGTATGGCGTAGGGTATGGGTTAGGGTCAGGGTTAGGGCTAGTGTTAGGGTTAGGGTACGGGTTAGGATTAGGGTACGCGTTAGGGTTAGGGTAGGGGTTAGGGTTAGGGTACGTGTTAGGGTGAGGGTAGTTATTAAACCTATCCCACTCTCTAGATACCCCTTAGCACGTAAAGGAATATTATTTGGGGGTCCAGCCATGGAGACGAGTTTAGACACTAGGAGAAGATAAGGAACACACCCATTATCATGAAATCACATTAGGATTCTCTTTTTAACCTGTTCCTTAAAACACTAGTGCTTAGGAAATCTATTGGAGGCAGAAGGAGTCAAGGGTAGCTTAGGGTTAGGGTTAGGGTTAGGGTTAGGGTTAGGGTACGCCTTAGGGTACGGGTTCGGGGAGGGGTTCGGGTATGGCGTAGGGTATGGGTTAGGGTTAGGGTTAGGGCTAGTGTTAGGGTTAGGGCTCGGTTTAGGGTACGGGTTAGGATTAGGGTACGCGTTAGGGTTAGGGTAGGGGTTAGGGTTAGGGTACGTGTTAGGGTGAGGGTAGTTATTAAACCTATCCCACTCTCTAGATACCCCTTAGCACGTAAAGGAATATTATTTGGGGGTCCAGCCATGGAGAAGAGTTTAGACACTAGGAGAAGATAAGGAACACACCCATTATCAAGAAATCACATTAGGATTCTCTTTTTAACCTGTTCCTTAAAACACTAGTGCTTAGGAAATCTATTGGAGGCAGAAGCAGTCAAGGGTAGCTTAGGGTTAGGGTTAGGGTTACGGTGAGGGTTAGGGTACGGCTTAGGGTACGGGTTCGGGGAGGGGTTCGGGTAGGGCGTAGGGTATGGGTTAGGGTTAGGGTTAGGGCTAGTGTTAGGGTTAGGGCTCGGTTTAGGGTACGGGTTAGGATTAGGGTACGCGTTAGGGTTAGGGTAGGGGTTAGGGTTAGGCTACGTGTTAGGGTGAGGGTAGTTATTAAACCTATCCCACTCTCTAGATACCCCTTAGCACGTAAAGGTATATTATTTGGGGGTCCAGCCATGGAGAAGAGTTTAGACACTAGGAGAAGATAAGGAACACACCCATTATCAAGAAATCACATTAGGATTCTCTTTTTAACCTGTTCCTTAAAACACTAGTGCTTAGGAAATCTATTGGAGGCAGAAGCAGTCAAGGGTAGCTTAGGGTTAGGGTGAGGGTTAGGGTATGGCATAGGGTACGGGTTCGGGGAGGGGTTCGGGTAGGGCGTAGGGTATGTGTTAGGGTTAGGGTTAGGGCTAGTGTTAGGGTTAGGGCTCGGTTTAGGGTACGGGTTAGGATTAGGGTACGCGTTAGGGTTAGGGTAGGGGTTAGGGTTAGGGTACGCGATAGGGTGAGGTTAGTTATTAAACCTACCCACTATCTATATTACCCTTAGCACGTAAAGGAATATTATTTGGGGGTCCAGCCATGGAGAAGAGTTTAGACACTAGGAGAAGATAAGGAACACACCCATTATCAAGAAATCACATTAGGATTCTCTTTTTAACCTGTTCCTTAAAACACTAGTGCTTAGGAAATCTATTGGAGGCAGAAGAAGTCAATGGAAGCTTAGGGTTAGGGTTAGGGTTAGGGTGAGAGTTAGGGTACGGCTTAGGGTACGGGTTCGGGGAGGGGTTCGGGTAGCGCGTAGGGTATGGGTTAGGGTTAGGGTTAGGGATAGTGTTAGGGTTAGGGCTCGGTTTAGGGTACGGGTTAGGATTAGGGTACGCGTTAGGGTTAGGGTAGGGGTTTGGGTTAGGGTACGCGATAGGGTGAGGTTAGTTATTAAACCTACCCACTATCTAGATTACCCTTAGCACGTAAAGGAATATTATTTGGGGGTCCAGCCATGGAGAAGAGTTTAGACACTAGGAGAAGATAAGGAACACACCCATTATCAAGAAATCACATTAGGATTCTCTTTTTAACCTGTTCCTTAAAACACTAGTGCTTAGGAAATCTATTGGAGGCAGAAGCAGTCAAGGGTAGCTTAGGGTTACGGTTAGGGTTAGGGTGAGGTTTAGGGTACGGCTTAGGGTACGGGTTCGGGGAGGGGTTCGGGTATGGCGTAGGGTATGGGTTAGGGTCAGGGTTAGGGCTAGTGTTAGGGTTAGGGTACGGGTTAGGATTAGGGTACGCGTTAGGGTTAGGGTAGGGGTTAGGGTTAGGGTACGTGTTAGGGTGAGGGTAGTTATTAAACCTATCCCACTCTCTAGATACCCCTTAGCACGTAAAGGAATATTATTTGGGGGTCCAGCCATGGAGAAGAGTTTAGACACTAGGAGAAGATAAGGAACACACCCATTATCATGAAATCACATTAGGATTCTCTTTTTAACCTGTTCCTTAAAACACTAGTGCTTAGGAAATCTATTGGAGGCAGAAGGAGTCAAGGGTAGCTTAGGGTTAGGGTTAGGGTTAGGGTTAGGGTTAGGGTACGCCTTAGGGTACGGGTTCGGGGAGGGGTTCGGGTATGGCGTAGGGTATGGGTTAGGGTTAGGGTTAGGGCTAGTGTTAGGGTTAGGGCTCGGTTTAGGGTACGGGTTAGGATTAGGGTACGCGTTAGGGTTAGGGTAGGGGTTAGGGTTAGGGTACGTGTTAGGGTGAGGGTAGTTATTAAACCTATCCCACTCTCTAGATACCCCTTAGCACGTAAAGGAATATTATTTGGGGGTCCAGCCATGGAGAAGAGTTTAGACACTAGGAGAAGATAAGGAACACACCCATTATCAAGAAATCACATTAGGATTCTCTTTTTAACCTGTTCCTTAAAACACTAGTGCTTAGGAAATCTATTGGAGGCAGAAGCAGTCAAGGGTAGCTTAGGGTTAGGGTTAGGGTTACGGTGAGGGTTAGGGTACGGCTTAGGGTACGGGTTCGGGGAGGGGTTCGGGTAGGGCGTAGGGTATGGGTTAGGGTTAGGGTTAGGGCTAGTGTTAGGGTTAGGGCTCGGTTTAGGGTACGGGTTAGGATTAGGGTACGCGTTAGGGTTAGGGTAGGGGTTAGGGTTAGGCTACGTGTTAGGGTGAGGGTAGTTATTAAACCTATCCCACTCTCTAGATACCCCTTAGCACGTAAAGGTATATTATTTGGGGGTCCAGCCATGGAGAAGAGTTTAGACACTAGGAGAAGATAAGGAACACACCCATTATCAAGAAATCACATTAGGATTCTCTTTTTAACCTGTTCCTTAAAACACTAGTGCTTAGGAAATCTATTGGAGGCAGAAGCAGTCAAGGGTAGCTTAGGCTTAGGGTTAGGGTTAGGGTGAGGGTTAGGGTACGGCTTAGGGTACGGGTTCGGGGAGGGGTTCGGGTAGGGCGTAGTGTATGGGTTAGGGTTAGGGTTAGGGATAGTGTTAGGGTTAGGGCTCGGTTTAGGGTACGGGTTAGGATTAGGGTACGTGTTAGGGTTAGCGTAGGGGTTAGGGTTAGGGTACGTGTTAGGGTGAGGGTAGTTATTAAACCTATCCCACTCTCTAGATACCCCTTAGCACGTAAAGGAATATTATTTGGGGTTCCAGCCATGGAGAAGAGTTTAGACACTAGGAGAAGATAAGGAACACTCCCATTATCATGAAATCACATTAGGATTCTCTTTTTAACCTGTTCCTTAAAACACTAGTGCTTAGGAAATCTATTGGAGGCAGAAGGAGTCAAGGGTAGCTTAGGGTTAGGGTTAGGGTTAGGGTTAGGGTTAGGGTACGCCTTAGGGTACGGGTTCGGGGAGGGGTTCGGGTATGGCGTAGGGTATGGGTTAGGGTTAGGGTTAGGGATAGTGTTAGGGTTAGGGCTCGGTTTAGGGTACGGGTTAGGATTAGGGTACGCGTTAGGGTTAGGGTAGGGGTTAGGGTTAGGGTACGTGTTAGGGTGAGGGTAGTTATTAAACCTATCCCACTCTCTAGATACCCCTTAGCACGTAAAGGAATATTATTTGGGGGTCCAGCCATGGAGAAGAGTTTAGACACTAGGAGAAGATAAGGAACACACCCATTATCAAGAAATCACATTGGGATTCTCTTTTTAACCTGTTCCTTAAAACACTAGTGCTTAGGAAATCTATTGGAGGCAGAAGCAGTCAAGGGTAGCTTAGGGTTACGGTTAGGGTTAGGGTGAGGGTTAGGGTACGGCTTAGGGTACGGGTTCGGGGAGGGGTTCGGGTAGGGCGTAGGGTATGGGTTAGGGTTAGGGTTAGGGCTAGTGTTAGGGTTAGGGCTCGGTTTAGGGTACGGGTTAGGATTAGGGTACGCGTTAGGGTTAGGGTAGGGGTTAGGGTTAGGGTACGTGTTAGGGTGAGGGTAGTTATTAAACCTATCCCACTCTCTAGATACCCCTTAGCACGTAAAGGAATATTATTTGGGGGTCCAGCCATGGAGAAGAGTTTAGACACTAGGAGAAGATAAGGAACACACCCATTATCAAGAAATCACATTAGGATTCTCTTTTTAACCTGTTCCTTAAAACACTAGTGCTTAGGAAATCTATTGGAGGCAGAAGCAGTCAAGGGTAGCTTAGGGTTAGGGTTAGGGTTAGGGTGAGGGTTAGGGTACGGCTTAGGGTACGGGTTCGGGGAGGGGTTCGGGTAGGGCGTAGGGTATGGGTTAGGGTTAGGGTTAGGGCTAGTGTTAGGGTTAGGGCTCGGTTTAGGGTACGGGTTAGGATTAGGGTACGCGTTAGGGTTAGGGTAGGGGTTAGGGTTAGGGTACGCGATAGGGTGAGGTTGGTTATTAAACCTACCCACTATCTAGATTACCCTTAGCACGTAAAGGAATATTATTTGGGGGTCCAGCCATGGAGACGAGTTTAGACACTAGGAGAATATAAGGAACACACCCATTATCACGAAATCACATTAGGATTCTCTTTTTAACCTGTTCCTTAAAACACTAGTGCTTAGGAAATCTATTGGAGGCAGAAGCAGTCAAGGGTAGCTTAGGGTTAGGGTTAGGGTTAGGGTGAGGGTTAGGGTACGGCTTAGGGTACGGGTTCGGGGAGGGGTTCGGGTAGGGCGTAGTGTATGGGTTAGGGTTAGGGTTAGGGATAGTGTTAGGGTTAGGGCTCGGTTTAGGGTACGGGTTAGGATTAGGGTACGTGTTAGGGTTAGGGTAGGGGTTAGGGTTAGGGTACGTGTTAGGGTGAGGGTAGTTATTAAACCTATCCCACTCTCTAGATACCCCTTAGCACGTAAAGGAATATTATTTGGGGGTCCAGCCATGGAGAAGAGTTTAGACACTAGGAGAAGATAAGGAACACACCCATTATCATGAAATCACATTAGGATTCTCTTTTTAACCTGTTCCTTAAAACACTAGTGCTTAGGAAATCTATTGGAGGCAGAAGGAGTCAAGGGTAGCTTAGGGTTAGGGTTAGGGTTAGGGTTAGGGTTAGGGTACGCCTTAGGGTACGGGTTCGGGGAGGGGTTCGGGTATGGCGTAGGGTATGGGTTAGGGTTAGGGTTAGGGATAGTGTTAGGGTTAGGGCTCGGTTTAGGGTACGGGTTAGGATTAGGGTACGCGTTAGGGTTAGGGTAGTGGTTAGGGTTAGGGTACGTGTTAGGGTGAGGGTAGTTATTAAACCTATCCCACTCTCTAGATACCCCTTAGCACGTAAAGGAATATTATTTGGGGGTCCAGCCATGGAGAAGAGTTTAGACACTAGGAGAAGATAAGGAACACACCCATTATCAAGAAATCACATTGGGATTCTCTTTTTAACCTGTTCCTTAAAACACTAGTGCTTAGGAAATCTATTGGAGGCAGAAGCAGTGAAGGGTAGCTTAGGGTTACGGTTAGGGTTAGGGTGAGGGTTAGGGTACGGCTTAGGGTACGGGTTCGGGGAGGGGTTCGGGTAGGGCGTAGGGTATGGGTTAGGGTTAGGGTTAGGGCTAGTGTTAGGGTTAGGGCTCGGTTTAGGGTACGGGTTAGGATTAGGGTACGCGTTAGGGTTAGGGTAGGGGTTAGGGTTAGGGTACGTGTTAGGGTGAGGGTAGTTATTAAACCTATCCCACTCTCTAGATACCCCTTAGCACGTAAAGGAATATTATTTGGGGGTCCAGCCATGGAGAAGAGTTTAGACACTAGGAGAAGATAAGGAACACACCCATTATCAAGAAATCACATTAGGATTCTCTTTTTAACCTGTTCCTTAAAACACTAGTGCTTAGGAAATCTATTGGAGGCAGAAGCAGTCAAGGGTAGCTTAGGGTTAGGGTTAGGGTTAGGGTGATGGTTAGGGTACGGCTTAGGGTACGGGTTCGGGGAGGGGTTCGGGTAGGGCGTAGGGTATGGGTTAGGGTTAGGGTTAGGGCTAGTGTTAGGGTTAGGGCTCGGTTTAGGGTACGGGTTAGGATTAGGGTACGCGTTAGGGTTAGGTTAGGGGTTAGGGTTAGGGTACGCGATAGGGTGAGGTTAGTTATTAAACCTACCCACTATCTAGATTACCCTTAGCACGTAAAGGAATATTATTTGGGGGTCCAGCCATGGAGACGAGTTTAGACACTAGGAGAATATAAGGAACACACCCATTATCACGAAATCACATTAGGATTCTCTTTTTAACCTGTTCCTTAAAACACTAGTGCTTAGGAAATCTATTGGAGGCAGAAGCAGTCAAGGGTAGCTTAGGGTTAGGGTTAGGGTTAGGGTGAGGGTTAGGGTACGGCTTAGGGTACGGGTTCGGGGAGGGGTTCGGGTAGGGCGTAGGGTATGGGTTAGGGTTAGGGTTAGGGCTAGTGTTAGGGTTAGGGCTCGGTTTAGGGTACGGGTTAGGATTAGGGTACGCGTTAGGGTTAGGGTAGGGGTTAGGGTTAGGGTACGTGTTAGGGTGAGGGTAGTTATTAAACCTATCCCACTCTCTAGATACCCCTTAGCACGTAAAGGAATATTATTTGGGGGTCCAGCCATGGAGAAGAGTTTAGACACTAGGAGAAGATAAGGAACACACCCATTATCAAGAAATCACATTAGGATTCTCTTTTTAACCTGTTCCTTAAAACACTAGTGCTTAGGAAATCTATTGGAGGCAGAAGAAGTCAAGGGAAGCTTAGGGTTAGGGTTAGGGTTAGGGTGAGAGTTAGGGTACGGCTTAGGGTACGGGTTCGGGGAGGGGTTCGGGTAGGGCGTAGGGTATGGGTTAGGGTTAGGGTTAGGGTTAGTGTTAGAGTTAGGGCTCGGTTTAGGGTACGGGTTAGGATTAGGGTACGCGTTAGGTTTAGGGTAGGGGTTAGGGTTAGGGTACGCGATAGGGTGAGGTTAGTTATTGAACCTACCCACTATCTAGATTACCCTTAGCACGTAAAGGAATATTATTTGGGGGTCCAGCCATGGAGACGAGTTTAGACACTAGGAGAATATAAGTAACACACCCATTATCACGAAATCACATTAGGATTCACCTTTTAACCTGTTCCTTAAAACACTAGTGCTTAGGAAATCTATTGGAGGCAGAAGCAGTCAAGGGTAGCTTAGGGTTAGGGTTAGGGTTAGGGTGAGGGTTAGGGTACGGCTTAGGGTACGGGTTCGGGGAGGGGTTCGTGTAGGGCGTAGGGTATGGGTTAGGGTTAGGGTTAGGGCTAGTGTTAGGGTTAGGGCTCGGTTTAGGGTACGGGTTAGGATTAGGGTACGCGTTAGGGTTAGGGTAGGGGTTAGGGTAAGGGTACGCGATAGGATTAGGGTACGCGTTAGGGTTAGGGTAGGGGTTAGGGTTAGGGTACGCGATAGGGTGAGGTTAGTTATTAAACCTACCCACTATCTAGATTACCCTTAGCACGTAAAGGAATATTATTTGGGGGTCCAGCCATGGAGACGAGTTTAGACACTAGGAGAATATAAGGAACACACCCATTATCACGAAATCACATTAGGATTCTCTTTTTAACCTGTTCCTTAAAACACTAGTGCTTAGGAAATCTATTGGAGGCAGAAGCAGTCAAGGGTAGCTTAGGGTTAGGGTTAGGGTTAGGGTGAGGGTTAGGGTACGCCTTAGGTTACGGGTTCGGGGAGGGGTTCGGGTATGGCGTAGGGTATGGGTTAGGGTCAGGGTTAGGGCTAGTGTTAGGGTTAGGGTACGGGTTAGGATTAGGGTACGCGTTAGGGTTAGGGTAGGGGTTAGGGTTAGGGTACGTGTTAGGGTGAGGGTAGTTATTAAACCTATCCCACTCTCTAGATACCCCTTAGCACGTAAAGGAATATTATTTGGGGGTCCAGCCATGGAGACGAGTTTAGACACTAGGAGAAGATAAGGAACACACCCATTATCATGAAATCACATTAGGATTCTCTTTTTAACCTGTTCCTTAAAACACTAGTGCTTAGGAAATCTATTGGAGGCAGAAGGAGTCAAGGGTAGCTTAGGGTTAGGGTTAGGGTTAGGGTTAGGGTTAGGGTACGCCTTAGGGTACGGGTTCGGGGAGGGGTTCGGGTATGGCGTAGGGTATGGGTTAGGGTTAGGGTTAGGGCTAGTGTTAGGGTTAGGGCTCGGTTTAGGGTACGGGTTAGGATTAGGGTACGCGTTAGGGTTAGGGTAGGGGTTAGGGTTAGGGTACGTGTTAGGGTGAGGGTAGTTATTAAACCTATCCCACTCTCTAGATACCCCTTAGCACGTAAAGGAATATTATTTGGGGGTCCAGCCATGGAGAAGAGTTTAGACACTAGGAGAAGATAAGGAACACACCCATTATCAAGAAATCACATTAGGATTCTCTTTTTAACCTGTTCCTTAAAACACTAGTGCTTAGGAAATCTATTGGAGGCAGAAGCAGTCAAGGGTAGCTTAGGGTTAGGGTTAGGGTTACGGTGAGGGTTAGGGTACGGCTTAGGGTACGGGTTCGGGGAGGGGTTCGGGTAGGGCGTAGGGTATGGGTTAGGGTTAGGGTTAGGGCTAGTGTTAGGGTTAGGGCTCGGTTTAGGGTACGGGTTAGGATTAGGGTACGCGTTAGGGTTAGGGTAGGGGTTAGGGTTAGGCTACGTGTTAGGGTGAGGGTAGTTATTAAACCTATCCCACTCTCTAGATACCCCTTAGCACGTAAAGGTATATTATTTGGGGGTCCAGCCATGGAGAAGAGTTTAGACACTAGGAGAAGATAAGGAACACACCCATTATCAAGAAATCACATTAGGATTCTCTTTTTAACCTGTTCCTTAAAACACTAGTGCTTAGGAAATCTATTGGAGGCAGAAGCAGTCAAGGGTAGCTTAGGGTTAGGGTGAGGGTTAGGGTATGGCATAGGGTACGGGTTCGGGGAGGGGTTCGGGTAGGGCGTAGGGTATGTGTTAGGGTTAGGGTTAGGGCTAGTGTTAGGGTTAGGGCTCGGTTTAGGGTACGGGTTAGGATTAGGGTACGCGTTAGGGTTAGGGTAGGGGTTAGGGTTAGGGTACGCGATAGGGTGAGGTTAGTTATTAAACCTACCCACTATCTATATTACCCTTAGCACGTAAAGGAATATTATTTGGGGGTCCAGCCATGGAGAAGAGTTTAGACACTAGGAGAAGATAAGGAACACACCCATTATCAAGAAATCACATTAGGATTCTCTTTTTAACCTGTTCCTTAAAACACTAGTGCTTAGGAAATCTATTGGAGGCAGAAGAAGTCAATGGAAGCTTAGGGTTAGGGTTAGGGTTAGGGTGAGAGTTAGGGTACGGCTTAGGGTACGGGTTCGGGGAGGGGTTCGGGTAGCGCGTAGGGTATGGGTTAGGGTTAGGGTTAGGGATAGTGTTAGGGTTAGGGCTCGGTTTAGGGTACGGGTTAGGATTAGGGTACGCGTTAGGGTTAGGGTAGGGGTTTGGGTTAGGGTACGCGATAGGGTGAGGTTAGTTATTAAACCTACCCACTATCTAGATTACCCTTAGCACGTAAAGGAATATTATTTGGGGGTCCAGCCATGGAGAAGAGTTTAGACACTAGGAGAAGATAAGGAACACACCCATTATCAAGAAATCACATTAGGATTCTCTTTTTAACCTGTTCCTTAAAACACTAGTGCTTAGGAAATCTATTGGAGGCAGAAGCAGTCAAGGGTAGCTTAGGGTTACGGTTAGGGTTAGGGTGAGGGTTAGGGTACGGCTTAGGGTACGGGTTCGGGGAGGGGTTCGGGTATGGCGTAGGGTATGGGTTAGGGTCAGGGTTAGGGCTAGTGTTAGGGTTAGGGTACGGGTTAGGATTAGGGTACGCGTTAGGGTTAGGGTAGGGGTTAGGGTTAGGGTACGTGTTAGGGTGAGGGTAGTTATTAAACCTATCCCACTCTCTAGATACCCCTTAGCACGTAAAGGAATATTATTTGGGGGTCCAGCCATGGAGAAGAGTTTAGACACTAGGAGAAGATAAGGAACACACCCATTATCATGAAATCACATTAGGATTCTCTTTTTAACCTGTTCCTTAAAACACTAGTGCTTAGGAAATCTATTGGAGGCAGAAGGAGTCAAGGGTAGCTTAGGGTTAGGGTTAGGGTTAGGGTTAGGGTTAGGGTACGCCTTAGGGTACGGGTTCGGGAGGGGTTCGGGTATGGCGTAGGGTATGGGTTAGGGTTAGGGTTAGGGCTAGTGTTAGGGTTAGGGCTCGGTTTAGGGTACGGGTTAGGATTAGGGTACGCGTTAGGGTTAGGGTAGGGGTTAGGGTTAGGGTACGTGTTAGGGTGAGGGTAGTTATTAAACCTATCCCACTCTCTAGATACCCCTTAGCACGTAAAGGAATATTATTTGGGGGTCCAGCCATGGAGAAGAGTTTAGACACTAGGAGAAGATAAGGAACACACCCATTATCAAGAAATCACATTAGGATTCTCTTTTTAACCTGTTCCTTAAAACACTAGTGCTTAGGAAATCTATTGGAGGCAGAAGCAGTCAAGGGTAGCTTAGGGTTAGGGTTAGGGTTACGGTGAGGGTTAGGGTACGGCTTAGGGTACGGGTTCGGGGAGGGGTTCGGGTAGGGCGTAGGGTATGGGTTAGGGTTAGGGTTAGGGCTAGTGTTAGGGTTAGGGCTCGGTTTAGGGTACGGGTTAGGATTAGGGTACGCGTTAGGGTTAGGGTAGGGGTTAGGGTTAGGCTACGTGTTAGGGTGAGGGTAGTTATTAAACCTATCCCACTCTCTAGATACCCCTTAGCACGTAAAGGTATATTATTTGGGGGTCCAGCCATGGAGAAGAGTTTAGACACTAGGAGAAGATAAGGAACACACCCATTATCAAGAAATCACATTAGGATTCTCTTTTTAACCTGTTCCTTAAAACACTAGTGCTTAGGAAATCTATTGGAGGCAGAAGCAGTCAAGGGTAGCTTAGGGTTAGGGTGAGGGTTAGGGTATGGCATAGGGTACGGGTTCGGGGAGGGGTTCGGGTAGGGCGTAGGGTATGTGTTAGGGTTAGGGTTAGGGCTAGTGTTAGGGTTAGGGCTCGGTTTAGGGTACGGGTTAGGATTAGGGTACGCGTTAGGGTTAGGGTAGGGGTTAGGGTTAGGGTACGCGATAGGGTGAGGTTAGTTATTAAACCTACCCACTATCTATATTACCCTTAGCACGTAAAGGAATATTATTTGGGGGTCCAGCCATGGAGAAGAGTTTAGACACTAGGAGAAGATAAAGGAACACACCCATTATCAAGAAATCACATTAGGATTCTCTTTTTAACCTGTTCCTTAAAACACTAGTGCTTAGGAAATCTATTGGAGGCAGAAGAAGTCAATGGAAGCTTAGGGTTAGGGTTAGGGTTAGGGTGAGAGTTAGGGTACGGCTTAGGGTACGGGTTCGGGAGGGGTTCGTGTAGGGCGTAGGGTATGGGTTAGGGTTAGGGTTAGGGATAGTGTTAGGGTTAGGGCTCGGTTTAGGGTACGGGTTAGGATTAGGGTACGCGTTAGGGTTAGGGTAGGGGTTTGGGTTAGGGTACGCGATAGGGTGAGGTTAGTTATTAAACCTACCCACTATCTAGATTACCCTTAGCACGTAAAGGAATATTATTTGGGGGTCCAGCCATGGAGACGAGTTTAGACACTAGGAGAATATAAGGAACACACCCATTATCACGAAATCACATTAGGATTCTCCTTTTAACCTGTTCCTTAAAACACTAGTGCTTAGGAAATCTATTGGAGGCAGAAGCAGTCAAGGGTAGCTTAGGGTTAGGGTTAGGGTTAGAGTTAGGGTTAGGGTACGCCTTAGGGTACGGGTTCGGGGAGGGGTTCGGGTATGGCGTAGGGTATGGGTTAGGGTTAGGGTTAGGGCTAGTGTTAGGGTTAGGGCTCGGTTTAGGGTACGGGTTAGGATTAGGGTACGCGTTAGGGTTAGGGTAGGGGTTAGGGTTAGGGTACGTTGTTAGGGTGAGGGGTAGTTATTAAACCTATCCCACTCTCTAGATACCCCTTAGCTCGTAAAGGAATATTATTTGGGGGTCCAGCCATGGAGAAGAGTTTAGACACTAGGAGAAGATAAGGAACACACCCATTATCAAGAAATCACATTAGGATTCTCTTTTTAACCTGTTCCTTAAAACACTAGTGCTTAGGAAATCTATTGGAGGCAGAAGCAGTCAAGGGTAGCTTAGGGTTACGGTTAGGGTTAGAGTGAGGGTTAGGGTACGGCTTAGGGTACGGGTTCGGGGAGGGGTTCGGGTATGGCGTAGGGTATGGGTTAGGGTCAGGGTTAGGGCTAGTGTTAGGGTTAGGGTACGGGTTAGGATTAGGGTACGCGTTAGGGTTAGGGTAGGGGTTAGGGTTAGGGTACGTGTTAGGGTGAGGGTAGTTATTAAACCTATCCCACTCTCTAGATACCCCTTAGCACGTAAAGGAATATTATTTGGGGGTCCAGCCATGGAGAAGAGTTTAGACACTAGGAGAAGATAAGGAACACACCCATTATCATGAAATCACATTAGGATTCTCTTTTTAACCTGTTCCTTAAAACACTAGTGCTTAGGAAATCTATTGGAGGCAGAAGGAGTCAAGGGGTAGCTTAGGGTTAGGGTTAGGGTTAGGGTTAGGGTTAGGGTACGCCTTAGGGTACGGGTTCGGGGAGGGGTTCGGGTATGGCGTAGGGTATGGGTTAGGGTTAGGGTTAGGGCTAGTGTTAGGGTTATGGCTCGGTTTAGGGTACGGGTTAGGATTAGGGTACGCGTTAGGGTTAGGGTAGGGGTTAGGGTTAGGGTACGTGTTAGGGTGAGGGTAGTTATTAAACCTATCCCACTCTCTAGATACCCCTTAGCACGTAAAGGAATATTATTTGGGGGTCCAGCCATGGAGAGAAGAGTTTAGACACTAGGAGAAGATAAGGAACACACCCATTATCAAGAAATCACATTAGGATTCTCTTTTTAACCTGTTCCTTAAAACACTAGTGCTTAGGAAATCTATTGGAGGCAGAAGCAGTCAAGGGTAGCTTAGGGTTAGGGTTAGGGTTACGGTGAGGGTTAGGGTACGGCTTAGGGTACGGGTTCGGGGAGGGGTTCGGGTAGGGCGTAGGGTATGGGTTAGGGTTAGGGTTAGGGCTAGTGTTAGGGTTAGGGCTCGGTTTAGGGTACGGGTTAGGATTAGGGTACGCGTTAGGGTTAGGGTAGGGGTTAGGGTTAGGCTACGTGTTAGGGTGAGGGTAGTTATTAAACCTATCCCACTCTCTAGATACCCCTTAGCACGTAAAGGTATATTATTTGGGGGTCCAGCCATGGAGAAGAGTTTAGACACTAGGAGAAGATAAGGAACACACCCATTATCAAGAAATCACATAGGATTCTCTTTTTAACCTGTTCCTTAAAACACTAGTGCTTAGGAAATCTATTGGAGGCAGAAGCAGTCAAGAGTAGCTTAGGGTTAGGGTGAGGGGTTAGGGTATGGCATAGGGTACGGGTTCGGGGAGGGGTTCGGGTTAGGGCGTAGGGTATGTGTTAGGGTTAGGGTTAGGGCTAGTGTTAGGGTTAGGGCTCGGTTTAGGGTACGGGTTAGGATTAGGGTACGCGTTAGGGTTAGGGTAGGGGTTAGGGTTAGGGTACGCGATAGGGTGAGGTTAGTTATTAAACCTACCCACTATCTATATTACCCTTAGCACGTAAAGGAATATTATTTGGGGGTCCAGCCATGGAGAAGAGTTTAGACACTAGGAGAAGATAAGGAACACACCCATTATCAAGAAATCACATTAGGATTCTCTTTTAACCTGTTCCTTAAAACACTAGTGCTTAGGAAATCTATTGGAGGCAGAAGAAGTCAATGGAAGCTTAGGGTTAGGGTTAGGGTTAGGGTGAGAGTTAGGGTACGGCTTAGGGTACGGGTTCGGGGAGGGGTTCGGGTAGGGCGTAGGGTATGGGTTAGGGTTAGGGTTAGGGCTAGTGTTAGGGTTAGGGCTCGGTTTAGGGTACGGGTTAGGATTAGGGTACGCGTTAGGGTTAGGGTAGGGGTTAGGGTTAGGGTACGTGTTAGGGTGAGGGTAGTTATTAAACCTATCCCACTCTCTAGATACCCCTTAGCACGTAAAGGAATATTATTTGGGGGTCCAGCCATGGAGAAGAGTTTAGACACTAGGAGAAGATAAGGAACACACCCATTATCAAGAAATCACATTAGGATTCTCTTTTTAACCTGTTCCTTAAAACACTAGTGCTTAGGAAATCTATTGGAGGCAGAAGCAGTCAAGGGTAGCTTAGGGTTAGGGTTAGGGTTAGGGTGAGGGTTAGGGTACGGCTTAGGGTACGGGTTCGGGGAGGGGTTCGGGTAGGGCGTAGGGTATGGGTTAGGGTTAGGGTTAGGGCTAGTGTTAGGGTTAGGGCTCGGTTTAGGGTACGGGTTAGGATTAGGGTACGCGTTAGGGTTAGGGTAGGGGTTAGGGTTAGGGTACGCGATAGGGTGAGGTTAGTTATTAAACCTACCCACTATCTTGATTACCCTTAGCACGTAAAGGAATATTATTTGGGGGTCCAGCCATGGAGACGAGTTTAGACACTAGGAGAATATAAGGAACACACCCATTATCACGAAATCACATTAGGATTCTCTTTTTAACCTATTCCTTAAAACACTAGTGCTTAGGAAATCTATTGGAGGCAGAAGCAGTCAAGGGTAGCTTAGGGTTAGGGTTAGGTTTAGGGTGAGGGTTAGGGTACGGCTTAGGGTACGGGTTGGGGAGGGGTTCGGGTAGGGCGTAGTGTATGGGTTAGGGTTAGGGTTAGGGATAGTGTTAGGGTTAGGGCTCGGTTTAGGGTACGGGTTAGGATTAGGGTACGCGTTAGGGTTAGGGTAGGGGTTAGGGTTAGGGTACGTGTTAGGGTGAGGGTAGTTATTAAACCTATCCCACTATCTAGATACCCCTTAGCACGTAAAGGAATATTATTTGGGGGTCCAGCCATGGAGAAGAGTTTAGACACTAGGAGAAGATAAGGAACACACCCATTATCAAGAAATCACATTAGGATTCTCTTTTTAACCTGTTCCTTAAAACACTAGTGCTTAGGAAATCTATTGGAGGCAGAAGCAGTCAAGGGTAGCTTAGGGTTAGGGTTAGGGTTAGGGTGAGGGTTAGGGTACGGCTTAGGGTACGGGTTCGGGGAGGGGTTCGGGTAGGGCGTAGGCTATGGGTTAGGGTTAGGGTTAGGGCTAGTGTTAGGGTTAGGGCTCGGTTTAGGGTACGGGTTAGGATTAGGGTACGCGTTAGGGTTAGGGTAGGGGTTAGGGTTAGGGTACGTGTTAGGGTGAGGGTAGTTATTAAACCTATCCCACTCTCTAGATACCACTTAGCACGTAAAGGAATATTATTTGGGGGTCCAGCCATGGAGAAGAGTTTAGACACTAGGAGAAGATAAGGAACACACCCATAATCAAGAAATCACATTAGGATTCTCTTTTTAACCTGTTCCTTAAAACACTAGTGCTTAGGAAATCTATTGGAGGCAGAAGAAGTCAAGGGAAGCTTAGGGTTAGGGTTAGGGTTAGGGTGAGAGTTAGGGTACGGCTTAGGGTACGGGTTCGGGGAGGGGTTCGGGTAGGGCGTAGGGTATGGGTTAGGGTTAGGGTTAGGGTTAGTGTTAGAGTTAGGGCTCGGTTTAGGGTACGGGTTAGGATTAGGGTACGCGTTAGGTTTAGGGTAGGGGTTAGGGTTAGGGTACGCGATAGGGTGAGGTTAGTTATTGAACCTACCCACTATCTAGATTACCCTTAGCACGTAAAGGAATATTATTTGGGGGTCCAGCCATGGAGACGAGTTTAGACACTAGGAGAATATAAGTAACACACCCATTATCACGAAATCACATTAGGATTCTCTTTTTAACCTGTTCCTTAAAACACTAGTGCTTAGGAAATCTATTGGAGGCAGAAGCAGTCAAGGGTAGCTTAGGGTTAGGGTTAGGGTTAGGGTTAGGGTTAGTGTACGCCTTAGGGTACGGGTTCGGGGAGGGGTTCGGGTATGGCGTAGGGTATGGGTTAGGGTCAGGGTTAGGGCTAGTGTTAGGGTTAGGGTACGGGTTAGGATTAGGGTACGCGTTAGGGTTAGGGTAGGGGTTAGGGTTAGGGTACGTGTTAGGGTGAGGGTAGTTATTAAACCTATCCCACTCTCTAGATACCCCTTAGCACGTAAAGGAATATTATTTGGGGGTCCAGCCATGGAGAAGAGTTTAGACACTAGGAGAAGATAAGGAACACACCCATTATCATGAAATCACATTAGGATTCTCTTTTTAACCTGTTCCTTAAAACACTAGTGCTTAGGAAATCTATTGGAGGCAGAAGGAGTCAAGGGTAGCTTAGGGTTAGGGTTAGGGTTAGGGTTAGGGTTAGGGTATGCCTTAGGGTACGGGTTCGGGGAGGGTTTCCTGTATGGCGTAGGGTATGGGTTAGGGTTAGGGTTAGGGCTAGTGCTGGGGTTAGGGCTCGGTTTAGGGTACGGGTTAGGATTAGGGTACGCGTTAGGGTTAGGGTAGGGGTTAGGGTTAGGGTACGTGTTAGGGTGAGGGTAGTTATTAAACCTATCCCACTCTCTAGATACCCCTTAGCACGTAAAGGAATATTATTTGGGGGTCCAGCCATGGAGAAGAGTTTAGACACTAGGAGAAGATAAGGAACACACCCATTATCAAGAAATCACATTGGGATTCTCTTTTTAACCTGTTCCTTAAAACACTAGTGCTTAGGAAATCTATTGGAGGCAGAAGCAGTCAAGGGTAGCTTAGGGTTACGGTTAGGGTTAGGGTGAGGGTTAGGGTACGGCTTAGGGTACGGGTTCGGGGAGGGGTTCGGGTAGGGCGTAGGGTATGGGTTAGGGTTAGGGTTAGGGCTAGTGTTAGGGTTAGGGCTCGGTTTAGGGTACGGGTTAGGATTAGGGTACGCGTTAGGGTTAGGGTAGGGGTTAGGGTTAGGGTACGTGTTAGGGTGAGGGTAGTTATTAAACCTATCCCACTCTCTAGATACCCCTTAGCACGTAAAGGAATATTATTTGGGGGTCCAGCCATGGAGAAGAGTTTAGACACTAGGAGAATATAAGGAACACACCCATTATCAAGAAATCACATTAGGATTCTCTTTTTGACCTGTTCCTTAAAACACTAGTGCTTAGGAAATCTATTGGAGGCAGAAGCAGTCAAGGGTAGCTTAGGGTTACGGTTAGGGTTAGGGTGAGGGTTAGGGTACGGCTTAGGGTACGGGTTCGGGGAGGGGTTCGGGTAGGGCGTAGGGTATGGGTTAGGGTTAGGGTTAGGGCTAGTGTTAGGGTTAGGGCTCGGTTTAGGGTACGGTTTAGGATTAGGGTACGCGTTAGGGTTAGGGTAGGGGTTAGGGTTAGGGTACGTGTTAGGGTGAGGGTAGTTATTAAACCTATCCCACTCTCTAGATACCCCTTAGCACGTAAAGGAATATTATTTGGGGGTCCAGCCATGGAGAAGAGTTTAGACACTAGGAGAAGATAAGGAACACACCCATTATCAAGAAATCACATTAGGATTCTCTTTTTAACCTGTTCCTTAAAACACTAGTGCTTAGGAAATCTATTGGAGGCAGAAGCAGTCAAGGGTAGCTTAGGGTTAGGGTTAGGGTTAGGGTGAGGGTTAGGGTACGGCTTAGGGTACGGGTTAGGGGAGGGGTTCGGGTGGGGCGTAGGGTATGGGTTAGGGTTAGGGTTAGGGCTAGTGTTAGGGTTAGGGCTCGGTTTAGGGTACGGGTTAGGATTAGGGTACGCGTTAGGGTTAGGGTAGGGGTTAGGGTTAGGGTACGCGATAGGGTGAGGTTAGTTATTAAACCTATCCACTATCTTGATTACCCTTAGCACGTAAAGGAATATTATTTGGGGGTCCAGCCATGGAGACGAGTTTAGACACTAGGAGAAAATAAGGAACACACCCATTATCACGAAATCACATTAGGATTCTCTTTTTAACCTGTTCCTTAAAACACTAGTGCTTAGGAAATCTATTGGAGGCAGAAGCAGTCAAGGGTAGCTTAGGGTTAGGGTTAGGTTTAGGGTGAGGGTTAGGGTACGGCTTAGGGTACGGGTTCGGGGAGGGGTTCGGGTAGGGCGTAGTGTATGGGTTAGGGTTAGGGTTAGGGATAGTGTTAGGGTTAGGGCTCGGTTTAGGGTACGGGTTAGGATTAGGGTACGCGTTAGGGTTAGGGTAGGGGTTAGGGTTAGGGTACGTGTTAGGGTGAGGGTAGTTATTAAACCTATCCCACTCTCTAGATACCCCTTAGCACGTAAAGGAATATTATTTGGGGGTCCAGCCATGGAGAAGAGTTTAGACACTAGGAGAAGATAAGGAACACACCCATTATCAAGAAATCACATTAGGATTCTCTTTTTAACCTGTTCCTTAAAACACTAGTGCTTAGGAAATCTATTGGAGGCAGAAGCAGTCAAGGGTAGCTTAGGGTTAGGGTTAGGGTTAGGGTGAGGGTTAGGGTACGGCTTAGGGTACGGGTTCGGGGAGGGGTTCGGGTAGAGCGTAGGGTATGGGTTAGGGTTAGGGTTAGGGCTAGTGTTAGGGTTAGGGCTCGGTTTAGGGTACGGGTTAGGATTAGGGTACGCGTTAGGGTTAGGGTAGGGGTTAGGGTTAGGGTACGCGATAGGGTGAGGTTAGTTATTGAACCTACCCACTATCTAGATTACCCTTAGCACGTAAAGGAATATTATTTGGGGGTCCAGCCATGGAGACGAGTTTAGACACTAGGAGAATATAAGTAACACACCCATTATCACGAAATCACATTAGGATTCACCTTTTAACCTGTTCCTTAAAACACTAGTGCTTAGGAAATCTATTGGAGGCAGAAGCATTCAAGGGTAGCTTAGGGTTAGGGTTAGGGTTAGGGTTAGGGTTAGGGTACGCCTTAGGGTACGGGTTCGGGGAGGGGTTCGGTTATGGCGTAGGGTATGGGTTAGGGTTAGGGTTAGGGCTAGTGTTAGGGTTAGGGCTCGGTTTAGGGTACGGGTTAGGATTAGGGTACGCGTTAGGGTTAGGGTAGGGGTTAGGGTTAGGGTACGTGTTAGGGTGAGGGTAGTTATTAAACCTATCCCACTCTCTAGAAACCCCTTAGCACGTAAAGGAATATTATTTGGGGGTCCAGCCATGGAGAAGAGTTTAGACACTAGGAGAAGATAAGGAACACACCCATTATCAAGAAATCACATTAGGATTCTCTTTTTAACCTGTTCCTTAAAACACTAGTGCTTAGGAAATCTATTGGAGGCAGAAGCAGTCAAGGGTAGCTTAGGGTTAGGGTTAGGGTTAGGGTGAGGGTTAGGGTACGGCTTAGGGTACGGGTTCGGGGAGGGGTTCGTGTAGGGCGTAGGGTATGGGTTAGGGTTAGGGTTAGGGCTAGTGTTAGGGTTAGGGCTCGGTTTAGGGTACGGGTTAGGATTAGGGTACGCGTTAGGGTTAGGGTAGGGGTTAGGGTTAGGGTACGCGATAGGGTGAGGTTAGTTATTAAACCTACCCACTATCTAGATTACCCTTAGCACGTAAAGGAATATTATTTGGGGGTCCAGCCATGGAGACGAGTTTAGACACTAGGAGAATATAAGGAACACACCCATTATCACGAAATCACATTAGGATTCTCTTTTTAACCTGTTCCTTAAAACACTAGTGCTTAGGAAATCTATTGGAGGCAGAAGCAGTCAAGGGTAGCTTAGGGTTAGGGTTAGGGTTAGGGTTAGGGTTAGGGTACGCCTTAGGGTACGGGTTCGGGGAGGGGTTCGGGTATGGCGTAGGGTATGGGTTAGGGTCAGGGTTAGGGCTAGTGTTAGGGTTAGGGTATGGGTTAGGATTAGGGTACGCGTTAGGGTTAGGGTAGGGGTTAGGGTTAGGGTACGTGTTAGGGTGAGGGTAGTTATTAAACCTATCCCACTCTCTAGATACCCCTTAGCACGTAAAGGAATATTATTTGGGGGTCCAGCCATGGAGAAGAATTTAGACACTAGGAGAAGATAAGGAACACACCCATTATCATGAAATCACATTAGGATTCTCTTTTTAACCTGTTCCTTAAAACACTAGTGCTTAGGAAATCTATTGGAGGCAGAAGGAGTCAAGGGTAGCTTAGGGTTAGGGTTAGGGTTAGGGTTAGGGTTAGGGTATGCCTTAGGGTACGGGTTCGGGGAGGGGTTCGGGTATGGCGTAGGGTATGGGTTAGGGTTAGGGTTAGGGCTAGTGTTAGGGTTAGGGCTCGGTTTAGGGTACGGGTTAGGATTAGGGTACGCGTTAGGGTTAGGGTAGGGGTTAGGGATAGGGTACGTGTTAGGGTGAGGGTAGTTATTAAACCTATCCCACTCTCTAGATACCCCTTAGCACGTAAAGGAATATTATTTGGGGGTCCAGCCATGGAGAAGAGTTTAGACACTAGGAGAAGATAAGGAACACACCCATTATCAAGAAATCACATTGGGATTCTCTTTTTAACCTGTTCCTTAAAACTCTAGTGCTTAGGAAATCTATTGGAGGCAGAAGCAGTCAAGGGTAGCTTAGGCTTAGGGTTAGGGTTAGGGTGAGGGTTAGGGTACGGCTTAGGGTACGGGTTCGGGGAGGGGTTCGGGTAGGGCGTAGTGTATGGGTTAGGGTTAGGGTTAGGGATAGTGTTAGGGTTAGGGCTCGGTTTAGGGTACGGGTTAGGATTAGGGTACGTGTTAGGGTTAGGGTAGGGGTTAGGGTTAGGGTACGTGTTAGGGTGAGGGTAGTTATTAAACCTATCCCACTCTCTAGATACCCCTTAGCACGTAAAGGAATATTATTTGGGGTTCCAGCCATGGAGAAGAGTTTAGACACTAGGAGAAGATAAGGAACACTCCCATTATCATGAAATCACATTAGGATTCTCTTTTTAACCTGTTCCTTAAAACACTAGTGCTTAGGAAATCTATTGGAGGCAGAAGGAGTCAAGGGTAGCTTAGGGTTAGGGTTAGGGTTAGGGTTAGGGTTAGGGTACGCCTTAGGGTACGGGTTCGGGGAGGGGTTCGGGTATGGCGTAGGGTATGGGTTAGGGTTAGGGTTAGGGATAGTGTTAGGGTTAGGGCTCGGTTTAGGGTACGGGTTAGGATTAGGGTACGCGTTAGGGTTAGGGTAGGGGTTAGGGTTAGGGTACGTGTTAGGGTGAGGGTAGTTATTAAACCTATCCCACTCTCTAGATACCCCTTAGCACGTAAAGGAATATTATTTGGGGGTCCAGCCATGGAGAAGAGTTTAGACACTAGGAGAAGATAAGGAACACACCCATTATCAAGAAATCACATTGGGATTCTCTTTTTAACCTGTTCCTTAAAACACTAGTGCTTAGGAAATCTATTGGAGGCAGAAGCAGTCAAGGGTAGCTTAGGGTTACGGTTAGGGTTAGGGTGAGGGTTAGGGTACGGCTTAGGGTACGGGTTCGGGGAGGGGTTCGGGTAGGGCGTAGGGTATGGGTTAGGGTTAGGGTTAGGGCTAGTGTTAGGGTTAGGGCTCGGTTTAGGGTACGGGTTAGGATTAGGGTACGCGTTAGGGTTAGGGTAGGGGTTAGGGTTAGGGTACGTGTTAGGGTGAGGGTAGTTATTAAACCTATCCCACTCTCTAGATACCCCTTAGCACGTAAAGGAATATTATTTGGGGGTCCAGCCATGGAGAAGAGTTTAGACACTAGGAGAAGATAAGGAACACACCCATTATCACGAAATCACATTAGGATTCTCTTTTTAACCTGTTCCTTAAAACACTAGTGCTTAGGAAATCTATTGGAGGCAGAAGCAGTCAAGGGTAGCTTAGGGTTAGGGTTAGGGTTAGGGTGAGGGTTAGGGTACGGCTTAGGGTACGGGTTCGGGGAGGGGTTCGGGTAGGGCGTAGTGTATGGGTTAGGGTTAGGGTTAGGGATAGTGTTAGGGTTAGGGCTCGGTTTAGGGTACGGGTTAGGATTAGGGTACGTGTTAGGGTTAGGGTAGGGGTTAGGGTTAGGGTACGTGTTAGGGTGAGGGTAGTTATTAAACCTATCCCACTCTCTAGATACCCCTTAGCACGTAAAGGAATATTATTTGGGGGTCCAGCCATGGAGAAGAGTTTAGACACTAGGAGAAGATAAGGAACACACCCATTATCATGAAATCACATTAGGATTCTCTTTTTAACCTGTTCCTTAAAACACTAGTGCTTAGGAAATCTATTGGAGGCAGAAGGAGTCAAGGGTAGCTTAGGGTTAGGGTTAGGGTTAGGGTTAGGGTTAGGGTACGCCTTAGGGTACGGGTTCGGGGAGGGGTTCGGGTATGGCGTAGGGTATGGGTTAGGGTTAGGGTTAGGGATAGTGTTAGGGTTAGGGCTCGGTTTAGGGTACGGGTTAGGATTAGGGTACGCGTTAGGGTTAGGGTAGTGGTTAGGGTTAGGGTACGTGTTAGGGTGAGGGTAGTTATTAAACCTATCCCACTCTCTAGATACCCCTTAGCACGTAAAGGAATATTATTTGGGGGTCCAGCCATGGAGAAGAGTTTAGACACTAGGAGAAGATAAGGAACACACCCATTATCAAGAAATCACATTGGGATTCTCTTTTTAACCTGTTCCTTAAAACACTAGTGCTTAGGAAATCTATTGGAGGCAGAAGCAGTCAAGGGTAGCTTAGGGTTACGGTTAGGGTTAGGGTGAGGGTTAGGGTACGGCTTAGGGTACGGGTTCGGGGAGGGGTTCGGGTAGGGCGTAGGGTATGGGTTAGGGTTAGGGTTAGGGCTAGTGTTAGGGTTAGGGCTCGGTTTAGGGTACGGGTTAGGATTAGGGTACGCGTTAGGGTTAGGGTAGGGGTTAGGGTTAGGGTACGTGTTAGGGTGAGGGTAGTTATTAAACCTATCCCACTCTCTAGATACCCCTTAGCACGTAAAGGAATATTATTTGGGGGTCCAGCCATGGAGAAGAGTTTAGACACTAGGAGAAGATAAGGAACACACCCATTATCAAGAAATCACATTAGGATTCTCTTTTTAACCTGTTCCTTAAAACACTAGTGCTTAGGAAATCTATTGGAGGCAGAAGCAGTCAAGGGTAGCTTAGGGTTAGGGTTAGGGTTAGGGTGAGGGTTAGGGTACGGCTTAGGGTACGGGTTCGGGGAGGGGTTCGGGTAGGGCGTAGGGTATGGGTTAGGGTTAGGGTTAGGGCTAGTGTTAGGGTTAGGGCTCGGTTTAGGGTACGGGTTAGGATTAGGGTACGCGTTAGGGTTAGGGTAGGGGTTAGGGTTAGGGTACGCGATAGGGTGAGGTTAGTTATTAAACCTACCCACTATCTAGATTACCCTTAGCACGTAAAGGAATATTATTTGGGGGTCCAGCCATGGAGACGAGTTTAGACACTAGGAGAATATAAGGAACACACCCATTATCACGAAATCACATTAGGATTCTCTTTTTAACCTGTTCCTTAAAACACTAGTGCTTAGGAAATCTATTGGAGGCAGAAGCAGTCAAGGGTAGCTTAGGGTTAGGGTTAGGGTTAGGGTTAGGGTTAGGGTACGCCTTAGGGTACGGGTTCGGGGAGGGGTTCGGGTATGGCGTAGGGTATGGGTTAGGGTCAGGGTTAGGGCTAGTGTTAGGGTTAGGGTACGGGTTAGGATTAGGGTACGCGTTAGGGTTAGGGTAGGGGTTAGGGTTAGGGTACGTGTTAGGGTGAGGGTAGTTATTAAACCTATCCCACTCTCTAGATACCCCTTAGCACGTAAAGGAATATTATTTGGGGGTCCAGCCATGGAGAAGAATTTAGACACTAGGAGAAGATAAGGAACACACCCATTATCATGAAATCACATTAGGATTCTCTTTTTAACCTGTTCCTTAAAACACTAGTGCTTAGGAAATCTATTGGAGGCAGAAGGAGTCAAGGGTAGCTTAGGGTTAGGGTTAGGGTTAGGGTTAGGGTTAGGGTATGCCTTAGGGTACGGGTTCGGGGAGGGGTTCGGGTATGGCGTAGGGTATGGGTTAGGGTTAGGGTTAGGGCTAGTGTTAGGGTTAGGGCTCGGTTTAGGGTACGGGTTAGGATTAGGGTACGCGTTAGGGTTAGGGTAGGGGTTAGGGATAGGGTACGTGTTAGGGTGAGGGTAGTTATTAAACCTATCCCACTCTCTAGATACCCCTTAGCACGTAAAGGAATATTATTTGGGGGTCCAGCCATGGAGAAGAGTTTAGACACTAGGAGAAGATAAGGAACACACCCATTATCAAGAAATCACATTGGGATTCTCTTTTTAACCTGTTCCTTAAAACTCTAGTGCTTAGGAAATCTATTGGAGGCAGAAGCAGTCAAGGGTAGCTTAGGCTTAGGGTTAGGGTTAGGGTGAGGGTTAGGGTACGGCTTAGGGTACGGGTTCGGGGAGGGGTTCGGGTAGGGCGTAGTGTATGGGTTAGGGTTAGGGTTAGGGATAGTGTTAGGGTTAGGGCTCGGTTTAGGGTACGGGTTAGGATTAGGGTACGTGTTAGGGTTAGGGTAGGGGTTAGGGTTAGGGTACGTGTTAGGGTGAGGGTAGTTATTAAACCTATCCCACTCTCTAGATACCCCTTAGCACGTAAAGGAATATTATTTGGGGTTCCAGCCATGGAGAAGAGTTTAGACACTAGGAGAAGATAAGGAACACTCCCATTATCATGAAATCACATTAGGATTCTCTTTTTAACCTGTTCCTTAAAACACTAGTGCTTAGGAAATCTATTGGAGGCAGAAGGAGTCAAGGGTAGCTTAGGGTTAGGGTTAGGGTTAGGGTTAGGGTTAGGGTACGCCTTAGGGTACGGGTTCGGGGAGGGGTTCGGGTATGGCGTAGGGTATGGGTTAGGGTTAGGGTTAGGGATAGTGTTAGGGTTAGGGCTCGGTTTAGGGTACGGGTTAGGATTAGGGTACGCGTTAGGGTTAGGGTAGGGGTTAGGGTTAGGGTACGTGTTAGGGTGAGGGTAGTTATTAAACCTATCCCACTCTCTAGATACCCCTTAGCACGTAAAGGAATATTATTTGGGGGTCCAGCCATGGAGAAGAGTTTAGACACTAGGAGAAGATAAGGAACACACCCATTATCAAGAAATCACATTGGGATTCTCTTTTTAACCTGTTCCTTAAAACACTAGTGCTTAGGAAATCTATTGGAGGCAGAAGCAGTCAAGGGTAGCTTAGGGTTACGGTTAGGGTTAGGGTGAGGGTTAGGGTACGGCTTAGGGTACGGGTTCGGGGAGGGGTTCGGGTAGGGCGTAGGGTATGGGTTAGGGTTAGGGTTAGGGCTAGTGTTAGGGTTAGGGCTCGGTTTAGGGTACGGGTTAGGATTAGGGTACGCGTTAGGGTTAGGGTAGGGGTTAGGGTTAGGGTACGTGTTAGGGTGAGGGTAGTTATTAAACCTATCCCACTCTCTAGATACCCCTTAGCACGTAAAGGAATATTATTTGGGGGTCCAGCCATGGAGAAGAGTTTAGACACTAGGAGAAGATAAGGAACACACCCATTATCACGAAATCACATTAGGATTCTCTTTTTAACCTGTTCCTTAAAACACTAGTGCTTAGGAAATCTATTGGAGGCAGAAGCATTCAAGGGTAGCTTAGGGTTAGGGTTAGGGTTAGGGTGAGGGTTAGGGTACGGCTTAGGGTACGGGTTCGGGGAGGGGTTCGGGTAGGGCGTAGTGTATGGGTTAGGGTTAGGGTTAGGGATAGTGTTAGGGTTAGGGCTCGGTTTAGGGTACGGGTTAGGATTAGGGTACGTGTTAGGGTTAGGGTAGGGGTTAGGGTTAGGGTACGTGTTAGGGTGAGGGTAGTTATTAAACCTATCCCACTCTCTAGATACCCCTTAGCACGTAAAGGAATATTATTTGGGGGTCCAGCCATGGAGAAGAGTTTAGACACTAGGAGAAGATAAGGAACACACCCATTATCATGAAATCACATTAGGATTCTCTTTTTAACCTGTTCCTTAAAACACTAGTGCTTAGGAAATCTATTGGAGGCAGAAGGAGTCAAGGGTAGCTTAGGGTTAGGGTTAGGGTTAGGGTTAGGGTTAGGGTACGCCTTAGGGTACGGGTTCGGGGAGGGGTTCGGGTATGGCGTAGGGTATGGGTTAGGGTTAGGGTTAGGGATAGTGTTAGGGTTAGGGCTCGGTTTAGGGTACGGGTTAGGATTAGGGTACGCGTTAGGGTTAGGGTAGTGGTTAGGGTTAGGGTACGTGTTAGGGTGAGGGTAGTTATTAAACCTATCCCACTCTCTAGATACCCCTTAGCACGTAAAGGAATATTATTTGGGGGTCCAGCCATGGAGAAGAGTTTAGACACTAGGAGAAGATAAGGAACACACCCATTATCAAGAAATCACATTGGGATTCTCTTTTTAACCTGTTCCTTAAAACACTAGTGCTTAGGAAATCTATTGGAGGCAGAAGCAGTCAAGGGTAGCTTAGGGTTACGGTTAGGGTTAGGGTGAGGGTTAGGGTACGGCTTAGGGTACGGGTTCGGGGAGGGGTTCGGGTAGGGCGTAGGGTATGGGTTAGGGTTAGGGTTAGGGCTAGTGTTAGGGTTAGGGCTCGGTTTAGGGTACGGGTTAGGATTAGGGTACGCGTTAGGGTTAGGGTAGGGGTTAGGGTTAGGGTACGTGTTAGGGTGAGGGTAGTTATTAAACCTATCCCACTCTCTAGATACCCCTTAGCACGTAAAGGAATATTATTTGGGGGTCCAGCCATGGAGAAGAGTTTAGACACTAGGAGAAGATAAGGAACACACCCATTATCAAGAAATCACATTAGGATTCTCTTTTTAACCTGTTCCTTAAAACACTAGTGCTTAGGAAATCTATTGGAGGCAGAAGCAGTCAAGGGTAGCTTAGGGTTAGGGTTAGGGTTAGGGTGAGGGTTAGGGTACGGCTTAGGGTACGGGTTCGGGGAGGGGTTCGGGTAGGGCGTAGGGTATGGGTTAGGGTTAGGGTTAGGGCTAGTGTTAGGGTTAGGGCTCGGTTTAGGGTACGGGTTAGGATTAGGGTACGCGTTAGGGTTAGGGTAGGGGTTAGGGTTAGGGTACGCGATAGGGTGAGGTTAGTTATTAAACCTACCCACTATCTAGATTACCCTTAGCACGTAAAGGAATATTATTTGGGGGTCCAGCCATGGAGACGAGTTTAGACACTAGGAGAATATAAGGAACACACCCATTATCACGAAATCACATTAGGATTCTCTTTTTAACCTGTTCCTTAAAACACTAGTGCTTAGGAAATCTATTGGAGGCAGAAGCAGTCAAGGGTAGCTTAGGGTTAGGGTTAGGGTTAGGGTGAGGGTTAGGGTACGGCTTAGGGTACGGGTTCGGGGAGGGGTTCGGGTATGGCGTAGGGTATGGGTTAGGGTTAGGGTTAGGGCTAGTGTTAGGGTTAGGGCTCGGTTTAGGGTACGGGTTAGGATTAGGGTACGCGTTAGGGTTAGGGTAGGGGTTAGGGTTAGGGTACGTGTTAGGGTGAGGGTAGTTATTAAACCTATCCCACTCTCTAGATACCCCTTAGCACGTAAAGGAATATTATTTGGGGGTCCAGCCATGGAGAAGAGTTTAGACACTAGGAGAAGATAAGGAACACACCCATTATCAAGAAATCACATTAGGATTCTCTTTTTAACCTGTTCCTTAAAACACTAGTGCTTAGGAAATCTATTGGAGGCAGAAGAAGTCAAGGGAAGCTTAGGGTTAGGGTTAGGGTTAGGGTGAGAGTTAGGGTACGGCTTAGGGTACGGGTTCGGGGAGGGGTTCGGGTAGGGCGTAGCGTATGGGTTAGGGTTAGGGTTAGGGTTAGTGTTAGAGTTAGGGCTCGGTTTAGGGTACGGGTTAGGATTAGGGTACGCGTTAGGTTTAGGGTAGGGGTTAGGGTTAGGGTACGCGATAGGGTGAGGTTAGTTATTGAACCTACCCACTATCTAGATTACCCTTAGCACGTAAAGGAATATTATTTGGGGGTCCAGCCATGGAGACGAGTTTAGACACTAGGAGAATATAAGTAACACACCCATTATCACGAAATCACATTAGGATTCACCTTTTAACCTGTTCCTTAAAACACTAGTGCTTAGGAAATCTATTGGAGGCACAAGCAGTCAAGGGTAGCTTAGGGTTAGGGTTAGGGTTAGGGTTAGGGTTAGGGTACGCCTTAGGGTACGGGTTCGGGGAGGGGTTCGGGTATGGCGTAGGGTATGGGTTAGGGTTAGGGTTAGGGCTAGTGTTAGGGTTAGGGCTCGGTTTAGGGTACGGGTTAGGATTAGGGTACGCGTTAGGGTTAGGGTAGGGGTTAGGGTTAGGGTACGTGTTAGGGTGAGGGTAGTTATTAAACCTATCCCACTCTCTAGAAACCCCTTAGCACGTAAAGGAATATTATTTGGGGGTCCAGCCATGGAGAAGAGTTTAGACACTAGGAGAAGATAAGGAACACACCCATTATCAAAAAATCACATTAGGATTCTCTTTTTAACCTGTTCCTTAAAACACTAGTGCTTAGGAAATCTATTGGAGGCAGAAGCAGTCAAGGGTAGCTTAGGGTTAGGGTTAGGGTTAGGGTGAGGGTTAGGGTACGGCTTAGGGTACGGGTTCGGGGAGGGGTTCGTGTAGGGCGTAGGGTATGGGTTAGGGTTAGGGTTAGGGCTAGTGTTAGGGTTAGGGCTCGGTTTAGGGTACGGGTTAGGATTAGGGTACGCGTTAGGGTTAGGGTAGGGGTTAGGGTAAGGGTACGCGATAGGATTAGGGTACGCGTTACGGTTAGGGTAGGGGTTAGGGTTAGGGTACGTGTTAGGGTGAGGGTAGTTATTAAACCTATCCCACTCTCTAGATTCCCCTTATCACGTAAAGGAATATTATTTGGGGGTCCAGCCATGGAGAAGAGTTTAGACACGAGGAGAAGATAAGGAACAAACCCATTATCAAGAAATCACATTAGGATTCTCTTTTTAACCTGTTCCTTAAAACACTAGTGCTTAGGAAATCTATTGGAGGCAGAAGCAGTCAAGGGTAGCTTAGGGTTAGGGTTAGGGTTAGGGTGAGGGTTAGGGTACGCCTTAGGGTACGGGTTCGGGGAGGGGTTCGGGTATGGCGTAGGGTATGGGTTAGGGTCAGGGTTAGGGCTAGTGTTAGGGTTAGGGTACGGGTTAGGATTAGGGTACGCGTTAGGGTTAGGGTAGGGGTTAGGGTTAGGGTACGTGTTAGGGTGAGGGTAGTTATTAAACCTATCCCACTCTCTAGATACCCCTTAGCACGTAAAGGAATATTATTTGGGGGTCCAGCCATGGAGAAGAGTTTAGACACTAGGAGAAGATAAGGAACACACCCATTATCAAGAAATCACATTAGGATTCTCTTTTTAACCTGTTCCTTAAAACACTAGTGCTTAGGAAATCTATTGGAGGCAGAAGCAGTCAAGGGTAGCTTAGGGTTAGGGTTAGGGTTAGGGTGAGGGTTAGGGTACGGCTTAGGGTACGGGTTCGGGGAGGGGTTCGGGTAGGGCGTAGGGTATGGGTTAGGGTTAGGGTTAGGGCTAGTGTTAGGGTTAGGGCTCGGTTTAGGGTACGGGTTAGGATTAGGGTACGCGTTAGGGTTAGGGTAGGGGTTAGGGTTAGGGTACGCGATAGGGTGAGGTTAGTTATTAAACCTACCCACTATCTAGATTACCCTTAGCACGTAAAGGAATATTATTTGGGGGTCCAGCCATGGAGACGAGTTTAGACACTAGGAGAATATAAGGAACACACCCATTATCACGAAATCACATTAGGATTCTCTTTTTAACCTGTTCCTTAAAACACTAGTGCTTAGGAAATCTATTGGAGGCAGAAGCAGTCAAGGGTAGCTTAGGGTTAGGGTTAGGGTTAGGGTGAGGGTTAGGGTACGGCTTAGGGTACGGGTTCGGGGAGGGGTTCGGGTATGGCGTAGGGTATGGGTTAGGGTTAGGGTTAGGGCTAGTGTTAGGGTTAGGGCTCGGTTTAGGGTACGGGTTAGGATTAGGGTACGCGTTAGGGTTAGGGTAGGGGTTAGGGTTAGGGTACGTGTTAGGGTGAGGGTAGTTATTAAACCTATCCCACTCTCTAGATACCCCTTAGCACGTAAAGGAATATTATTTGGGGGTCCAGCCATGGAGAAGAGTTTAGACACTAGGAGAAGATAAGGAACACACCCATTATCAAGAAATCACATTAGGATTCTCTTTTTAACCTGTTCCTTAAAACACTAGTGCTTAGGAAATCTATTGGAGGCAGAAGAAGTCAAGGGAAGCTTAGGGTTAGGGTTAGGGTTAGGGTGAGAGTTAGGGTACGGCTTAGGGTACGGGTTCGGGGAGGGGTTCGGGTAGGGCGTAGCGTATGGGTTAGGGTTAGGGTTAGGGTTAGTGTTAGAGTTAGGGCTCGGTTTAGGGTACGGGTTAGGATTAGGGTACGCGTTAGGTTTAGGGTAGGGGTTAGGGTTAGGGTACGCGATAGGGTGAGGTTAGTTATTGAACCTACCCACTATCTAGATTACCCTTAGCACGTAAAGGAATATTATTTGGGGGTCCAGCCATGGAGACGAGTTTAGACACTAGGAGAATATAAGTAACACACCCATTATCACGAAATCACATTAGGATTCACCTTTTAACCTGTTCCTTAAAACACTAGTGCTTAGGAAATCTATTGGAGGCACAAGCAGTCAAGGGTAGCTTAGGGTTAGGGTTAGGGTTAGGGTTAGGGTTAGGGTACGCCTTAGGGTACGGGTTCGGGGAGGGGTTCGGGTATGGCGTAGGGTATGGGTTAGGGTTAGGGTTAGGGCTAGTGTTAGGGTTAGGGCTCGGTTTAGGGTACGGGTTAGGATTAGGGTACGCGTTAGGGTTAGGGTAGGGGTTAGGGTTAGGGTACGTGTTAGGGTGAGGGTAGTTATTAAACCTATCCCACTCTCTAGAAACCCCTTAGCACGTAAAGGAATATTATTTGGGGGTCCAGCCATGGAGAAGAGTTTAGACACTAGGAGAAGATAAGGAACACACCCATTATCAAAAAATCACATTAGGATTCTCTTTTTAACCTGTTCCTTAAAACACTAGTGCTTAGGAAATCTATTGGAGGCAGAAGCAGTCAAGGGTAGCTTAGGGTTAGGGTTAGGGTTAGGGTGAGGGTTAGGGTACGGCTTAGGGTACGGGTTCGGGGAGGGGTTCGTGTAGGGCGTAGGGTATGGGTTAGGGTTAGGGTTAGGGCTAGTGTTAGGGGTAGGGCTCGGTTTAGGGTACGGGTTAGGATTAGGGTACGCGTTAGGGTTAGGGTAGGGGTTAGGGTAAGGGTACGCGATAGGATTAGGGTACGCGTTACGGTTAGGGTAGGGGTTAGGGTTAGGGTACGTGTTAGGGTGAGGGTAGTTATTAAACCTATCCCACTCTCTAGATTCCCCTTATCACGTAAAGGAATATTATTTGGGGGTCCAGCCATGGAGAAGAGTTTAGACACGAGGAGAAGATAAGGAACAAACCCATTATCAAGAAATCACATTAGGATTCTCTTTTTAACCTGTTCCTTAAAACACTAGTGCTTAGGAAATCTATTGGAGGCAGAAGCAGTCAAGGGTAGCTTAGGGTTAGGGTTAGGGTTAGGGTGAGGGTTAGGGTACGCCTTAGGGTACGGGTTCGGGGAGGGGTTCGGGTATGGCGTAGGGTATGGGTTAGGGTCAGGGTTAGGGCTAGTGTTAGGGTTAGGGTACGGGTTAGGATTAGGGTACGCGTTAGGGTTAGGGTAGGGGTTAGGGTTAGGGTACGTGTTAGGGTGAGGGTAGTTATTAAACCTATCCCACTCTCTAGATACCCCTTAGCACGTAAAGGAATATTATTTGGGGGTCCAGCCATGGAGAAGAGTTTAGACACTAGGAGAAGATAAGGAACACACCCATTATCAAGAAATCACATTAGGATTCTCTTTTTAACCTGTTCCTTAAAACACTAGTGCTTAGGAAATCTATTGGAGGCAGAAGCAGTCAAGGGTAGCTTAGGGTTAGGGTTAGGGTTAGGGTGAGGGTTAGGGTACGGCTTAGGGTACGGGTTAGGGGAGGGGTTCGGGTGGGGAGTAGGGTATGGGTTAGGGTTAGGGTTAGGGCTAGTGTTAGGGTTAGGGCTCGGTTTAGGGTACGGGTTAGGATTAGGGTACGCGTTAGGGTTAGGGTAGGGGTTAGGGTTAGGGTACGCGATAGGGTGAGGTTAGTTATTAAACCTATCCACTATCTTGATTACCCTTAGCACGTAAAGGAATATTATTTGGGGGTCCAGCCATGGAGACGAGTTTAGACACTAGGAGAAAATAAGGAACACACCCATTATCACGAAATCACATTAGGATTCTCTTTTTAACCTGTTCCTTAAAACACTAGTGCTTAGGAAATCTATTGGAGGCAGAAGCAGTCAAGGGTAGCTTAGGGTTAGGGTTAGGTTTAGGGTGAGGGTTAGGGTACGGCTTAGGGTACGGGTTCGGGGAGGGGTTCGGGTAGGGCGTAGTGTATGGGTTAGGGTTAGGGTTAGGGATAGTGTTAGGGTTAGGGCTCGGTTTAGGGTACGGGTTAGGATTAGGGTACGCGTTAGGGTTAGGGTAGGGGTTAGGGTTAGGGTACGTGTTAGGGTGAGGGTAGTTATTAAACCTATCCCACTCTCTAGATACCCCTTAGCACGTAAAGGAATATTATTTGGGGGTCCAGCCATGGAGAAGAGTTTAGACACTAGGAGAAGATAAGGAACACACCCATTATCAAGAAATCACATTAGGATTCTCTTTTTAACCTGTTCCTTAAAACACTAGTGCTTAGGAAATCTATTGGAGGCAGAAGCAGTCAAGGGTAGCTTAGGGTTAGGGTTAGGGTTAGGGTGAGGGTTAGGGTACGGCTTAGGGTACGGGTTCGGGGAGGGGTTCGGGTAGAGCGTAGGGTATGGGTTAGGGTTAGGGTTAGGGCTAGTGTTAGGGTTAGGGCTCGGTTTAGGGTACGGGTTAGGATTAGGGTACGCGTTAGGGTTAGGGTAGGGGTTAGGGTTAGGGTACGTGTTAGGGTGAGGGTAGTTATTAAACCTATCCCACTCTCTAGATACCCCTTAGCACGTAAAGGAATATTATTTGGGGGTCCAGCCATGGAGAAGAGTTTAGACACTAGGAGAAGATAAGGAACACACCCATTATCAAGAAATCACATTAGGATTCTCTTTTTAACCTGTTCCTTAAAACACTAGTGCTTAGGAAATCTATTGGAGGCAGAAGAAGTCAAGGGAAGCTTAGGGTTAGGGTTAGGGTTAGGGTGAGAGTTAGGGTACGGCTTAGGGTACGGGTTCGGGGAGGGGTTCGGGTAGGGCGTAGGGTATGGGTTAGGGTTAGGGTTAGGGTTAGTGTTAGAGTTAGGGCTCGGTTTAGGGTACGGGTTAGGATTAGGGTACGCGTTAGGTTTAGGGTAGGGGTTAGGGTTAGGGTACGCGATAGGGTGAGGTTAGTTATTGAACCTACCCACTATCTAGATTACCCTTAGCACGTAAAGGAATATTATTTGGGGGTCCAGCCATGGAGACGAGTTTAGACACTAGGAGAATATAAGTAACACACCCATTATCACGAAATCACATTAGGATTCACCTTTTAACCTGTTCCTTAAAACACTAGTGCTTAGGAAATCTATTGGAGGCAGAAGCATTCAAGGGTAGCTTAGGGTTAGGGTTAGGGTTAGGGTTAGGGTTAGGGTACGCCTTAGGGTACGGGTTCGGGGAGGGGTTCGGTTATGGCGTAGGGTATGGGTTAGGGTTAGGGTTAGGGCTAGTGTTAGGGTTAGGGCTCGGTTTAGGGTACGGGTTAGGATTAGGGTACGCGTTAGGGTTAGGGTAGGGGTTAGGGTTAGGGTACGTGTTAGGGTGAGGGTAGTTATTAAACCTATCCCACTCTCTAGAAACCCCTTAGCACGTAAAGGAATATTATTTGGGGGTCCAGCCATGGAGAAGAGTTTAGACACTAGGAGAAGATAAGGAACACACCCATTATCAAGAAATCACATTAGGATTCTCTTTTTAACCTGTTCCTTAAAACACTAGTGCTTAGGAAATCTATTGGAGGCAGAAGCAGTCAAGGGTAGCTTAGGGTTAGGGTTAGGGTTAGGGTGAGGGTTAGGGTACGGCTTAGGGTACGGGTTCGGGGAGGGGTTCGTGTAGGGCGTAGGGTATGGGTTAGGGTTAGGGTTAGGGCTAGTGTTAGGGTTAGGGCTCGGTTTAGGGTACGGGTTAGGATTAGGGTACGCGTTAGGGTTAGGGTAGGGGTTAGGGTTAGGGTACGCGATAGGGTGAGGTTAGTTATTAAACCTACCCACTATCTAGATTACCCTTAGCACGTAAAGGAATATTATTTGGGGGTCCAGCCATGGAGACGAGTTTAGACACTAGGAGAATATAAGGAACACACCCATTATCACGAAATCACATTAGGATTCTCTTTTTAACCTGTTCCTTAAAACACTAGTGCTTAGGAAATCTATTGGAGGCAGAAGCAGTCAAGGGTAGCTTAGGGTTAGGGTTAGGGTTAGGGTTAGGGTTAGGGTACGCCTTAGGGTACGGGTTCGGGGAGGGGTTCGGGTATGGCGTAGGGTATGGGTTAGGGTCAGGGTTAGGGCTAGTGTTAGGGTTAGGGTACGGGTTAGGATTAGGGTACGCGTTAGGGTTAGGGTAGGGGTTAGGGTTAGGGTACGTGTTAGGGTGAGGGTAGTTATTAAACCTATCCCACTCTCTAGATACCCCTTAGCACGTAAAGGAATATTATTTGGGGGTCCAGCCATGGAGAAGAATTTAGACACTAGGAGAAGATAAGGAACACACCCATTATCATGAAATCACATTAGGATTCTCTTTTTAACCTGTTCCTTAAAACACTAGTGCTTAGGAAATCTATTGGAGGCAGAAGGAGTCAAGGGTAGCTTAGGGTTAGGGTTAGGGTTAGGGTTAGGGTTAGGGTATGCCTTAGGGTACGGGTTCGGGGAGGGGTTCGGGTAGGGCGTAGGGTATGGGTTAGGGTTAGGGTTAGGGCTAGTGTTAGGGTTAGGGCTCGGTTTAGGGTACGGGTTAGGATTAGGGTACGCGTTAGGGTTAGGGTAGGGGTTAGGGATAGGGTACGTGTTAGGGTGAGGGTAGTTATTAAACCTATCCCACTCTCTAGATACCCCTTAGCACGTAAAGGAATATTATTTGGGGGTCCAGCCATGGAGAAGAGTTTAGACACTAGGAGAAGATAAGGAACACACCCATTATCAAGAAATCACATTGGGATTCTCTTTTTAACCTGTTCCTTAAAACACTAGTGCTTAGGAAATCTATTGGAGGCAGAAGCAGTCAAGGGTAGCTTAGGCTTAGGGTTAGGGTTAGGGTGAGGGTTAGGGTACGGCTTAGGGTACGGGTTCGGGGAGGGGTTCGGGTAGGGCGTAGTGTATGGGTTAGGGTTAGGGTTAGGGATAGTGTTAGGGTTAGGGCTCGGTTTAGGGTACGGGTTAGGATTAGGGTACGTGTTAGGGTTAGGGTAGGGGTTAGGGTTAGGGTACGTGTTAGGGTGAGGGTAGTTATTAAACCTATCCCACTCTCTAGATACCCCTTAGCACGTAAAGGAATATTATTTGGGGTTCCAGCCATGGAGAAGAGTTTAGACACTAGGAGAAGATAAGGAACACTCCCATTATCATGAAATCACATTAGGATTCTCTTTTTAACCTGTTCCTTAAAACACTAGTGCTTAGGAAATCTATTGGAGGCAGAAGGAGTCAAGGGTAGCTTAGGGTTAGGGTTAGGGTTAGGGTTAGGGTTAGGGTACGCCTTAGGGTACGGGTTCGGGGAGGGGTTCGGGTATGGCGTAGGGTATGGGTTAGGGTTAGGGTTAGGGATAGTGTTAGGGTTAGGGCTCGGTTTAGGGTACGGGTTAGGATTAGGGTACGCGTTAGGGTTAGGGTAGGGGTTAGGGTTAGGGTACGTGTTAGGGTGAGGGTAGTTATTAAACCTATCCCACTCTCTAGATACCCCTTAGCACGTAAAGGAATATTATTTGGGGGTCCAGCCATGGAGAAGAGTTTAGACACTAGGAGAAGATAAGGAACACACCCATTATCAAGAAATCACATTGGGATTCTCTTTTTAACCTGTTCCTTAAAACACTAGTGCTTAGGAAATCTATTGGAGGCAGAAGCAGTCAAGGGTAGCTTAGGGTTACGGTTAGGGTTAGGGTGAGGGTTAGGGTACGGCTTAGGGTACGGGTTCGGGGAGGGGTTTGGGTAGGGCGTAGGGTATGGGTTAGGGTTAGGGTTAGGGCTAGTGTTAGGGTTAGGGCTCGGTTTAGGGTACGGGTTAGGATTAGGGTACGCGTTAGGGTTAGGGTAGGGGTTAGGGTTAGGGTACGTGTTAGGGTGAGGGTAGTTATTAAACCTATCCCACTCTCTAGATACCCCTTAGCACGTAAAGGAATATTATTTGGGGGTCCAGCCATGGAGAAGAGTTTAGACACTAGGAGAAGATAAGGAACACACCCATTATCACGAAATCACATTAGGATTCTCTTTTTAACCTGTTCCTTAAAACACTAGTGCTTAGGAAATCTATTGGAGGCAGAAGCAGTCAAGGGTAGCTTAGGGTTAGGGTTAGGGTTAGGGTGAGGGTTAGGGTACGGCTTAGGGTACGGGTTCGGGGAGGGGTTCGGGTAGGGCGTAGTGTATGGGTTAGGGTTAGGGTTAGGGATAGTGTTAGGGTTAGGGCTCGGTTTAGGGTACGGGTTAGGATTAGGGTACGTGTTAGGGTTAGGGTAGGGGTTAGGGTTAGGGTACGTGTTAGGGTGAGGGTAGTTATTAAACCTATCCCACTCTCTAGATACCCCTTAGCACGTAAAGGAATATTATTTGGGGGTCCAGCCATGGAGAAGAGTTTAGACACTAGGAGAAGATAAGGAACACACCCATTATCATGAAATCACATTAGGATTCTCTTTTTAACCTGTTCCTTAAAACACTAGTGCTTAGGAAATCTATTGGAGGCAGAAGGAGTCAAGGGTAGCTTAGGGTTAGGGTTAGGGTTAGGGTTAGGGTTAGGGTACGCCTTAGGGTACGGGTTCGGGGAGGGGTTCGGGTATGGCGTAGGGTATGGGTTAGGGTTAGGGTTAGGGATAGTGTTAGGGTTAGGGCTCGGTTTAGGGTACGGGTTAGGATTAGGGTACGCGTTAGGGTTAGGGTAGTGGTTAGGGTTAGGGTACGTGTTAGGGTGAGGGTAGTTATTAAACCTATCCCACTCTCTAGATACCCCTTAGCACGTAAAGGAATATTATTTGGGGGTCCAGCCATGGAGAAGAGTTTAGACACTAGGAGAAGATAAGGAACACACCCATTATCAAGAAATCACATTGGGATTCTCTTTTTAACCTGTTCCTTAAAACACTAGTGCTTAGGAAATCTATTGGAGGCAGAAGCAGTCAAGGGTAGCTTAGGGTTACGGTTAGGGTTAGGGTGAGGGTTAGGGTACGGCTTAGGGTACGGGTTCGGGGAGGGGTTCGGGTAGGGCGTAGGGTATGGGTTAGGGTTAGGGTTAGGGCTAGTGTTAGGGTTAGGGCTCGGTTTAGGGTACGGGTTAGGATTAGGGTACGCGTTAGGGTTAGGGTAGGGGTTAGGGTTAGGGTACGTGTTAGGGTGAGGGTAGTTATTAAACCTATCCCACTCTCTAGATACCCCTTAGCACGTAAAGGAATATTATTTGGGGGTCCAGCCATGGAGAAGAGTTTAGACACTAGGAGAAGATAAGGAACACACCCATTATCAAGAAATCACATTAGGATTCTCTTTTTAACCTGTTCCTTAAAACACTAGTGCTTAGGAAATCTATTGGAGGCAGAAGCAGTCAAGGGTAGCTTAGGGTTAGGGTTAGGGTTAGGGTGAGGGTTAGGGTACGGCTTAGGGTACGGGTTCGGGGAGGGGTTCGGGTAGGGCGTAGGGTATGGGTTAGGGTTAGGGTTAGGGCTAGTGTTAGGGTTAGGGCTCGGTTTAGGGTACGGGTTAGGATTAGGGTACGCGTTAGGGTTAGGGTAGGGGTTAGGGTTAGGGTACGCGATAGGGTGAGGTTAGTTATTAAACCTACCCACTATCTAGATTACCCTTAGCACGTAAAGGAATATTATTTGGGGGTCCAGCCATGGAGACGAGTTTAGACACTAGGAGAATATAAGGAACACACCCATTATCACGAAATCACATTAGGATTCTCTTTTTAACCTGTTCCTTAAAACACTAGTGCTTAGGAAATCTATTGGAGGCAGAAGCAGTCAAGGGTAGCTTAGGGTTAGGGTTAGGGTTAGGGTGAGGGTTAGGGTACGGCTTAGGGTACGGGTTCGGGGAGGGGTTCGGGTATGGCGTAGGGTATGGGTTAGGGTTAGGGTTAGGGCTAGTGTTAGGGTTAGGGCTCGGTTTAGGGTACGGGTTAGGATTAGGGTACGCGTTAGGGTTAGGGTAGGGGTTAGGGTTAGGGTACGTGTTAGGGTGAGGGTAGTTATTAAACCTATCCCACTCTCTAGATACCCCTTAGCACGTAAAGGAATATTATTTGGGGGTCCAGCCATGGAGAAGAGTTTAGACACTAGGAGAAGATAAGGAACACACCCATTATCAAGAAATCACATTAGGATTCTCTTTTTAACCTGTTCCTTAAAACACTAGTGCTTAGGAAATCTATTGGAGGCAGAAGAAGTCAAGGGAAGCTTAGGGTTAGGGTTAGGGTTAGGGTGAGAGTTAGGGTACGGCTTAGGGTACGGGTTCGGGGAGGGGTTCGGGTAGGGCGTAGCGTATGGGTTAGGGTTAGGGTTAGGGTTAGTGTTAGAGTTAGGGCTCGGTTTAGGGTACGGGTTAGGATTAGGGTACGCGTTAGGTTTAGGGTAGGGGTTAGGGTTAGGGTACGCGATAGGGTGAGGTTAGTTATTGAACCTACCCACTATCTAGATTACCCTTAGCACGTAAAGGAATATTATTTGGGGGTCCAGCCATGGAGACGAGTTTAGACACTAGGAGAATATAAGTAACACACCCATTATCACGAAATCACATTAGGATTCACCTTTTAACCTGTTCCTTAAAACACTAGTGCTTAGGAAATCTATTGGAGGCACAAGCAGTCAAGGGTAGCTTAGGGTTAGGGTTAGGGTTAGGGTTAGGGTTAGGGTACGCCTTAGGGTACGGGTTCGGGGAGGGGTTCGGGTATGGCGTAGGGTATGGGTTAGGGTTAGGGTTAGGGCTAGTGTTAGGGTTAGGGCTCGGTTTAGGGTACGGGTTAGGATTAGGGTACGCGTTAGGGTTAGGGTAGGGGTTAGGGTTAGGGTACGTGTTAGGGTGAGGGTAGTTATTAAACCTATCCCACTCTCTAGAAACCCCTTAGCACGTAAAGGAATATTATTTGGGGGTCCAGCCATGGAGAAGAGTTTAGGCACTAGGAGAAGATAAGGAACACACCCATTATCAAGAAATCACATTAGGATTCTCTTTTTAACCTGTTCCTTAAAACACTAGTGCTTAGGAAATCTATTGGAGGCAGAAGCAGTCAAGGGTAGCTTAGGGTTAGGGTTAGGGTTAGGGTGAGGGTTAGGGTACGGCTTAGGGTACGGGTTCGGGGAGGGGTTCGTGTAGGGCGTAGGGTATGGGTTAGGGTTAGGGTTAGGGCTAGTGTTAGGGTTAGGGCTCGGTTTAGGGTACGGGTTAGGATTAGGGTACGCGTTAGGGTTAGGGTAGGGGTTAGGGTTAGGGTACGCGATAGGGTGAGGTTAGTTATTAAACCTACCCACTATCTAGATTACCCTTAGCACGTAAAGGAATATTATTTGGGGTTCCAGCCATGGAGACGAGTTTAGACACTAGGAGAATATAAGGAACACACCCATTATCACGAAATCACATTAGGATTCTCTTTTTAACCTGTTCCTTAAAACACTAGTGCTTAGGAAATCTATTGGAGGCAGAAGCAGTCAAGGGTAGCTTAGGGTTAGGGTTAGGGTTAGGGTGAGGGTTAGGGTACGGCTTAGGGTACGGGTTCGGGGAGGGGTTCGGGTAGGGCGTAGGGTATGGGTTAGGGTCAGGGTTAGGGCTAGTGTTAGGGTTAGGGTATGGGTTAGGATTAGGGTACGCGTTAGGGTTAGGGTAGGGGTTAGGGTTAGGGTACGTGTTAGGGTGAGGGTAGTTATTAAACCTATCCCACTCTCTAGATACCCCTTAGCACGTAAAGGAATATTATTTGGGGGTCCAGCCATGGAGAAGAGTTTAGACACTAGGAGAAGATAAGGAACACACCCATTATCAAGAAATCACATTAGGATTCTCTTTTTAACCTGTTCCTTAAAACACTAGTGCTTAGGAAATCTATTGGAGGCAGAAGCAGTCAAGGGTAGCTTAGGGTTAGGGTTAGGGTTAGGGTGAGGGTTAGGGTACGGCTTAGGGTACGGGTTCGGGGAGGGGTTCGGGTAGGGCGTAGGGTATGGGTTAGGGTTAGGGTTAGGGCTAGTGTTAGGGTTAGGGCTCGGTTTAGGGTACGGGTTAGGATTAGGGTACGCGTTAGGGTTAGGGTAGGGGTTAGGGTTAGGGTACGCGATAGGGTGAGGTTAGTTATTAAACCTACCCACTATCTAGATTACCCTTAGCACGTAAAGGAATATTATTTGGGGGTCCAGCCATGGAGACGAGTTTAGACACTAGGAGAATATAAGGAACACACCCATTATCACGAAATCACATTAGGATTCTCTTTTTAACCTGTTCCTTAAAACACTAGTGCTTAGGAAATCTATTGGAGGCAGAAGCAGTCAAGGGTAGCTTAGGGTTAGGGTTAGGTTTAGGGTGAGGTTTAGGGTACGGCTTAGGGTACGGGTTCGGGGAGGGGTTCGGGTAGGGCGTAGTGTATGGGTTAGGGTTAGGGTTAGGGATAGTGTTAGGTTTAGGGCTCGGTTTAGGGTATGGGTTAGGATTAGGGTACGCGTTAGGGTTAGGGTAGGGGTTAGGGTTAGGGTACGTGTTAGGGTGAGGGTAGTTATTAAACCTATCCCACTCTCTAGATACCCCTTAGCACGTAAAGGAATATTATTTGGGGGTCCAGCCATGGAGAAGAGTTTAGACACTAGGAGAAGATAAGGAACACACCCATTATCAAGAAATCACATTAGGATTCTCTTTTTAACCTGTTCCTTAAAACACTAGTGCTTAGGAAATCTATTGGAGGCAGAAGCAGTCAAGGGTAGCTTAGGGTTAGGGTTAGGGTTAGGGTGAGGGTTAGGGTACGGCTTAGGGTACGGGTTCGGGGAGGGGTTCGGGTAGGGCGTAGGGTATGGGTTAGGGTTAGGGTTAGGGCTAGTGTTAGGGTTAGGGCTCGGTTTAGGGTACGGGTTAGGATTAGGGTACGCGTTAGGGTTAGGGTAGGGGTTAGGGTTAGGGTACGTGTTAGGGTGAGGGTAGTTATTAAACCTATCCCACTCTCTAGATACCCCTTAGCACGTAAAGGAATATTATTTGGGGGTCCAGCCATGGAGAAGAGTTTAGACACTAGGAGAAGATAAGGAACACACCCATTATCAAGAAATCACATTAGGATTCTCTTTTTAACCTGTTCCTTAAAACACTAGTGCTTAGGAAATCTATTGGAGGCAGAAGAAGTCAAGGGAAGCTTAGGGTTAGGGTTAGGGTTAGGGTGAGAGTTAGGGTACGGCTTAGGGTACGGGTTCGGGGAGGGGTTCGGGTAGGGCGTAGGGTATGGGTTAGGGTTAGGGTTAGGGTTAGTGTTAGAGTTAGGGCTCGGTTTAGGGTACGGGTTAGGATTAGGGTACGCGTTAGGGTTAGGGTAGGGGTTAGGGTTAGGGTACGCGATAGGGTGAGGTTAGTTATTGAACCTACCCACTATCTAGATTACCCTTAGCACGTAAAGGAATATTATTTGGGGGTCCAGCCATGGAGACGAGTTTAGACACTAGGAGAATATAAGTAACACACCCATTATCACGAAATCACATTAGGATTCACCTTTTAACCTGTTCCTTAAAACACTAGTGCTTAGGAAATCTATTGGAGGCACAAGCAGTCAAGGGTAGCTTAGGGTTAGGGTTAGGGTTAGGGTTAGGGTTAGGGTACGCCTTAGGGTACGGGTTCGGGGAGGGGTACGGGTATGGCGTAGGGTATGGGTTAGGGTTAGGGTTAGGGCTAGTGTTAGGGTTAGGGCTCGGTTTAGGGTACGGGTTAGGATTAGGGTACGCGTTAGGGTTAGGGTAGGGGTTAGGGTTAGGGTACGTGTTAGGGTGAGGGTAGTTATTAAACCTATCCCACTCTCTAGAAACCCCTTAGCACGTAAAGGAATATTATTTGGGGGTCCAGCCATGGAGAAGAGTTTAGGCACTAGGAGAAGATAAGGAACACACCCATTATCAAGAAATCACATTAGGATTCTCTTTTTAACCTGTTCCTTAAAACACTAGTGCTTAGGAAATCTATTGGAGGCAGAAGCAGTCAAGGGTAGCTTAGGGTTAGGGTTAGGGTTAGGGTGAGGGTTAGGGTACGGCTTAGGGTACGGGTTCGGGGAGGGGTTCGTGTAGGGCGTAGGGTAAGGGTTAGGGTTAGGGTTAGGGCTAGTGTTAGGGTTAGGGCTCGGTTTAGGGTACGGGTTAGGATTAGGGTACGCGTTAGGGTTAGGGTAGGGGTTAGGGTTAGGGTACGCGATAGGGTGAGGTTAGTTATTAAACCTACCCACTATCTAGATTACCCTTAGCACGTAAAGGAATATTATTTGGGGGTCCAGCCATGGAGACGAGTTTAGACACTAGGAGAATATAAGGAACACACCCATTATCACGAAATCACATTAGGATTCTCTTTTTAACCTGTTCCTTAAAACACTAGTGCTTAGGAAATCTATTGGAGGCAGAAGCAGTCAAGGGTAGCTTAGGGTTAGGGTTAGGGTTAGGGTGAGGGTTAGGGTACGGCTTAGGGTACGGGTTCGGGGAGGGGTTCGGGTAGGGCGTAGGGTATGGGTTAGGGTCAGGGTTAGGGCTAGTGTTAGGGTTAGGGTATGGGTTAGGATTAGGGTACGCGTTAGGGTTAGGGTAGGGGTTAGGGTTAGGGTACGTGTTAGGGTGAGGGTAGTTATTAAACCTATCCCACTCTCTAGATACCCCTTAGCACGTAAAGGAATATTATTTGGGGGTCCAGCCATGGAGAAGAGTTTAGACACTAGGAGAAGATAAGGAACACACCCATTATCAAGAAATCACATTAGGATTCTCTTTTTAACCTGTTCCTTAAAACACTAGTGCTTAGGAAATCTATTGGAGGCAGAAGCAGTCAAGGGTAGCTTAGGGTTAGGGTTAGGGTTAGGGTGAGGGTTAGGGTACGGCTTAGGGTACGGGTTCGGGGAGGGGTTCGGGTAGGGCGTAGGGTATGGGTTAGGGTTAGGGTTAGGGCTAGTGTTAGGGTTCGGCTCGGTTTAGGGTACGGGTTAGGATTAGGGTACGCGTTAGGGTTAGGGTAGGGGTTAGGGTTAGGCTACGTGTTAGGGTGAGGGTAGTTATTAAACCTATCCCACTCTCTAGATACCCCTTAGCACGTAAAGGTATATTATTTGGGGGTCCAGCCATGGAGAAGAGTTTAGACACTAGGAGAAGATAAGGAACACACCCATTATCAAGAAATCACATTAGGATTCTCTTTTTAACCTGTTCCTTAAAACACTAGTGCTTAGGAAATCTATTGGAGGCAGAAGCAGTCAAGGGTAGCTTAGGGTTAGGGTGAGGGTTAGGGTATGGCATAGGGTACGGGTTCGGGGAGGGGTTCGGGTAGGGCGTAGGGTATGTGTTAGGGTTAGGGTTAGGGCTCGGTTTAGGGTACGGGTTAGGATTAGGGTACGCGTTAGGGTTAGGGTAGGGGTTAGGGTTAGGGTACGCGATAGGGTGAGGTTAGTTATTAAACCTACCCACTATCTATATTACCCTTAGCACGTAAAGGAATATTATTTGGGGGTCCAGCCATGGAGACGAGTTTAGACACTAGGAGAATATAAGGAACACACCCATTATCACGAAATCACATTAGGATTCTCTTTTTAACCTGTTCCTTAAAACACTAGTGCTTAGGAAATCTATAGGAGGCAGAAGCAGTCAAGGGTAGCTTAGGGTTAGGGTTAGGGTTAGGGTGAGGGTTAGGGTACGGCTTAGGGTACGGGTTCGGGGAGGGGTTCGGGTAGGGCGTAGGGTATGGGTTAGGGTTAGGGTTAGGGCTAGTGTTAGGGTTAGGGCTCGGTTTAGGGTACGGGTTAGGATTAGGGTACGCGTTAGGGTTAGGGTAGGGGTTAGGGTTAGGGTACGTGTTAGGGTGAGGGTAGTTATTAAACCTATTCCACTCTCTAGATACCCCTTAGCACGTAAAGGAATATTATTTGGGGGTCCAGCCATGGAGAAGAGTTTAGACACTAGGAGAAGATAAGGAACACACCCATTATCAAGAAATCACATTAGGATTCTCTTTTTAACCTGTTCCTTAAAACACTAGTGCTTAGGAAATCTATTGGAGGCAGAAGCAGTCAAGGGTAGCTTAGGGTTAGGGTTAGGGTTAGGGTGAGGGTTAGGGTACGGCTTAGGGTACGGGTTCGGGGAGGGGTTCGGGTAGGGCGTAGGGTATGGGTTAGGGTTAGGGTTAGGGCTAGTGTTAGGGTTAGGGCTCGGTTTAGGGTACGGGTTAGGATTAGGGTACGCGTTAGGGTTAGGGTAGGGGTTAGGGTTAGGGTACGTGTTAGGGTGAGGGTAGTTATTAAACCTATCCCACTCTCTAGATACCCCTTAGCACGTAAAGGAATATTATTTGGGGGTCCAGCCATGGAGAAGAGTTTAGACACTAGGAGAAGATAAGGAACACACCCATTATCAAGAAATCACATTAGGATTCTCTTTTTAACGTGTTCCTTAAAACACTAGTGCTTAGGAAATCTATTGGAGGCAGAAGAAGTCAAGGGAAGCTTAGGGTTAGGGTTAGGGTTAGGGTGAGAGTTAGGGTACGGCTTAGGGTACGGGTTCGGGGAGGGGTTCGGGTAGGGCGTAGGGTATGGGTTAGGGTTAGGGTTAGGGTTAGTGTTAGAGTTAGGGCTCGGTTTAGGGTACGGGTTAGGATTAGGGTACGCGTTAGGTTTAGGGTAGGGGTTAGGGTTAGGGTACGCGATAGGGTGAGGTTAGTTATTGAACCTACCCACTATCTAGATTACCCTTAGCACGTAAAGGAATATTATTTGGGGGTCCAGCCATGGAGACGAGTTTAGACACTAGGAGAATATAAGTAACACACCCATTATCACGAAATAACATTAGGATTCACCTTTTAACCTGTTCCTTAAAACACTAGTGCTTAGGAAATCTATTGGAGGCAGAAGCAGTCAAGGGTAGCTTAGGGTTAGGGTTAGGGTTAGGGTTAGGTTTAGGGTACGCCTTAGGGTACGGGTTCGGGGAGGTGTTCGGTTATGGCGTAGGGTATGGGTTAGGGTTAGGGTTAGGGCTAGTGTTAGGGTTAGGGCTCGGTTTAGGGTACGGGTTAGGATTAGGGTACGCGTTAGGGTTAGGATAGGGGTTAGGGTTAGGGTACGTGTTAGGGTGAGGGTAGTTATTAAACCTATCCCACTCTCTAGAAACCCCTTAGCACGTAAAGGAATATTATTTGGGGGTCCAGCCATGGAGAAGAGTTTAGACACTAGGAGAAGATAAGGAACACACCCATTATCAAAAAATCACATTAGGATTCTCTTTTTAACCTGTTCCTTAAAACACTAGTGCTTAGGAAATCTATTGGAGGCAGAAGCAGTCAAGGGTAGCTTAGGGTTAGGGTTAGGGTTAGGGTGAGGGTTAGGGTACGGCTTAGGGTACGGGTTCGGGGAGGGGTTCGTGTAGGGCGTAGGGTATGGGTTAGGGTTAGGGTTAGGGCTAGTGTTAGGTTTAGGGCTCGGTTTAGGGTACGGGTTAGGATTAGGGTACGCGTTAGGGTTAGGGTAGGGGTTAGGGTAAGGGTACGCGATAGGATTAGGGTACGCGTTAGGGTTAGGGTAGGGGTTAGGGTTAGGGTACGCGATAGGGTGAGGTTAGTTATTAAACCTACCCACTATCTAGATTACCCTTAGCACGTAAAGGAATATTATTTGGGGGTCCAGCCATGGAGACGAGTTTAGACACTAGGAGAATATAAGGAACACACCCATTATCACGAAATCACATTAGGATTCTCTTTTTAACCTGTTCCTTAAAACACTAGTGCTTAGGAAATCTATTGGAGGCAGAAGCAGTCAAGGGTAGCTTAGGGTTAGGGTTAGGGTTAGGGTGAGGGTTAGGGTACGGCTTAGGGTACGGGTTCGGGGAGGGGTTCGGGTAGGGCGTAGGGTATGGGTTAGGGTCAGGGTTAGGGCTAGTGTTAGGGTTAGGGTACGGGTTAGGATTAGGGTACGCGTTAGGGTTAGGGTAGGGGTTAGGGTTAGGGTACGTGTTAGGGTGAGGGTAGTTATTAAACCTATCCCACTCTCTAGATACCCCTTAGCACGTAAAGGAATATTATTTGGGGGTCCAGCCATGGAGAAGAGTTTAGACACTAGGAGAAAATAAGGAACACACCCATTATCAAGAAATCACATTAGGATTCTCTTTTTAACCTGTTCCTTAAAACACTAGTGCTTAGGAAATCTATTGGAGGCAGAAGCAGTCAAGGGTAGCTTAGGGTTAGGGTTAGGGTTAGGGTGAGGGTTAGGGTACGGCTTAGGGTACGGGTTCGGGGAGGGGTTCGGGTAGGGCGTAGGGTATATGTTAGGGTTAGGGTTAGGGCTAGTGTTAGGGATAGGGCTCGGTTTAGGGTACGGGTTAGGATTAGGGTACGCGTTAGGGTTAGGGTAGGGGTTAGGGTTAGGCTACGTGTTAGGGTGAGGGTAGTTATTAAACCTATCCCACTCTCTAGATACCCCTTAGCACGTAAAGGTATATTATTTGGGGGTCCAGCCATGGAGAAGAGTTTAGACACTAGGAGAAGATAAGGAACACACCCATTATCAAGAAATCACATTAGGATTCTCTTTTTAACCTGTTCCTTAAAACACTAGTGCTTAGGAAATCTATTGGAGGCAGAAGCAGTCAAGGGTAGCTTAGGGTTAGGGTGAGGGTTAGGGTATGGCATAGGGTACGGGTTCGGGGAGGGGTTCGGGTAGGGCGTAGGGTATGTGTTAGGGTTAGGGTTAGGGCTCGGTTTAGGGTACGGGTTAGGATTAGGGTACGCGTTAGGGTTAGGGTAGGGGTTAGGGTTAGGGTACGCGATAGGGTGAGGTTAGTTATTAAACCTACCCACTATCTATATTACCCTTAGCACGTAAAGGAATATTATTTGGGGGTCCAGCCATGGAGACGAGTTTAGACACTAGGAGAATATAAGGAACACACCCATTATCACGAAATCACATTAGGATTCTCTTTTTAACCTGTTCCTTAAAACACTAGTGCTTAGGAAATCTATAGGAGGCAGAAGCAGTCAAGGGTAGCTTAGGGTTAGGGTTAGGGTTAGGGTGAGGGTTAGGGTACGGCTTAGGGTACGGGTTCGGGGAGGGGTTCGGGTAGGGCGTAGGGTATGGGTTAGGGTTAGGGTTAGGGCTAGTGTTAGGGTTAGGGCTCGGTTTAGGGTACGGGTTAGGATTAGGGTACGCGTTAGGGTTAGGGTAGGGGTTAGGGTTAGGGTACGTGTTAGGGTGAGGGTAGTTATTAAACCTATTCCACTCTCTAGATACCCCTTAGCACGTAAAGGAATATTATTTGGGGGTCCAGCCATGGAGAAGAGTTTAGACACTAGGAGAAGATAAGGAACACACCCATTATCAAGAAATCACATTAGGATTCTCTTTTTAACCTGTTCCTTAAAACACTAGTGCTTAGGAAATCTATTGGAGGCAGAAGAAGTCAATGGAAGCTTAGGGTTAGGGTTAGGGTTAGGGTGAGAGTTAGGGTACGGCTTAGGGTACGGGTTCGGGGAGGGGTTCGGGTAGGGCGTAGGGTATGGGTTAGGGTTAGGGTTAGGGATAGTGTTAGGGTTAGGGCTCGGTTTAGGGTACGGGTTAGGATTAGGGTACGCGTTAGGGTTAGGGTAGGGGTTTGGGTTAGGGTACGCGATAGGGTGAGGTTAGTTATTAAACCTACCCACTATCTAGATTACCCTTAGCACGTAAAGGAATATTATTTGGGGGTCCAGCCATGGAGACGAGTTTAGACACTAGGAGAATATAAGGAACACACCCATTATCACGAAATCACATTAGGATTCTCCTTTTAACCTGTTCCTTAAAACACTAGTGCTTAGGAAATCTATTGGAGGCAGAAGCAGTCAAGGGTAGCTTAGGGTTAGGGTTAGGGTTAGAGTTAGTGTTAGGGTACGCCTTAGGGTACCGGTTCGGGGAGGGGTTCGGGTATGGCGTAGGGTATGGGTTAGGGTTAGGGTTAGGGCTAGTGTTAGGGTTAGGGCTCGGTTTAGGGTACGGGTTAGGATTAGGGTACGCGTTAGGGTTAGGGTAGGGGTTAGGGTTAGGGTACGTGTTAGGGTGAGGGTAGTTATTAAACCTATCCCACTCTCTAGATACCCCTTAGCACGTAAAGGAATATTATTTGGGGGTCCAGCCATGGAGAAGAGTTTAGACACTAGGAGAAGATAAGGAACACACCCATTATCAAGAAATCACATTAGGATTCTCTTTTTAACCTGTTCCTTAAAACACTAGTGCTTAGGAAATCTATTGGAGGCAGAAGCAGTCAAGGGTAGCTTAGGGTTAGGGTTAGGGTTAGGGTGAGGGTTAGGGTACGGCTTAGGGTACGGGTTCGGGGAGGGGTTCGTGTAGGGCGTAGGGTATGGGTTAGGGTTAGGGTTAGGGCTAGTGTTAGGGTTAGGGCTCGGTTTAGGGTACGGGTTAGGATTAGGGTACGCGTTAGTGTTAGGGTAGGGGTTAGGGTAAGGGTACGCGATAGGATTAGGGTACGCGTTAGGGTTAGGGTACGGGTTAGGATTAGGGTACGCGTTAGGGTTAGGGTAGGGGTTAGGGTTAGGGTACGTGTTAGGGTGAGGGTAGTTATTAAACCTATCCCACTCTCTAGATACCCCTTAGCACGTAAAGGAATATTATTTGGGGGTCCAGCCATGGAGAAGAGTTTAGACACTAGGAGAAGATAAGGAACACACCCATTATCAAGAAATCACATTAGGATTCTCTTTTTAACCTGTTCCTTAAAACACTAGTGCTTAGGAAATCTATTGGAGGCAGAAGCAGTCAAGGGTAGCTTAGGGTTAGGGTTAGGGTTAGGGTGAGGGTTAGGGTACGGCTTAGGGTACGGGTTCGGGGAGGGGTTCGGGTAGGGCGTAGGGTATATGTTAGGGTTAGGGTTAGGGCTAGTGTTAGGGTTAGGGCTCGGTTTAGGGTACGGGTTAGGATTAGGGTACGCGTTAGGGTTAGGGTAGGGGTTAGGGTTAGGCTACGTGTTAGGGTGAGGGTAGTTATTAAACCTATCCCACTCTCTAGATACCCCTTAGCACGTAAAGGTATATTATTTGGGGGTCCAGCCATGGAGAAGAGTTTAGACACTAGGAGAAGATAAGGAACACACCCATTATCAAGAAATCACATTAGGATTCTCTTTTTAACCTGTTCCTTAAAACACTAGTGCTTAGGAAATCTATTGGAGGCAGAAGCAGTCAAGGGTAGCTTAGGGTTAGGGTGAGGGTTAGGGTATGGCATAGGGTACGGGTTCGGGGAGGGGTTCGGGTAGGGCGTAGGGTATGTGTTAGGGTTAGGGTTAGGGCTCGGTTTAGGGTACGGGTTAGGATTAGGGTACGCGTTAGGGTTAGGGTAGGGGTTAGGGTTAGGGTACGCGATAGGGTGAGGTTAGTTATTAAACCTACCCACTATCTATATTACCCTTAGCACGTAAAGGAATATTATTTGGGGGTCCAGCCATGGAGACGAGTTTAGACACTAGGAGAATATAAGGAACACACCCATTATCACGAAATCACATTAGGATTCTCTTTTTAACCTGTTCCTTAAAACACTAGTGCTTAGGAAATCTATAGGAGGCAGAAGCAGTCAAGGGTAGCTTAGGGTTAGGGTTAGGGTTAGGGTGAGGGTTAGGGTACGGCTTAGGGTACGGGTTCGGGGAGGGGTTCGGGTAGGGCGTAGGGTATGGGTTAGGGTTAGGGTTAGGGCTAGTGTTAGGGTTAGGGCTCGGTTTAGGGTACGGGTTAGGATTAGGGTACGCGTTAGGGTTAGGGTAGGGGTTAGGGTTAGGGTACGTGTTAGGGTGAGGGTAGTTATTAAACCTATTCCACTCTCTAGATACCCCTTAGCACGTAAAGGAATATTATTTGGGGGTCCAGCCATGGAGAAGAGTTTAGACACTAGGAGAAGATAAGGAACACACCCATTATCAAGAAATCACATTAGGATTCTCTTTTTAACCTGTTCCTTAAAACACTAGTGCTTAGGAAATCTATTGGAGGCAGAAGAAGTCAATGGAAGCTTAGGGTTAGGGTTAGGGTTAGGGTGAGAGTTAGGGTACGGCTTAGGGTACGGGTTCGGGGAGGGGTTCGGGTAGGGCGTAGGGTATGGGTTAGGGTTAGGGTTAGGGTTAGTGTTAGAGTTAGGGCTCGGTTTAGGGTACGGGTTAGGATTAGGGTACGCGTTAGGTTTAGGGTAGGGGTTAGGGTTAGGGTACGCGATAGGGTGAGGTTAGTTATTGAACCTACCCACTATCTAGATTACCCTTAGCACGTAAAGGAATATTATTTGGGGGTCCAGCCATGGAGACGAGTTTAGACACTAGGAGAATATAAGTAACACACCCATTATCACGAAATCACATTAGGATTCACCTTTTAACCTGTTCCTTAAAACACTAGTGCTTAGGAAATCTATTGGAGGCACAAGCAGTCAAGGGTAGCTTAGGGTTAGGGTTAGGGTTAGGGTTAGGGTTAGGGTACGCCTTAGGGTACGGGTTCGGGGAGGGGTACGGGTATGGCGTAGGGTATGGGTTAGGGTTAGGGTTAGGGCTAGTGTTAGGGTTAGGGCTCGGTTTAGGGTACGGGTTAGGATTAGGGTACGCGTTAGGGTTAGGGTAGGGGTTAGGGTTAGGGTACGTGTTAGGGTGAGGGTAGTTATTAAACCTATCCCACTCTCTAGAAACCCCTTAGCACGTAAAGGAATATTATTTGGGGGTCCAGCCATGGAGAAGAGTTTAGGCACTAGGAGAAGATAAGGAACACACCCATTATCAAGAAATCACATTAGGATTCTCTTTTTAACCTGTTCCTTAAAACACTAGTGCTTAGGAAATCTATTGGAGGCAGAAGCAGTCAAGGGTAGCTTAGGGTTAGGGTTAGGGTTAGGGTGAGGGTTAGGGTACGGCTTAGGGTACGGGTTCGGGGAGGGGTTCGTGTAGGGCGTAGGGTATGGGTTAGGGTTAGGGTTAGGGCTAGTGTTAGGGTTAGGGCTCGGTTTAGGGTACGGGTTAGGATTAGGGTACGCGTTAGGGTTAGGGTAGGGGTTAGGGTTAGGGTACGCGATAGGGTGAGGTTAGTTATTAAACCTACCCACTATCTAGATTACCCTTAGCACGTAAAGGAATATTATTTGGGGTTCCAGCCATGGAGACGAGTTTAGACACTAGGAGAATATAAGGAACACACCCATTATCACGAAATCACATTAGGATTCTCTTTTTAACCTGTTCCTTAAAACACTAGTGCTTAGGAAATCTATTGGAGGCAGAAGCAGTCAAGGGTAGCTTAGGGTTAGGGTTAGGGTTAGGGTGAGGGTTAGGGTACGGCTTAGGGTACGGGTTCGGGGAGGGGTTCGGGTAGGGCGTAGGGTATGGGTTAGGGTCAGGGTTAGGGCTAGTGTTAGGGTTAGGGTATGGGTTAGGATTAGGGTACGCGTTAGGGTTAGGGTAGGGGTTAGGGTTAGGGTACGTGTTAGGGTGAGGGTAGTTATTAAACCTATCCCACTCTCTAGATACCCCTTAGCACGTAAAGGAATATTATTTGGGGGTCCAGCCATGGAGAAGAGTTTAGACACTAGGAGAAGATAAGGAACACACCCATTATCAAGAAATCACATTAGGATTCTCTTTTTAACCTGTTCCTTAAAACACTAGTGCTTAGGAAATCTATTGGAGGCAGAAGCAGTCAAGGGTAGCTTAGGGTTAGGGTTAGGGTTAGGGTGAGGTTTAGGGTACGGCTTAGGGTACGGGTTCGGTGAGGGGTTCGGGTAGGGCGTAGTGTATGGGTTAGGGTTAGGGTTAGGGATAGTGTTAGGGTTAGGGCTCGGTTTAGGGTATGGGTTAGGATTAGGGTACGCGTTAGGGTTAGGGTAGGGGTTAGGGTTAGGGTACGTGTTAGGGTGAGGGTAGTTATTAAACCTATCCCACTCTCTAGATACCCCTTAGCACGTAAAGGAATATTATTTGGGGGTCCAGCCATGGAGAAGAGTTTAGACACTAGGAGAAGATAAGGAACACACCCATTATCAAGAAATCACATTAGGATTCTCTTTTTAACCTGTTCCTTAAAACACTAGTGCTTAGGAAATCTATTGGAGGCAGAAGCAGTCAAGGGTAGCTTAGGGTTAGGGTTAGGGTTAGGGTGAGGGTTAGGGTACGGCTTAGGGTACGGGTTCGGGGAGGGGTTCGGGTAGGGCGTAGGGTATGGGTTAGGGTTAGGGTTAGGGCTAGTGTTAGGGTTAGGGCTCGGTTTAGGGTACGGGTTAGGATTAGGGTACGCGTTAGGGTTAGGGTAGGGGTTAGGGTTAGGGTACGTGTTAGGGTGAGGGTAGTTATTAAACCTATCCCACTCTCTAGATACCCCTTAGCACGTAAAGGAATATTATTTGGGGGTCCAGCCATGGAGAAGAGTTTAGACACTAGGAGAAGATAAGGAACACACCCATTATCAAGAAATCACATTAGGATTCTCTTTTTAACCTGTTCCTTAAAACACTAGTGCTTAGGAAATCTATTGGAGGCAGAAGAAGTCAAGGGAAGCTTAGGGTTAGGGTTAGGGTTAGGGTGAGAGTTAGGGTACGGCTTAGGGTACGGGTTCGGGGAGGGGTTCGGGTAGGGCGTAGGGTATGGGTTAGGGTTAGGGTTAGGGTTAGTGTTAGAGTTAGGGCTCGGTTTAGGGTACGGGTTAGGATTAGGGTACGCGTTAGGTTTAGGGTAGGGGTTAGGGTTAGGGTACGCGATAGGGTGAGGTTAGTTATTGAACCTACCCACTATCTAGATTACCCTTAGCACGTAAAGGAATATTATTTGGGGGTCCAGCCATGGAGACGAGTTTAGACACTAGGAGAATATAAGTAACACACCCATTATCACGAAATCACATTAGGATTCACCTTTTAACCTGTTCCTTAAAACACTAGTGCTTAGGAAATCTATTGGAGGCACAAGCAGTCAAGGGTAGCTTAGGGTTAGGTTTAGGGTTAGGGTTAGGGTTAGGGTACGCCTTAGGGTACGGGTTCGGGGAGGGGTACGGGTATGGCGTAGGGTATGGGTTAGGGTTAGGGTTAGGGCTAGTGTTAGGGTTAGGGCTCGGTTTAGGGTACGGGTTAGGATTAGGGTACGCGTTAGGGTTAGGGTAGGGGTTAGGGTTAGGGTACGTGTTAGGGTGAGGGTAGTTATTAAACCTATCCCACTCTCTAGAAACCCCTTAGCACGTAAAGGAATATTATTTGGGGGTCCAGCCATGGAGAAGAGTTTAGGCACTAGGAGAAGATAAGGAACACACCCATTATCAAGAAATCACATTAGGATTCTCTTTTTAACCTGTTCCTTAAAACACTAGTGCTTAGGAAATCTATTGGAGGCAGAAGCAGTCAAGGGTAGCTTAGGGTTAGGGTTAGGGTTAGGGTGAGGGTTAGGGTACGGCTTAGGGTACGGGTTCGGGGAGGGGTTCGTGTAGGGCGTAGGGTATGGGTTAGGGTTAGGGTTAGGGCTAGTGTTAGGGTTAGGGCTCGGTTTAGGGTACGGGTTAGGATTAGGGTACGCGTTAGGGTTAGGGTAGGGGTTAGGGTTAGGGTACGCGATAGGGTGAGGTTAGTTATTAAACCTACCCACTATCTAGATTACCCTTAGCACGTAAAGGAATATTATTTGGGGTTCCAGCCATGGAGACGAGTTTAGACACTAGGAGAATATAAGGAACACACCCATTATCACGAAATCACATTAGGATTCTCTTTTTAACCTGTTCCTTAAAACACTAGTGCTTAGGAAATCTATTGGAGGCAGAAGCAGTCAAGGGTAGCTTAGGGTTAGGGTTAGGGTTAGGGTGAGGGTTAGGGTACGGCTTAGGGTACGGGTTCGGGGAGGGGTTCGGGTAGGGCGTAGGGTATGGGTTAGGGTCAGGGTTAGGGCTAGTGTTAGGGTTAGGGTATGGGTTAGGATTAGGGTACGCGTTAGGGTTAGGGTAGGGGTTAGGGTTAGGGTACGTGTTAGGGTGAGGGTAGTTATTAAACCTATCCCACTCTCTAGATACCCCTTAGCACGTAAAGGAATATTATTTGGGGGTCCAGCCATGGAGAAGAGTTTAGACACTAGGAGAAGATAAGGAACACACCCATTATCAAGAAATCACATTAGGATTCTCTTTTTAACCTGTTCCTTAAAACACTAGTGCTTAGGAAATCTATTGGAGGCAGAAGCAGTCAAGGGTAGCTTAGGGTTAGGGTTAGGGTTAGGGTGAGGGTTAGGGTACGGCTTAGGGTACGGGTTCGGGGAGGGGTTCGGGTAGGGCGTAGGGTATGGGTTAGGGTTAGGGTTAGGGCTAGTGTTAGGGTTAGGGCTCGGTTTAGGGTACGGGTTAGGATTAGGGTACGCGTTAGGGTTAGGGTAGGGGTTAGGGTTAGGGTACGCGATAGGGTGAGGTTAGTTATTAAACCTACCCACTATCTAGATTACCCTTAGCACGTAAAGGAATATTATTTGGGGGTCCAGCCATGGAGACGAGTTTAGACACTAGGAGAATATAAGGAACACACCCATTATCACGAAATCACATTAGGATTCTCTTTTTAACCTGTTCCTTAAAACACTAGTGCTTAGGAAATCTATTGGAGGCAGAAGCAGTCAAGGGTAGCTTAGGGTTAGGGTTAGGTTTAGGGTGAGGTTTAGGGTACGGCTTAGGGTACGGGTTCGGGGAGGGGTTCGGGTAGGGCGTAGTGTATGGGTTAGGGTTAGGGTTAGGGATAGTGTTAGGTTTAGGGCTCGGTTTAGGGTATGGGTTAGGATTAGGGTACGCGTTAGGGTTAGGGTAGGGGTTAGGGTTAGGGTACGTGTTAGGGTGAGGGTAGTTATTAAACCTATCCCACTCTCTAGATACCCCTTAGCACGTAAAGGAATATTATTTGGGGGTCCAGCCATGGAGAAGAGTTTAGACACTAGGAGAAGATAAGGAACACACCCATTATCAAGAAATCACATTAGGATTCTCTTTTTAACCTGTTCCTTAAAACACTAGTGCTTAGGAAATCTATTGGAGGCAGAAGCAGTCAAGGGTAGCTTAGGGTTAGGGTTAGGGTTAGGGTGAGGGTTAGGGTACGGCTTAGGGTACGGGTTCGGGGAGGGGTTCGGGTAGGGCGTAGGGTATGGGTTAGGGTTAGGGTTAGGGCTAGTGTTAGGGTTAGGGCTCGGTTTAGGGTACGGGTTAGGATTAGGGTACGCGTTAGGGTTAGGGTAGGGGTTAGGGTTAGGGTACGTGTTAGGGTGAGGGTAGTTATTAAACCTATCCCACTCTCTAGATACCCCTTAGCACGTAAAGGAATATTATTTGGGGGTCCAGCCATGGAGAAGAGTTTAGACACTAGGAGAAGATAAGGAACACACCCATTATCAAGAAATCACATTAGGATTCTCTTTTTAACCTGTTCCTTAAAACACTAGTGCTTAGGAAATCTATTGGAGGCAGAAGAAGTCAAGGGAAGCTTAGGGTTAGGGTTAGGGTTAGGGTGAGAGTTAGGGTACGGCTTAGGGTACGGGTTCGGGGAGGGGTTCGGGTAGGGCGTAGGGTATGGGTTAGGGTTAGGGTTAGGGTTAGTGTTAGAGTTAGGGCTCGGTTTAGGGTACGGGTTAGGATTAGGGTACGCGTTAGGGTTAGGGTAGGGGTTAGGGTTAGGGTACGCGATAGGGTGAGGTTAGTTATTGAACCTACCCACTATCTAGATTACCCTTAGCACGTAAAGGAATATTATTTGGGGGTCCAGCCATGGAGACGAGTTTAGACACTAGGAGAATATAAGTAACACACCCATTATCACGAAATCACATTAGGATTCACCTTTTAACCTGTTCCTTAAAACACTAGTGCTTAGGAAATCTATTGGAGGCACAAGCAGTCAAGGGTAGCTTAGGGTTAGGGTTAGGGTTAGGGTTAGGGTTAGGGTACGCCTTAGGGTACGGGTTCGGGGAGGGGTACGGGTATGGCGTAGGGTATGGGTTAGGGTTAGGGTTAGGGCTAGTGTTAGGGTTAGGGCTCGGTTTAGGGTACGGGTTAGGATTAGGGTACGCGTTAGGGTTAGGGTAGGGGTTAGGGTTAGGGTACGTGTTAGGGTGAGGGTAGTTATTAAACCTATCCCACTCTCTAGAAACCCCTTAGCACGTAAAGGAATATTATTTGGGGGTCCAGCCATGGAGAAGAGTTTAGGCACTAGGAGAAGATAAGGAACACACCCATTATCAAGAAATCACATTAGGATTCTCTTTTTAACCTGTTCCTTAAAACACTAGTGCTTAGGAAATCTATTGGAGGCAGAAGCAGTCAAGGGTAGCTTAGGGTTAGGGTTAGGGTTAGGGTGAGGGTTAGGGTACGGCTTAGGGTACGGGTTCGGGGAGGGGTTCGTGTAGGGCGTAGGGTAAGGGTTAGGGTTAGGGTTAGGGCTAGTGTTAGGGTTAGGGCTCGGTTTAGGGTACGGGTTAGGATTAGGGTACGCGTTAGGGTTAGGGTAGGGGTTAGGGTTAGGGTACGCGATAGGGTGAGGTTAGTTATTAAACCTACCCACTATCTAGATTACCCTTAGCACGTAAAGGAATATTATTTGGGGGTCCAGCCATGGAGACGAGTTTAGACACTAGGAGAATATAAGGAACACACCCATTATCACGAAATCACATTAGGATTCTCTTTTTAACCTGTTCCTTAAAACACTAGTGCTTAGGAAATCTATTGGAGGCAGAAGCAGTCAAGGGTAGCTTAGGGTTAGGGTTAGGGTTAGGGTGAGGGTTAGGGTACGGCTTAGGGTACGGGTTCGGGGAGGGGTTCGGGTAGGGCGTAGGGTATGGGTTAGGGTCAGGGTTAGGGCTAGTGTTAGGGTTAGGGTATGGGTTAGGATTAGGGTACGCGTTAGGGTTAGGGTAGGGGTTAGGGTTAGGGTACGTGTTAGGGTGAGGGTAGTTATTAAACCTATCCCACTCTCTAGATACCCCTTAGCACGTAAAGGAATATTATTTGGGGGTCCAGCCATGGAGAAGAGTTTAGACACTAGGAGAAGATAAGGAACACACCCATTATCAAGAAATCACATTAGGATTCTCTTTTTAACCTGTTCCTTAAAACACTAGTGCTTAGGAAATCTATTGGAGGCAGAAGCAGTCAAGGGTAGCTTAGGGTTAGGGTTAGGGTTAGGGTGAGGGTTAGGGTACGGCTTAGGGTACGGGTTCGGGGAGGGGTTCGGGTAGGGCGTAGGGTATGGGTTAGGGTTAGGGTTAGGGCTAGTGTTAGGGTTCGGCTCGGTTTAGGGTACGGGTTAGGATTAGGGTACGCGTTAGGGTTAGGGTAGGGGTTAGGGTTAGGCTACGTGTTAGGGTGAGGGTAGTTATTAAACCTATCCCACTCTCTAGATACCCCTTAGCACGTAAAGGTATATTATTTGGGGGTCCAGCCATGGAGAAGAGTTTAGACACTAGGAGAAGATAAGGAACACACCCATTATCAAGAAATCACATTAGGATTCTCTTTTTAACCTGTTCCTTAAAACACTAGTGCTTAGGAAATCTATTGGAGGCAGAAGCAGTCAAGGGTAGCTTAGGGTTAGGGTGAGGGTTAGGGTATGGCATAGGGTACGGGTTCGGGGAGGGGTTCGGGTAGGGCGTAGGGTATGTGTTAGGGTTAGGGTTAGGGCTCGGTTTAGGGTACGGGTTAGGATTAGGGTACGCGTTAGGGTTAGGGTAGGGGTTAGGGTTAGGGTACGCGATAGGGTGAGGTTAGTTATTAAACCTACCCACTATCTATATTACCCTTAGCACGTAAAGGAATATTATTTGGGGGTCCAGCCATGGAGACGAGTTTAGACACTAGGAGAATATAAGGAACACACCCATTATCACGAAATCACATTAGGATTCTCTTTTTAACCTGTTCCTTAAAACACTAGTGCTTAGGAAATCTATAGGAGGCAGAAGCAGTCAAGGGTAGCTTAGGGTTAGGGTTAGGGTTAGGGTGAGGGTTAGGGTACGGCTTAGGGTACGGGTTCGGGGAGGGGTTCGGGTAGGGCGTAGGGTATGGGTTAGGGTTAGGGTTAGGGCTAGTGTTAGGGTTAGGGCTCGGTTTAGGGTACGGGTTAGGATTAGGGTACGCGTTAGGGTTAGGGTAGGGGTTAGGGTTAGGGTACGTGTTAGGGTGAGGGTAGTTATTAAACCTATTCCACTCTCTAGATACCCCTTAGCACGTAAAGGAATATTATTTGGGGGTCCAGCCATGGAGAAGAGTTTAGACACTAGGAGAAGATAAGGAACACACCCATTATCAAGAAATCACATTAGGATTCTCTTTTTAACCTGTTCCTTAAAACACTAGTGCTTAGGAAATCTATTGGAGGCAGAAGCAGTCAAGGGTAGCTTAGGGTTAGGGTTAGGGTTAGGGTGAGGGTTAGGGTACGGCTTAGGGTACGGGTTCGGGGAGGGGTTCGGGTAGGGCGTAGGGTATGGGTTAGGGTTAGGGTTAGGGCTAGTGTTAGGGTTAGGGCTCGGTTTAGGGTACGGGTTAGGATTAGGGTACGCGTTAGGGTTAGGGTAGGGGTTAGGGTTAGGGTACGTGTTAGGGTGAGGGTAGTTATTAAACCTATCCCACTCTCTAGATACCCCTTAGCACGTAAAGGAATATTATTTGGGGGTCCAGCCATGGAGAAGAGTTTAGACACTAGGAGAAGATAAGGAACACACCCATTATCAAGAAATCACATTAGGATTCTCTTTTTAACGTGTTCCTTAAAACACTAGTGCTTAGGAAATCTATTGGAGGCAGAAGAAGTCAAGGGAAGCTTAGGGTTAGGGTTAGGGTTAGGGTGAGAGTTAGGGTACGGCTTAGGGTACGGGTTCGGGGAGGGGTTCGGGTAGGGCGTAGGGTATGGGTTAGGGTTAGGGTTAGGGTTAGTGTTAGAGTTAGGGCTCGGTTTAGGGTACGGGTTAGGATTAGGGTACGCGTTAGGTTTAGGGTAGGGGTTAGGGTTAGGGTACGCGATAGGGTGAGGTTAGTTATTGAACCTACCCACTATCTAGATTACCCTTAGCACGTAAAGGAATATTATTTGGGGGTCCAGCCATGGAGACGAGTTTAGACACTAGGAGAATATAAGTAACACACCCATTATCACGAAATAACATTAGGATTCACCTTTTAACCTGTTCCTTAAAACACTAGTGCTTAGGAAATCTATTGGAGGCAGAAGCAGTCAAGGGTAGCTTAGGGTTAGGGTTAGGGTTAGGGTTAGGTTTAGGGTACGCCTTAGGGTACGGGTTCGGGGAGGTGTTCGGTTATGGCGTAGGGTATGGGTTAGGGTTAGGGTTAGGGCTAGTGTTAGGGTTAGGGCTCGGTTTAGGGTACGGGTTAGGATTAGGGTACGCGTTAGGGTTAGGATAGGGGTTAGGGTTAGGGTACGTGTTAGGGTGAGGGTAGTTATTAAACCTATCCCACTCTCTAGAAACCCCTTAGCACGTAAAGGAATATTATTTGGGGGTCCAGCCATGGAGAAGAGTTTAGACACTAGGAGAAGATAAGGAACACACCCATTATCAAAAAATCACATTAGGATTCTCTTTTTAACCTGTTCCTTAAAACACTAGTGCTTAGGAAATCTATTGGAGGCAGAAGCAGTCAAGGGTAGCTTAGGGTTAGGGTTAGGGTTAGGGTGAGGGTTAGGGTACGGCTTAGGGTACGGGTTCGGGGAGGGGTTCGTGTAGGGCGTAGGGTATGGGTTAGGGTTAGGGTTAGGGCTAGTGTTAGGTTTAGGGCTCGGTTTAGGGTACGGGTTAGGATTAGGGTACGCGTTAGGGTTAGGGTAGGGGTTAGGGTAAGGGTACGCGATAGGATTAGGGTACGCGTTAGGGTTAGGGTAGGGGTTAGGGTTAGGGTACGCGATAGGGTGAGGTTAGTTATTAAACCTACCCACTATCTAGATTACCCTTAGCACGTAAAGGAATATTATTTGGGGGTCCAGCCATGGAGACGAGTTTAGACACTAGGAGAATATAAGGAACACACCCATTATCACGAAATCACATTAGGATTCTCTTTTTAACCTGTTCCTTAAAACACTAGTGCTTAGGAAATCTATTGGAGGCAGAAGCAGTCAAGGGTAGCTTAGGGTTAGGGTTAGGGTTAGGGTGAGGGTTAGGGTACGGCTTAGGGTACGGGTTCGGGGAGGGGTTCGGGTAGGGCGTAGGGTATGGGTTAGGGTCAGGGTTAGGGCTAGTGTTAGGGTTAGGGTACGGGTTAGGATTAGGGTACGCGTTAGGGTTAGGGTAGGGGTTAGGGTTAGGGTACGTGTTAGGGTGAGGGTAGTTATTAAACCTATCCCACTCTCTAGATACCCCTTAGCACGTAAAGGAATATTATTTGGGGGTCCAGCCATGGAGAAGAGTTTAGACACTAGGAGAAGATAAGGAACACACCCATTATCAAGAAATCACATTAGGATTCTCTTTTTAACCTGTTCCTTAAAACACTAGTGCTTAGGAAATCTATTGGAGGCAGAAGCAGTCAAGGGTAGCTTAGGGTTAGGGTTAGGGTTAGGGTGAGGGTTAGGGTACGGCTTAGGGTACGGGTTCGGGGAGGGGTTCGGGTAGGGCGTAGGGTATATGTTAGGGTTAGGGTTAGGGCTAGTGTTAGGGATAGGGCTCGGTTTAGGGTACGGGTTAGGATTAGGGTACGCGTTAGGGTTAGGGTAGGGGTTAGGGTTAGGCTACGTGTTAGGGTGAGGGTAGTTATTAAACCTATCCCACTCTCTAGATACCCCTTAGCACGTAAAGGTATATTATTTGGGGGTCCAGCCATGGAGAAGAGTTTAGACACTAGGAGAAGATAAGGAACACACCCATTATCAAGAAATCACATTAGGATTCTCTTTTTAACCTGTTCCTTAAAACACTAGTGCTTCTATTGGAGGCAGAAGCAGTCAAGGGTAGCTTAGGGTTAGGGTTAGGGTTACGGTGAGGGTTAGGGTACGGCTTAGGGTACGGGTTCGGGGAGGGGTTCGGGTAGGGCGTAGGGTATGGGTTAGGGTTAGGGTTAGGGCTAGTGTTAGGGTTAGGGCTCGGTTTAGGGTACGGGTTAGGATTAGGGTACGCGTTAGGGTTAGGGTAGGGGTTAGGGTTAGGCTACGTGTTAGGGTGAGGGTAGTTATTAAACCTATCCCACTCTCTAGATACCCCTTAGCACGTAAAGGTATATTATTTGGGGGTCCAGCCATGGAGAAGAGTTTAGACACTAGGAGAAGATAAGGAACACACCCATTATCAAGAAATCACATTAGGATTCTCTTTTTAACCTGTTCCTTAAAACACTAGTGCTTAGGAAATCTATTGGAGGCAGAAGCAGTCAAGGGTAGCTTAGGGTTAGGGTGAGGGTTAGGGTATGGCATAGGGTACGGGTTCGGGGAGGGGTTCGGGTAGGGCGTAGGGTATGTGTTAGGGTTAGGGTTAGGGCTAGTGTTAGGGTTAGGGCTCGGTTTAGGGTACGGGTTAGGATTAGGGTACGCGTTAGGGTTAGGGTAGGGGTTAGGGTTAGGGTACGCGATAGGGTGAGGTTAGTTATTAAACCTACCCACTATCTATATTACCCTTAGCACGTAAAGGAATATTATTTGGGGGTCCAGCCATGGAGAAGAGTTTAGACACTAGGAGAAGATAAGGAACACACCCATTATCAAGAAATCACATTAGGATTCTCTTTTTAACCTGTTCCTTAAAACACTAGTGCTTAGGAAATCTATTGGAGGCAGAAGCAGTCAAGGGTAGCTTAGGGTTAGGGTTAGGGTTAGGGTGAGGGTTAGGGTACGGCTTAGGGTACGGGTTCGGGGAGGGGTTCGGGTAGGGCGTAGGGTATGGGTTAGGGTTAGGGTTAGGGCTAGTGTTAGGGTTAGGGGTCGGATTAGGGTACGGGTTAGGATTAGGGTACGCGTTAGGGTTAGGGTAGGGGTTAGGGTTAGGGTACGCGATAGGGTGAGGTTAGTTATTAAACCTACCCACTATCTTGATTACCCTTAGCACGTAAAGGAATATTATTTGGGGGTCCAGCCATGGAGACGAGTTTAGACACTAGGAGAATATAAGGAACACACCCATTATCACGAAATCACATTAGGATTCTCTTTTTAACCTATTCCTTAAAACACTAGTGCTTAGGAAATCTATTGGAGGCAGAAGCAGTCAAGGGTAGCTTAGGGTTAGGGTTAGGTTTAGGGTGAGGGTTAGGGTACGGCTTAGGGTACGGGTTCGGGGAGGGGTTCGGGTAGGGCGTAGTGTATGGGTTAGGGTTAGGGTTAGGGATAGTGTTAGGGTTAGGGCTCGGTTTAGGGTACGGGTTAGGATTAGGGTACGCGTTAGGGTTAGGGTAGGGGTTAGGGTTAGGGTACGTGTTAGGGTGAGGGTAGTTATTAAACCTATCCCACTCTCTAGATACCCCTTAGCACGTAAAGGAATATTATTTGGGGGTCCAGCCATGGAGAAGAGTTTAGACACTAGGAGAAGATAAGGAACACACCCATTATCAAGAAATCACATTAGGATTCTCTTTTTAACCTGTTCCTTAAAACACTAGTGCTTAGGAAATCTATTGGAGGCAGAAGAAGTCAAGGGTAGCTTAGGGTTAGGGTTAGGGTTAGGGTGAGGGTTAGGGTACGGCTTAGGGTACGGGTTCGGGGAGGGGTTCGGGTAGAGCGTAGGGTATGGGTTAGGGTTAGGGTTAGGGCTAGTGTTAGGGTTAGGGCTCGGTTTAGGGTACGGGTTAGGATTAGGGTACGCGTTAGGGTTAGGGTAGGGGTTAGGGTTAGGGTACGTGTTAGGGTGAGGGTAGTTATTAAACCTATCCCACTCTCTAGATACCCCTTAGCACGTAAAGGAATATTATTTGGGGGTCCAGCCATGGAGAAGAGTTTAGACACTAGGAGAAGATAAGGAACACACCCATTATCAAGAAATCACATTAGGATTCTCTTTTTAACCTGTTCCTTAAAACACTAGTGCTTAGGAAATCTATTGGAGGCAGAAGAAGTCAAGGGAAGCTTAGGGTTAGGGTTAGGGTTAGGGTGAGAGTTAGGGTACGGCTTAGGGTACGGGTTCGGGGAGGGGTTCGGGTAGGGCGTAGGGTATGGGTTAGGTTTAGGGTTAGGGTTAGTGTTAGAGTTAGGGCTCGGTTTAGGGTACGGGTTAGGATTAGGGTACGCGTTAGGTTTAGGGTAGGGGTTAGGGTTAGGGTACGCGATAGGGTGAGGTTAGTTATTGAACCTACCCACTATCTAGATTACCCTTAGCACGTAAAGGAATATTATTTGGGGGTCCAGCCATGGAGACGAGTTTAGACACTAGGAGAATATAAGTAACACACCCATTATCACGAAATCACATTAGGATTCACCTTTTAACCTGTTCCTTAAAACACTAGTGCTTAGGAAATCTATTGGAGGCAGAAGCATTCAAGGGTAGCTTAGGGTTAGGGTTAGGGTTAGGGTTAGGGTTAGGGTACGGGTTAGGATTAGGGTACGCGTTAGGGTTAGGGTAGGGGTTAGGGTTAGGGTACGTGTTAGGGTGAGGGTAGTTATTAAACCTATCCCACTCTCTAGATACCCCTTAGCACGTAAAGGAATATTATTTGGGGGTCCAGCCATGGAGAAGAGTTTAGACACTAGGAGAAGATAAGGAACACACCCATTATCATGAAATCACATTAGGATTCTCTTTTTAACCTGTTCCTTAAAACACTAGTGCTTAGGAAATCTATTGGAGGCAGAAGGAGTCAAGGGTAGCTTAGGGTTAGGGTTAGGGTTAGGGTTAGGGTTAGGGTATGCCTTAGGGTACGGGTTCGGGGAGGGGTTCGGGTATGGCGTAGGGTATGGGTTAGGGTTAGGGTTAGGGCTAGTGTTAGGGTTAGGGCTCGGTTTAGGGTACGGGTTAGGATTAGGGTACGCGTTAGGGTTATGGTAGGGGTTAGGGTTAGGGTACGTGTTAGGGTGAGGGTAGTTATTAAACCTATCCCACTCTCTAGATACCCCTTAGCACGTAAAGGAATATTATTTGGGGGTCCAGCCATGGAGAAGAGTTTAGACACTAGGAGAAGATAAGGAACACACCCATTATCAAGAAATCACATTGGGATTCTCTTTTTAACCTGTTCCTTAAAACACTAGTGCTTAGGAAATCTATTGGAGGCAGAAGCAGTCAAGGGTAGCTTAGGGTTACGGTTAGGGTTAGGGTGAGGGTTAGGGTACGGCTTAGGGTACGGGTTCGGGGAGGGGTTCGGGTAGGGCGTAGGGTATGGGTTAGGGTTAGGGTTAGGGCTAGTGTTAGGGTTAGGGCTCGGTTTAGGGTACGGGTTAGGATTAGGGTACGCGTTAGGGTTAGGGTAGGGGTTAGGGTTAGGGTACGTGTTAGGGTGAGGGTAGTTATTAAACCTATCCCACTCTCTAGATACCCCTTAGCACGTAAAGGAATATTATTTGGGGGTCCAGCCATGGAGAAGAGTTTAGACACTAGGAGAAGATAAGGAACACACCCATTATCAAGAAATCACATTAGGATTCTCTTTTTAACCTGTTCCTTAAAACACTAGTGCTTAGGAAATCTATTGGAGGCAGAAGCAGTCAAGGGTAGCTTAGGGTTAGGGTTAGGGTTAGGGTGAGGGTTAGGGTACGGCTTAGGGTACGGGTTCGGGGAGGGGTTCGGGTAGGGCGTAGGGTATGGGTTAGGGTTAGGGTTAGGGCTAGTGTTAGGGTTAGGGCTCGGTTTAGGGTACGGGTTAGGATTAGGGTACGCGTTAGGGTTAGGGTAGGGGTTAGGGTTAGGCTACGTGTTAGGGTGAGGGTAGTTATTAAACCTATCCCACTCTCTAGATACCCCTTAGCACGTAAAGGTATATTATTTGGGGGTCCAGCCATGGAGAAGAGTTTAGACACTAGGAGAAGATAAGGAACACACCCATTATCAAGAAATCACATTAGGATTCTCTTTTTAACCTGTTCCTTAAAACACTAGTGCTTAGGAAATCTATTGGAGGCAGAAGCAGTCAAGGGTAGCTTAGGGTTAGGGTGAGGGTTAGGGTATGGCATAGGGTACGGGTTCGGGGAGGGGTTCGGGTAGGGCGTAGGGTATGTGTTAGGGTTAGGGTTAGGGCTAGTGTTAGGGTTAGGGCTCGGTTTAGGGTACGGGTTAGGATTAGGGTACGCGTTAGGGTTAGGGTAGGGGTTAGGGTTAGGGTACGTGTTAGGGTGAGGGTAGTTATTAAACCTATCCCACTCTCTAGATACCCCTTAGCACGTAAAGGAATATTATTTGGGGGTCCAGCCATGGAGAAGAGTTTAGACACTAGGAGAAGATAAGGAACACACCCATTATCATGAAATCACATTAGGATTCTCTTTTTAACCTGTTCCTTAAAACACTAGTGCTTAGGAAATCTATTGGAGGCAGAAGGAGTCAAGGGTAGCTTAGGGTTAGGGTTAGGGTTAGGGTTAGGGTTAGGGTATGCCTTAGGGTACGGGTTCGGGGAGGGGTTCGGGTATGGCGTAGGGTATGGGTTAGGGTTAGGGTTAGGGCTAGTGTTAGGGTTAGGGCTCGGTTTAGGGTACGGGTTAGGATTAGGGTACGCGTTAGGGTTAGGGTAGGGGTTAGGGTTAGGGTACGTGTTAGGGTGAGGGTAGTTATTAAACCTATCCCACTCTCTAGATACCCCTTAGCACGTAAAGGAATATTATTTGGGGGTCCAGCCATGGAGAAGAGTTTAGACACTAGGAGAAGATAAGGAACACACCCATTATCAAGAAATCACATTGGGATTCTCTTTTTAACCTGTTCCTTAAAACACTAGTGCTTAGGAAATCTATTGGAGGCAGAAGCAGTCAAGGGTAGCTTAGGGTTACGGTTAGGGTTAGGGTGAGGGTTAGGGTACGGCTTAGGGTACGGGTTCGGGGAGGGGTTCGGGTATGGCGTAGGGTATGTGTTAGGGTTAGGGTTACGGCTAGTGTTAGGGTTAGGGCTCGGTTTAGGGTACGGGTTAGGATTAGGGTACGCGTTAGGGTTAGGGTAGGGGTTAGGGTTAGGGTACGTGTTAGGGTGAGGGTAGTTATTAAACCTATCCCACTCTCTAGATACCCCTTAGCACGTAAAGGAATATTATTTGGGGGTCCAGCCATGGAGAAGAGTTTAGACACTAGGAGAAGATAAGGAACACACCCATTATCAAGAAATCACATTAGGATTCTCTTTTTAACCTGTTCCTTAAAACACTAGTGCTTAGGAAATCTATTGGAGGCAGAAGCAGTCAAGGGTAGCTTAGGGTTAGGGTTAGGGTTAGGGTGAGGGTTAGGGAACGGCTTAGGGTACGGGTTCGGGGAGGGGTTCGGGTAGGGCGTAGGGTATGGGTTAGGGTTAGGGTTAGGGCTAGTGTTAGGGTTAGGGCTCGGTTTAGGGTACGGGTTAGGATTAGGGTACGCGTTAGGGTTAGGGTAGGGGTTAGGGTTAGGCTACGTGTTAGGGTGAGGGTAGTTATTAAACCTATCCCACTCTCTAGATACCCCTTAGCAGGTAAAGGTATATTATTTGGGGGTCCAGCCATGGAGAAGAGTTTAGACACTAGGAGAAGATAAGGAACACACCCATTATCAAGAAATCACATTAGGATTCTCTTTTTAACCTGTTCCTTAAAACACTAGTGCTTAGGAAATCTATTGGAGGCAGAAGCAGTCAAGGGTAGCTTAGGGTTAGGGTGAGGGTTAGGGTATGGCATAGGGTACGGGTTCGGGGAGGGGTTCGGGTAGGGCGTAGGGTATGTGTTAGGGTTAGGGTTAGGGCTAGTGTTAGGGTTAGGGCTCGGTTTAGGGTACGGGTTAGGATTAGGGTACGCGTTAGGGTTAGGGTAGGGGTTAGGGTTAGGGTACGCGATAGGGTGAGGTTAGTTATTAAACCTACCCACTATCTATATTACCCTTAGCACGTAAAGGAATATTATTTGGGGGTCCAGCCATGGAGACGAGTTTAGACACTAGGAGAATATAAGGAACACACCCATTATCAGGAAATCACATTAGGATTCTCTTTTTAACCTGTTCCTTAAAACACTAGTGCTTAGGAAATCTATTGGAGGCAGAAGCAGTCAAGGGTAGCTTAGGGTTAGGGTTAGGGTTAGGGTGAGGGTTAGGGTACGGCTTAGGGTACGGGTTCGGGGAGGGGTTCGGGTAGGGCGTAGGGTATGGGTTAGGGTTAGGGTTAGGGCTAGTGTTAGGGTTAGGGCTCGGTTTAGGGTACGGGTTAGGATTAGGGTACGCGTTAGGGTTAGGGTAGGGGTTAGGGTTAGGGTACGTGTTAGGGTGAGGGTAGTTATTAAACCTATTCCACTCTCTAGATACCCCTTAGCACGTAAAGGAATATTATTTGGGGGTCCAGCCATGGAGAAGAGTTTAGACACTAGGAGAAGATAAGGAACACACCCATTATCAAGAAATCACATTAGGATTCTCTTTTTAACCTGTTCCTTAAAACACTAGTGCTTAGGAAATCTATTGGAGGCAGAAGAAGTCAATGGAAGCTTAGGGTTAGGGTTAGGGTTAGGGTGAGAGTTAGGGTACGGCTTAGGGTACGGGTTCGGGGAGGGGTTCGGGTAGGGCGTAGGGTATGGGTTAGGGTTAGGGTTAGGGATAGTGTTAGGGTTAGGGCTCGGTTTAGGGTACGGGTTAGGATTAGGGTACGCGTTAGGGTTAGGGTAGGGGTTTGGGTTAGGGTACGCGATAGGGTGAGGTTAGTTATTAAACCTACCCACTATCTAGATTACCCTTAGCACGTAAAGGAATATTATTTGGGGGTCCAGCCATGGAGACGAGTTTAGACACTAGGAGAATATAAGGAACACACCCATTATCACGAAATCACATTAGGATTCTCCTTTTAACCTGTTCCTTAAAACACTAGTGCTTAGGAAATCTATTGGAGGCAGAAGCAGTCAAGGGTAGCTTAGGGTTAGGGTTAGGGTTAGAGTTAGGGTTAGGGTACGCCTTAGGGTACGGGTTCGGGGAGGGGTTCGGGTATGGCGTAGGGTATGGGTTAGGGTTAGGGTTAGGGCTAGTGTTAGGGTTAGGGCTCGGTTTAGGGTACGGGTTAGGATTAGGGTACGCGTTAGGGTTAGGGTAGGGGTTAGGGTTAGGGTACGCGATAGGGTGAGGTTAGTTATTAAACCTACCCACTATCTAGATTACCCTTAGCACGTAAAGGAATATTATTTGGGGGACCAGCCATGGAGACGAGTTTAGACACTAGGAGAATATAAGGAACACACCCATTATCAAGAAATCACATTAGGATTCTCTTTTTAACCTGTTCCTTAAAACACTAGTGCTTAGGAAATCTATTGGAGGCAGAAGCAGTCAAGGGTAGCTTAGGGTTAGGGTTAGGGTTAGGGTACGCCTTAGGGTACGGGTTCGGGGAGGGGTTCGGGTATGGCGTAGGGTATGGGTTAGGGTTAGGGTTAGGGCTAGTGTTAGGGTTAGGGCTCGGTTTAGGGTACGGGTTAGGATTAGGGTACGCCTTAGGGTTAGGGTAGGGGTTAGGGTTAGGGTACGTGTTAGGGTGAGTGTAGTTATTAAACCTATCCCACTCTCTAGATACCCCTTAGCACGTAAAGGAATATTATTAGGGGGTCCAGCCATGGAGAAGAGTTTAGACACTAGGAGAAGATAAGGAACACACCCATTATCAAGAAATCACATTAGGATTATCTTTTTAACCTGTTCCTTAAAACACTAGTGCTTAGGAAATCTATTGGAGGCAGAAGCAGTCAAGGGTAGCTTAGGGTTAGGGTTAGTGTTAGGGTGAGGGTTAGGGTACGGCTTAGGGTACGGGTTCGGGGAGGGGTTCGGGTAGGGCGTAGTGTATGGGTTAGGTTTAGGGTTAGGGATAGTGTTAGGGTTAGGGCTCGGTTTAGGGTACGGGTTAGGATTAGGGTACGCGTTAGGGTTAGGGTAGGGGTTAGGGTTAGGGTACGTGTTAGGGTGAGGGTAGTTATTAAACCTATCCCACTCTCTAGATACCCCTTAGCACGTAAAGGAATATTATTTGGGGGTCCAGCCATGGAGAAGAGTTTAGACACTAGGAGAAGATAAGGAACACACCCATTATCAAGAAATCACATTAGGATTCTCTTTTTAACCTGTTCCTTAAATCACTAGTGCTTAGGAAATCTATTGGAGGCAGAAGCAGTCAAGGGTAGCTTAGGGTTAGGGTTAGGGTTAGGGTGAGGGTTAGGGTACAGCTTAGGGTACGTGTTCGGGGAGGGGTTCGGGTAGGGCGTAGGGTATGGGTTAGGGTTAGGGTTAGGGCTAGTGTTAGGGTTAGGGTTCGGTTTAGGGTACGGGTTAGGATTAGGGTACGCGTTAGGGTTAGGGTAGGGGTTAGGGTTAGGGTACGTGTTAGGGTGAGGGTAGTTATTAAACCTATCCCACTCTGTAGATACCCCTTAGCACGTAAAGGAATATTATTTGGGGGTCCAGCCATGGAGAAGAGTTTAGACACTAGGAGAAGATAAGGAACACACCCATTATCAAGAAATCACATTAGGATTCTCTTTTTAACCTGTTCCTTAAAACACTAGTGCTTAGGAAATCTATTGGAGGCAGAAGAAGTCAAGGGAAGCTTAGGGTTAGGGTTAGGATTAGGGTGAGAGTTAGGGTACGGCTTAGGGTACGGGTTCGGGGAGGGGTTCGGGTAGGGCGTAGGGTATGGGTTAGGGTTAGGGTTAGGGATAGTGTTAGGGTTAGGGCTCGGTTTAGGGTACGGGTTAGGATTAGGGTACGCGTTAGGGTTAGGGCAGGGGTTTGGGTTAGGGTACGCGATAGGGTGAGGTTAGTTATTAAACCTACCCACTATCTAGATTACCCTTAGCACGTAAAGGAATATTATTTGGGGGTCCAGCCATGGAGACGACTTTAGACACTAGGAGAATATAAGGAACACACCCATTATCACGAAATCACATTAGGATTCTCTTTTTAACCTGTTCCTTAAAACACTAGTGCTTAGGAAATCTATTGGAGGCAGAAGCAGTCAAGGGTAGCTTAGGGTTAGGGTTAGGGTTAGGGTGAGGGTTAGGGTACGGCTTAGGGTACGGGTTCGGGGAGGGGTTCGGGTAGGGCGTAGGGTATGGGTTAGGGTTAGGGTTAGGGCTAGTGTTAGGGTTAGGGGTCGGATTAGGGTACGGGTTAGGATTAGGGTACGCGTTAGGGTTAGGGTAGGGGTTAGGGTTAGGGTACGCGATAGGGTGAGGTTAGTTATTAAACCTACCCACTATCTAGATTACCCTTAGCACGTAAAGGAATATTATTTGGGGGTTAGGCATGGAGACGAGTTTAGACACTAGGAGAATATAAGGAACACACCCATTATCACGAAATCACATTAGGATTCTCTTTTTAACCTGTTCCTTAAAACACTAGTGCTTAGGAAATTTATTGGAGGCAGAAGCAGTCAAGGGTAGCTTAGGGTAAGGGTTAGGGTTAGGGTGAGGGTTAGGGTACGGCTTAGGGTACGGGTTCGGGGAGGGGTTCGGGTAGGGCGTAGTGTATGGGTTAGGGATAGGGTTAGGGCTACTGTTAGGGTTAGGGCTCGGTTTAGGGTACGGGTTAGGATTAGGGTACGCGTTAGGGTTAGGGTAGGGGTTAGGGTTAGGGTACGCGATAGGGTGAGGTTAGTTATTAAACCTACCCACTATCTAGATTACCCTTAGCACGTAAAGGAATATTATTTGGGGGTTAGGCATGGAGACGACTTTAGACACTAGGAGAATATAAGGAACACACCCATTATCACGAAATCACATTAGGATTCTCTTTTTAACCTGTTCCTTAAAACACTAGTGCTTAGGAAATCTATTGGAGGCAGAAGCAGTCAAGGGTAGCTTAGGGTTATGGTTAGGGTTAGGGTTAGGGTACGGGTTCGGGGAGGGGTTTGGGTATGGCGTAGGGTATGGGTTAGGGTTAGGGTTAGGGCTAGTGTTAGGGTTAGGGCTCGGTTTAGGGTACGGGTTAGGATTAGGGTACGCGTTAGGGTTAGGGTAGGGGTTAGGGTTAGGGTACGTGTTAGGGTGAGGGTAGTTATTAAACCTATCCCACTCTCTAGATACCCCTTAGCACGTAAAGGAATATTATTTGGGGGTCCAGCCATGGAGAAGAGTTTAGACACTAGGAGAAAATAAGGAACACACCCATTATCAAGAAATCACATTAGGATTCTCTTTTTAACCTGTTCCTTAAAAGACTAGTGCTTAGGAAATCTATTGGAGGCAGAAGCAGTCAAGGGTAGCTTAGGGTTAGGGTTAGGGTTAGGGTGAGGGTTAGGGTACGGCTTAGGGTACGGGTTCGGGGAGGGATTCGGGTAGGGCGTAGTGTATGGGTTAGGGATAGGGTTAGGGCTACTGTTAGGGTTAGGGCTCGGTTTAGGGTACGGGTTAGGATTAGGGTACGCGTTAGGGTTAGGGTAGGGGTTAGGGTTAGGGTACGCGATAGGGTGAGGTTAGTTATTAAACTTACCCACTATCTAGATTACACTTAGCACGTAAAGGAATATTATTTGGGGGTTAGGCATGGAGACGAGTTTAGACACTAGGAGAATATAAGGAACACACCCATTATCACGAAATCACATTAGGATTCTCTTTTTAACCTGTTCCTTAAAACACTAGTGCTTAGGAAATCTATTGTAGGCAGAAGCAGTCAAGGGTAGCTTAGGGTTATGGTTAGGGTTAGGGTTAGGGTACGCCTTAGGGTACGGTTTCGGGGAGGGGTTCGGGTATGGCGTAGGGTATGGGTTAGGGTTAGGGTTAGGGCTAGTGTTAAGGTTAGGGCTCGGTTTAGAGTACGGGTTAGGATTAGGGTACGCGTTAGGGTTAGGGTAGGGGTTAGGGTTAGGGTACGTGTTAGGGTGAGGGTAGTTATTAAACCTATCCCACTCTCTAGATACCCCTTAGCACGTAAAGGAATATTATTTGGGGGTCCAGCCATGGAGAAGAGTTTAGACACTAGGAGAAGATAAGGATCACACCCATTATCAAGAAATCACATTAGGATTCTCTTTTTAACCTGTTCCTTAAAACACTAGTGCTTAGGAAATCTATTGGAGGCAGAAGCAGTCAAGGGTAGCTTAGGGTTAGGGTTAGGGTTAGGGTGAGGGTTAGGGTACGGCTTAGGGTACGGGTTCGGGGAGGGGTTCGGGTAGGGCGTAGGGTATGGGTTAGGGTTAGGGTTAGGGCTAGTGTTAGGGTTAGGGGTCGGATTAGGGTACGGGTTAGGATTAGGGTACGCGTTAGGGTTAGGGTAGGGGTTAGGGTTAGGGTACGCGATAGGGTGAGGTTAGTTATTAAACCTACCCACTATCTAGATTACCCTTAGCACGTAAAGGAATATTATTTGGGGGTTAGGCATGGAGACGAGTTTAGACACTAGGAGAATATAAGGAACACACCCATTATCACGAAATCACATTAGGATTCTCTTTTTAACCTGTTCCTTAAAACACTAGTGCTTAGGAAATCTATTGGAGGCAGAAGCAGTCAAGGGTAGCTTAGGGTTAGGGTTAGGGTTAGATTGAGGTTTAGGGTAAGGCTTAGGGTACGGGTTCGGGGAGGGGTTCGGGTAGGGCGTAGGGTATGGGTTAGGGTTAGGGTTAGTGTTAGTATTAGGGCTCGGTTTAGGGTACTGGTTAGGATTAGTGTACGCGTTAGGGTTAGGGTAGGGGTTAGGGTTAGGGTACGCGATAGGGTGAGGTTAGTTATTAAACCTATCCCACTCTCTAGATACCCCTTAGCACGTAAAGGAATATTATTTGGGGGTCCAGCCATGGAGAAGAGTTTCGTCACTAGGAGAAGATAAGGAACACACCCATTATCAAGAAATCACAATATGATTCTCTTTTTAAACTGTTCCTTAAAACACTAGTGCTTAGGAAATCTATTGGAGGCAGAAGCAGTCAAGGGTAGCTTAGGGTTAGGGTTAGGGTTAGGGTGAGGGTTAGGTTACGGCTTAGGGTACGGGTTCGGGGAGGGTTTCGGGTAGGGCGTAGGGTATGGGTTAGGGTTAGGGTTAGTGTTAGGGTTAGGGCTCGGTTTAGGGTACGGGTTAGGATTAGGGTACGCGTTAGTGTTAGGGTAGGGGTTAGGGTTAGGGTACGCGATAGGGTGAGTTTAGTTATTAAAACTATCCCACTCTCTAGATACCCCTTAGCACGTAAAGGAATATTATTTGGGGGTCCAGCCATGGAGAAGAGTTTAGACACTAGGAAAAGATAAGGAACACACCCATTATCAAGAAATCACATTAGGATTCTCTTTTTAACCTGTTCCTTAAAACACTAGTGCTTAGGAAATCTATTGGAGGCAGAAGCAGTCAAGGGTAGCTTAGGGTTAGGGTTAGGGGTAGGGTGAGGTTTAGGGTACGGCTTAGGGTACAGGTTCGGGGAGGGGTTCGGGTAGGGCATAGGGTATGGGTTAGGGTTAGGGTTAGGGTTAGTGTTAGGGTTAGGGCTCGGTTTAGGGTACGGGTTAGGATTAGGGTACGCGTTAGGGTTAGGGTAGGGGTTAGGGTTAGCGTACGCGAAAGGGTGAGGTTAGTTATTAAACCTATCCCACTCTCTAGATACCCCTTAGCACGTAAAGGAATATTATTTGGGGGTCCAGCCATGGAGAAGAGTTAGACACTAGGAGAAGATAAGGAACACACCCATTATCAAGAAATCACATTAGGATTCTCTTTTTAACCTCTTCCTTAAAACACTAGTGCTTAGGAAATCTATTGGAGGCAGAAGCAGTCAAGGGTAGCTTAGGGTTAGGGTTAGGGTTAGATTGAGGTTTAGGGTAAGGCTTAGGGTACGGGTTCGGGGAGGGGTTCGGGTAGGGCGTAGGGTATGGGTTAGGGTTAGGTTTAGGGTTAGTGTTAGGGTTAGGGCTCGGTTTAGGGTACTGGTTAGGATTAGGGTACGCGTTAGGGTTAGGGTAGGGGTTAGGGTTAGTGTACGCGATAGGGTGAGGTTATTTATTAAACCTATCCCACTCTCTAGATACCCCTTAGCACGTAAAGGAATATTATTTGGGGGTCCAGCCATGGAGAAGAGTTTAGACACGAGGAGAAGATAAGGAACACACCCATTATCAAGAAATCACATTAGGATTCTCTTTTTAACCTGTTCCTTAAAACTCTAGTGCTTAGGAAATCTATTGGAGGCAGAAGGAGTCAAGGGTAGCTTAGGGTTTAGGGTTAGGGTTAGATTGAGGGTTAGGGTACGGGTTCGGGGAGGGGTTCAGGTAGGGATTAGGGTATGGGTTAGGGTTAGGGTTAGTGTTAGTGTTAGGGTTAGGGCTCGGTTTAGGGTACGGGTTAGGATTAGGGTACGCGTTAGGGTTAGGGTAGGGGTTAGGGTTAGGGTACGCGTTAGGGTGAGGTTAGTTATTAAACCTATCCCAATCTCTAGATACCCCTTAGCACGTAAAGGAATATTATTTGGGGGTCCAGCCATGGAGAAGAGTTTAGACACTAGGAGAAGATAACGAACACACCCATTATCAAGAAATCACATTAGGATTCTCTTTTTAACCTGTTCCTTAAAACACTAGTGCTTACGAAATCTATTGGAGGCAGAAGCAGTCAAGGGTAGCTTAGGGTTAGGGTTAGGGTTAGGGTGAGGTTAGGGTACGGCTTAGGGTACGGGTTCGGGGAGGGGTTCGGGTAGAGCATAGGTTATGGGTTAGGGTTAGGGTTAGTGTTAGGGTTAGGGGTCGGTTTAGGGTACGGGTTAGGATTAGGTTACGCGTTAGGGTTATGGTAGGGGTTAGGGTTAGGGTACGCGTTAGGGTGAGGGTAGTTATTAAACCTATCCCACTCTGTAGATACCCCTTAGCACGTAAAGGAATATTATTTGGGGGTCCAGCCATGGAGAAGAGTTTAGACACTAGGATAAGATAAGGAACACACCCATTATCACGAAATCACATTAGGATTCTCTTTTTAACCTGTTCCTTAAAACACTAGTGCTTAGGAAATCTATTGGAGGCAGAAGCAGTCAAGGGTAGCTTAGGGTTAGGGTTAGGGTTAGGGTGAGGGTTAGGGTACGGCTTAGGGTACGGGTTCGGTGAGGGGTTCGGGTAGGGCGTAGGGTATGGGTTAGGGTTAGGGTTAGGGTTAGGGTTAGGGCTCGGTTTAGGGTACGGGTTAGGATTAGGGTACGCGTTAGTGTTAGGGTACGGGTTAGGGTTAGGGTACGCGATAGGGTGAGGTTAGTTATTAAACCTATCCCACTCTCTAGATTCCCCTTAGCACGTAAAGGAATATTATTTGGGGGTCCAGCCATGGAGAAGAGTTTAGACACTAGGAGAAGATAAGGAACACACCCATTACAACGAAATCACATTAGGATTCTCTTTTTAACCTGTTCCTTAAAACACTAGTGCTTAGGAAATCTATTGGAGGCAGAAGCAGTCAAGGGTAGCTTAGGGTTAGGGTTAGGGTTAGGGTGAGGGTTAGGGTATGGCTTAGGGTACAGGTTCGGGGAGGGTTTCGGGTAGGGCGTAGGGTATGGGTTAGGGTTAGGGTTAGGGTTAGTGTTAGGGTTAGGGCTCGGTTTAGGGTACGGGTTAGGATTAGGGTACGCGTTAGTGTTAAGGTAGGGGTTAGGGTTAGGGTACGCGATAGGGTGAGGTTAGTTATTAAACCTATCCCACTCTCTAGATACCCCTTAGCACGTAAAGGAATATTATTTGGGGATCCAGCCATGGAGAAGAGTTTAGACACTAGGAGAATATAAGGAACACACCCATTATCAAGAAATCACATTAGGATTCTCTTTTTAACCTGTTCCTTAAAACACTAGTGCTTAGGAAATCTATTGGAGGCAGAAGCAGTCAAGGAGAGCTTAGGGTTAGGGTTAGGGTTAGGGTGAGGCTTAGGGTACGGTTTAGGGTACGGGTTTGGTGAGGGGTTCGGGTAGGGCGTAGGGTATGGGTTAGGGTTAGGGTTAGGGCTAGTGTTAGGGTTAGGGCTCGGTTTAGGGTAAGGGTTATGATTAGGGTACGCGTTAGGGTTAGGGTAGGGGTTAGGGTTAGGGTACGTGTTAGGGTGAGGGTAGTTATTAAACCTATCCCACTCTCTAGATACCCCTTAGCACGTAAAGGAATATTATTTGGGGGTCCAGCCATGGAGAAGAGTTTAGACACTAGGAGAAGATAAGGAACACACCCATTATCAAAAAATCACATTAGGATTCTCTTTTTAACCTGTTCCTTAAAACACTAGTGCTTAGGAAATCTATTGGAGGCAGAAGACGTCAAGGGTAGCTTAGGGTTAGGGTTAGGGTTAGGGTGAGGGTTAGGGTACGGCTTAGGGTACGGGTTCGGGGAGGGGTTCGGGTAGGGCGTAGGGTATGGGTAAGGGTTAGGGTTAGTGTTAGCGTTAGGGCTCGATTTAGGGTACGGGTTAGGATTAGGGTACGCGTTAGTGTTAGGGTAGGGGTTAGGGTTAGGGAACGCGATAGGGTGAGGTTAGTTATTAAACCTATCCCACTCTCTAGATACCCCTTAGCACGTAAAGGAATATTATTTGGGGGTCCAGCCATGGAGAAGAGTTTAGACACTAGGAGAAGATAAGGAACACACCCATTATCAAGAAATCATATTAGGATTCTCTTTTTAACCTGTTCCTTAAAACAGTAGTGCTTTGGAAATCTATTGGAGGCAGAAGCAGTCAAGGGTAGCTAAGGGTTAGGGTTAGGGTTAGGGTGAGGGTTAGGGTACGGCTTAGGTTATGGGTTCGGGGAGGGTTTCGGGTAGGGCGTAGGGTATGGGTTAGGGTTAGGGTTAGTGTTAGGGTTAGGGCTCGGTTTAGGGTACGGGTTAGGATTAGGGTACGCGTTAGTGTTAGGGTACGGGTTAGGGTTAGGGTACGCGATACGGTGAGGTTAGTTATTAAACCTATCCCACTCTCTAGATTCCCCTTAGCACGTAAAGGAATATTATTTGGGGGTCCAGCCATGGAGAAGAGTTTAGACACTAGGAGAAGATAAGGAACACACCCATTATCACGAAATCACATTAGGATTCTCTTTTTAACCTGTTCCTTAAAACACTAGTGCTTAGGAAATCTATTGGAGGCAGAATAATTCAAGGGAAGCTTAGGGTTAGGGTTAGGGTTAGGGTGAGAGTTAGGGTATGGCTTAGGGTACGGGTTCGGGGAGGGGTTCGGGTTGGGCGTAGGGTATGGGTTAGGGTTAGGGTTAGGGTTAGTGTTAGGGTTAGGGCTCGGTTTAGGGTACGGGTTAGGATTAGGGTACGCGTTAGGGTTAGGGTAGGGGTTAGGGTTACGGTACGCGATAGGGTGAGGTTAGTTATTAAACCTACCCACTATCTAGATTACCCTTAGCACGTAAAGGAATATTATTTGGGGGTCCAGCCATGGAGACGAGTTTAGACACTAGGAGAATATAAGGAACACACCCATTATCACGAAATCACATTAGGATTCTCTTTTTAACCTGTTCCTTAAAACACTAGTGCTTAGGAAATCTATTGGAGGCAGAAGCAGTCAAGGGTAGCTTAGGGTTAGGGTTAGGGTTAGGGTTAGGGTTAGGGTTAGGGTACGCCTTAGGGTACGGGTTCGGGGAGGGGTTCGGGTAGGGCGTAGGGTATGGGTTAGGGTTAGGGTTAGGGCTAGTGTTAGGGTTAGGGCTCGGTTTAGGGTACGGGTTAGGATTAGGGTACGCGTTAGGGTTAGGGTAGGGGTTAGGGTTAGGGTACGTGTTAGGGTGAGGGTAGTTATTAAACCTATCCCACTCTCTAGATACCCCTTAGCACGTAAAGGAATATTATTTGGGGGTCCAGCCATGGAGAAGAGTTTAGACACTAGGAGAAGATAAGGAACACACCCATTATCAAGAAATCACATTAGGATTCTCTTTTTAACCTGTTCCTTAAAACACTAGTGCTTAGGGAATCTATTGGAGGCAGAAGCAGTCAAGGGTAGCTTAGGGTTAGGGTTAGGGTTAGGGTGAGGGTTAGGGTACGGCTTAGGGTACGGGTTCGGGGAGGGGTTCGGGTAGGGCGTAGGGTATGGGTTAGGGTTAGGGTTAGGGCTAGTGTTAGGGTTAGGGCTCGGTTTAGGGTACGGGTTAGGATTAGGGTACGCGTTAGCGTTAGGGTAGGGGTTAGGGTTAGGGTACGCGATAGGGTGAGGTTAGTTATTAAACCTACCCACTATCTAGATTACCCTTAGCACGTAAAGGAATATTATTTGGGGGTCCAGCCATGGAGACGAGTTTAGACACTAGGAGAATATAAGGAACACACCCATTATCACGAAATCACATTAGGATTCTCCTTTTAACCTGTTCCTTAAAACACTAGTGCTTAGGAAATCTATTGGAGGCAGAAGCAGTCAAGGGTAGCTTAGGGTTAGGGTTAGGGTTAGGGATAGGGTTAGGGTACGCCTTAGGGTACGGGTTCGGGGAGGGGTTCGGGTATGGCGTAGGGTATGGGTTAGGGTTAGGGTTAGGGCTAGTGTTAGGGTTAGCCCTCGGTTTAGGGTACGGGTTAGGATTAGGGTACGCATTAGGGTTAGGGTAGGGGTTAGGGTTAGGGTACGTGTTAGGGTGAGGGTAGTTATTAAACCTATCCCACTCTCTAGATACCCCTTAGAACGTAAAGGAATATTATTTGGGGGTCCAGCCATGGAGAAGAGTTTAGACACTAGGAGAAGATAAGGAACACACCCATTATCAAGAAATCACATTAGGATTCTCTTTTTAACCTGTTCCTTAAAACACTAGTGCTTAGGAAATCTATTGGAGGCAGAAGAAGTCAAGGGAAGCTTAGGGTTAGGGTTAGGGTTAGGGTGAGAGTTAGGGTACGGCTTAGGGTACGGGTTCGGGGAGGGGTTCGGGGAGGGCGTAGGGTATGGGTTAGGGTTAGGGTTAGGGCTAGTGTTAGGGTTAGGGCTCGGTTTAGGGTACGGGTTAGGATTAGGGTACGCGTTAGGGTTAGGGTAGGGGTTAGGGTTAGGGTACGCGATAGGGTGAGGTTAGTTATTAAACCAACCCACTATCTAGATTACCCTTAGCACGTAAAGGAATATTATTTGGGGGTCCAGCCATGGAGACGAGTTTAGACACTAGGAGAATATAAGGAACACACCCATTATCACGAAATCACATTAGGATTCTCTTTTTAACCTGTTCCTTAAAACACTAGTGCTTAGGAAATCTATTGGAGGCAGAAGCAGTCAAGGGTAGCTTAGGGTTAGGGTTAGGGTTAGGGTTAGGGTTAGGGTACGCCTTAGGGTACGGGTTCGGGGAGGGGTTCGGGTATGGCATAGGGTATGGGTTAGGGTTAGGGTTAGGGCTAGTGTTAGGGTTAGGGCTCGGTTTAGGGTACGGGTTTGGATTAGGGTACGCGTTAGGGTTAGGGTAGGGGTTAGGGTTAGGGTACGTGTTAGGGTGAGGGTAGTTATTAAACCTATCCCACTCTCTAGATACCCCTTAGCACGTAAAGGAATATTATTTGGGGGTCCAGCCATGGAGAAGAGTTTAGACACTAGGAGAAGATAAGGAACACACCCATTATCAAGAAATCACATTAGGATTCTCTTTTTAACCTGTTCCTTAAAACACTAGTGCTTAGGGAATCTATTGGAGGCAGAAGCAGTCAAGGGTATCTTAGGGTTAGGGTTAGGGTTAGGGTGAGGGTTAGGGTACGGCTTAGGGTACGGGTTCGGGGAGGGGTTCGGGTAGGGCGTAGGGTATGGGTTAGGGTTAGTGTTAGGGCTAGTGTTAGGGTTAGGGCTCGGTTTAGGGTACGGGTTAGGATTAGGGTACGCGTTAGGGTTAGGGTAGGGGTTAGGGTTAGGGTACGTGTTAGGGTGAGGGTAGTTATTAAACCTATCCCACTCTCTAGATACCCCTTAGCACGTAAAGGAATATTATTTGGGGGTCCAGCCATGGAGACGAGTTTAGACACTAGGAGAATATAAGGAACACACCCATTATCACGAAATCACATTAGGATTCTCCTTTTAACCTGTTCCTTAAAACACTAGTGCTTAGGAAATCTATTGGAGGCAGAAGCAGTCAACGGTAGCTTAGAGTTAGGGTTAGGGTTAGGGTTAGGCTTAGGGTACGCCTTAGGGTACGCGTTCGGGGAGGGGTTCGGGTAGGGCGTAGGGTATGGGTTAGGGTTAGGTTTAGGGCTAGTGTTCGGGTTAGGGCTCGGTTTAGGGTACGGGTTAGGATTAGGGTACGCGTTAGGGTTAGGGTAGGGGTTAGGGTTAGGGTACATGTTAGGGTGAGGGTAGTTATTAAACCTATCCCACTCTCTAGATACCCCTTAGCACGTAAAGGAATATTATTTGGGGGTCCAGCCATGGAGAAGAGTTTAGACACTAGGAGAAGATAAGGAACACACCCATTATCAAGAAATCACATTAGGATTCTCTTTTTAACCTGTTCCTTAAAACACTAGTGCTTAGGAAATCTATTGGAGGCAGAAGAAGTCAAGGGAAGCTTAGGGTTAGGGTTAGGGTTAGGGTGAGAGTTAGGGTACGGCTTAGGGTACGGGTTCGGGGAGGGGTTCGGGTAGGGCGTAGGGTATGGGTTAGGGTTAGGGTTAGGGTTAGTGTTAGGGTTAGGGCTCGGTTTAGGGTACGGGTTAGGATTAGGGTACGCGTTAGGGTTAGGGTAGGGGTTAGGGTTAGGGTACGCGATAGGGTGAGGTTAGTTATTAAACCTACCCACTATCTAGATTACCCTTAGCACGTAAAGGAATATTATTTGGGGGTCCAGCCATGGAGACGAGTTTAGACACTAGGAGAATATAAGGAACACACCCATTATCACGGAATCACATTAGGATTCTCTTTTTAACCTGTTCCTTAAAACACTAGTGCTTAGGAAATCTATTGGAGGCAGAAGCAGTCAAGGGTAGCTTAGGGTTAGGGTTAGGGTTAGGGTTAGGGTTAGGGTACGCCTTAGGGTACGGGTTCGGGGAGGGGTTCGGGTATGGCGTAGGGTATGGGTTAGGGTTAGGGTTAGGGCTAGTGTTAGGGTTAGGGCTCGGTTTAGGGTATGGGTTTGGATTAGGGTACGCGTTAGGGTTAGGGTAGGGTTTAGGGTTAGGGTACGTGTTAGGGTGAGGGTAGTTATTAAACCTATCCCACTCTCTAGATACCCCTTAGCACGTAAAGGAATATTATTTGGGGGTCCAGCCATGGAGAAGAGTTTAGACACTAGGAGAAGATAAGGAACACACCCATTATCAAGAAATCACATTAGGATTCTCTTTTTAACCTGTTCCTTAAAACACTAGTGCTTAGGAAATCTATTGGAGGCAGAAGCAGTCAAGGGTAGCTTAGGGTTAGGGTTAGGGTTAGGGTGAGGGTTAGGGTACGGCTTATGGTACGGGTTTGGGGAGGGGTTCGGGTAGGGCGTAGGGTATGGGTTAGGGATAGGGTTAGGGATAGTGTTAGGGTTAGGGCTCGGTTTAGGGTACGGGTTAGGATTAGGGTACGTGTTAGGGTTAGGGTAGGGGTTAGGGTTAGGGTACGTGTTAGGGTGAGTTTAGTTATTAAACCTATCCCACTCTCTAGATACCCCTTAGCACGTAAAGGAATATTATTTGGGGGTCCAGCCATGGAGAAGAGTTTAGACACTAGGAGAAGATAAGGAACACACCCATTATCAAGAAATCACATTAGGATTCTCTTTTTAACCTGTTCCTTAAAACACTAGTGCTTAGGGAATCTATTGGAGGCAGAAGCAGTCAAGGGTAGCTTAGGGTTAGGGTTAGGGTTAGGGTGAGGGTTAGGGTACGGCTTAGGGTACGGGTTCGGGGAGGGGTTCGGGTAGGGCGTAGGGTATGGGTTAGGGTTAGGGTTAGGGCTAGTGTTAGGGTTAGGGCTCTGTTTAGGGTACGGGTTAGGATTAGGGTACGCGTTAGGGTTAGGGTAGGGGTTAGGGTTAGGGTACGTGTTAGGGTGAGGGTAGTTATTAAACCTATCCCACTCTCTAGATACCCCTTAGAACGTAAATGAATATTATTTGGGGGTCCAGCCATGGAGAAGAGTTTAGACACTAGGAGAAGATAAGGAACACACCCATTATCAAGAAATCACATTAGGATTCTCTTTTTAACCTGTTCCTTAAAACACTAGTGCTTAGGAAATCTATTGGAGGCAGAGGAAGTCAAGGGAAGCTTAGGGTTAGGGTTAGGGTTAGGGTGAGAGTTAGGGTACGGCTTAGGGTACGGGTTCGGGGAGGGGTTCGGGTAGGGCGTAGGGTATGGGTTAGGGTTAGGGTTAGGGCTAGTGTTAGGGTTAGGGCTCGGTTTAGGGTACGGGTTAGGATTAGGGTAAGCGTTAGGGTTAGGGTAGGGGTTAGGGTTAGGGTACGCGATAGGGTGAGGTTAGTTATTAAACCTACCCACTATCTTGATTACCCTTAGCACGTAAAGGAATATTATTTGGGGGTCCAGCCATGGAGACGGGTTTAGACACTAGGAGAATATAAGGAACACACACATTATCACGAAATCACATTAGGATTCTCTTTTTAACCTGTTCCTTAAAACAGTAGTGCTTAGGAAATCTATTGGAGGCAGAAGCAGTCAAGGGTAGCTTAGGGTTAGGGTTAGGGTTAGGGTGAGGGTTAGGGTACGGCTTAGGGTACGGGTTCGGGGAGGGGTTCGGGTAGGGCGTAGGGTATGTGTTAGGGTTAGGGTTAGGGCTAGTGTTAGGGTTAGGGCTCGGTTTAGGTTACGGGTTAGGATTAGGGTACGCGTTAGGGTTAGGGTAGGGGTTAGGGTTAGGCTACGTGTTAGGGTGAGGGTAGTTATTAAACCTATCCCACTCTCTAGATACCCCTTAGCACGTAAAGGTATATTATTTGGGGGTCCAGCCATGGAGAAGAGTTTAGACACAAGGAGAAGATAAGGAACACACCCATTATCAAGAAATCACTTTAGGATTCTCTTTTTAACCTGTTCCTTAAAACACTAGTGCTTAGGAAATCTATTGGAGGCAGAAGAAGTCAAGGGAAGCTTAGGGTTAGGGTTAGGGTTAGGGTGAGAGTTAGGGTACGGCTTAGGGTACGGGTTCGGGGAGGGGTTCGGGTAGGGCGTAGGGTATGTGTTAGGGTTAGGGTTAGGGCTAGTGTTAGGGTTAGGGCTCGGTTTAGGGTACGGGTTAGGATTAGGGTACGCGTTAGGGTTAGGGTAGGGGTTAGGGTTAGGGTACGCGATAGGGTGAGGTTAGTTATTAAACCTACCCACTATCTAGATTACCCTTAGCACGTAAAGGAATATTATTTGGGGGTCCAGCCATGGAGACGAGTTTAGACACTAGGAGAATATAAGGAACACACCCATTATCACGAAATCACCTTAGGATGCTCTTTTTAACCTGTTCCTTAAAACACTAGTGCTTAGGAAATCTATTGGAGGCAGAAGCAGTCAAGGGTAGCTTAGGGTTAGGGTTAGGGTTAGGGTTAGGGTTAGGGTACGCCTTAGGGTACGGGTTCGGGGAGGGGTTCGGGTATGGCGTAGGGTATGGGTTTGGGTTAGGGTTAGGGCTAGTGTTAGGGTTAGGGCTCGGTTTAGGGTACGGGTTTGGATTAGGGTACGCGTTAGGGTTAGGGTAGGGGTTAGGGTTAGGGTACGTGTTAGGGTGAGGGTAGTTATTAAACCTATCCCACTCTCTAGATACCCCTTAGCACGTAAAGGAATATTATTTGGGGGTCCAGCCATGGAGAAGAGTTTAGACACTAGGAGAAGATAAGGAACACACCCATTATCAAGAAATCACATTAGGATTCTCTTTTTAACCTGTTCCTTAAAACACTAGTGCTTAGGAAATCTATTGGAGGCAGAAGCAGTCAAGGGTAGCTTAGGGTTAGGGTGAGGGTTAGGGTACGGCTTAGGGTACGGGTTCGGGGAGGGGTTCGGGTAGGGCGTAGGGTATGGGTTAGGGATAGGGTTAGGGATAGTGTTAGGGTTAGGGCTCGGTTTAGGTTACGGGTTAGGATTAGGGTACGTGTTAGGGTTAGGGTAGGGGTTAGGGTTAGGGTACGTGTTAGGGTGAGTGTAGTTATTAAACCTATCCCACTCTCTAGATACCCCTTAGCACGTAAAGGAATATTATTTGGGGGTCCAGCCATGGAGAAGAGTTTAGACACTAGGAGAAGATAAGGAACACACCCAATATCAAGAAATCACATTAGGATTCTCTTTTTAACCTGTTCCTTAAAACACTAGTGCTTAGGGAATCTATTGGAGGCAGAAGCAGTCAAGGGTATCTTAGGGTTAGGGTTAGGGTTATGGTGAGGGTTAGGGTACGGCTTAGGGTACGGGTTCGGGGAGGGGTTCGGGTAGGGCGTAGGGTATGGGTTAGGGTTAGGGTTAGGGCTAGTGTTAGGGTTAGGGCTCGGTTTAGGGTACGGGTTAGGATTAGGGTACGCGTTAGGGTTAGGGTAGGGGTTAGGGTTAGGGTACGTGTTAGGGTGAGGGTACTTATTAAACCTATCCCACTCTCTAGATACCCCTTAGCACGTAAAGGAATATTATTTGGGGGTCCAGCCATGGAGAAGAGTTTAGACACTAGGAGAAGATAAGGAACACACCCATTATCAAGAAATCACATTAGGATTCTCTTTTTAACCTGTTCCTTAAAACACTAGTGCTTAGGAAATCTATTGGAGGCAGAAGAAGTCAAGGGAAGCTTAGGGTTAGGGTTAGGGTTAGGGTGAGAGTTAGGGTACGGCTTAGGGTACGGGTTCGGGGAGGGGTTCGGGTAGGGCGTAGGGTATGGGTTAGGGTTAGGGTTAGGGTTAGTGTTAGGGTTAGGGCTCGGTTTAGGGTACGGGTTAGGATTAGGGTAAGCGTTAGGGTTAGGGTAGGGGTTAGGGTTAGGGTACGCGATAGGGTGAGGTTAGTTATTAAACCTACCCACTATCTAGATTACCCTTAGCACGTAAAGGAATATTATTTGGGGGTCCAGCCATGGAGACGAGTTTAGACACTAGGAGAATATAAGGAACACACCCATTATCACGAAATCACATTAGGATTCTCCTTTTAACCTGTTCCTTAAAACACTAGTGCTTAGGAAATCTATTGGAAGCAGAAGCAGTCAAGGGTAGCTTAGGGTTAGGGTTAGGGTTAGGGTTAGGTTAGGGTACGCCTTAGGGTACGGGTTCGGGGAGGGGTTCGGGTATGGCGTAGGGTATGGGTTAGTGTTAGGGTTAGGGCTAGTGTTAGGGTTAGGGCTCGGTTTAGGGTACGGGTTAGGATTAGGGTACGCGTTAGGGTTAGGGTAGGGGTTAGGGTTAGGTTACGTGTTAGGGTGAGAGTAGTTATTAAACCTATCCCACTCTCTAGATACCCCTTAGCACGTAAAGGAATATTATTTGGGGGTCCAGCCATGGAGAAGAGTTTAGACACTAGGAGAAGATAAGGAACACACCCATTATCAAGAAATCACATTAGGATTCTCTTTTTAACCTGTTCCTTAAAACACTAGTGCTTAGGAAATCTATTGGAGGCAGAAGCAGTCAAGGGTAGCTTAGGGTTAGGGTTAGGGTTAGGGTGAGGGTTAGGGTACGGCTTAGGGTACGGTTTCGGGGAGGGGTTCAGGTAGGGCGTAGGGTATGGGTTAGGGATAGGGTTAGGGATAGTGTTAGGGTTAGGGCTCGGTTTAGGGTACGGGTTAGGATTAGGGTACGTGTTAGGGTTAGGGTAGGGGTTAGGGTTAGGGTACGTGTTAGGGTGAGTTTAGTTATTAAACCTATCCCACTCTCTAGATACCCCTTAGCACGTAAAGGAATATTATTTGGGGGTCCAGCCATGGAGAAGAGTTTAGACACTAGGAGAAGATAAGGAACACACCCATTATCAAGAAATCACATTAGGATTCTCTTTTTAACCTGTTCCTTAAAACACTAGTGCTTAGGGAATCTATTGGAGGCAGAAGCAGTCAAGGGTAGCTTAGGGTTAGGGTTAGGGTTAGGGTGAGGGTTAGGGTACGGCTTAGGGTACGGGTTCGGGGAGGGGTTCGGGTAGGGCGTAGGGTATGGGTTAGGGTTAGGGTTAGGGCTAGTGTTAGGGTTAGGGCTCTGTTTAGGGTACGGGTTAGGATTAGGGTACGCGTTAGGGTTAGGGTAGGGGTTAGGGTATAGGGTACGTGTTAGGGTGAGGGTAGTTATTAAACCTATCCCACTCTCTAGATACCCCTTAAGAACGTAAATGAATATTATTTGGGGGTCCAGCCATGGAGAAGAGTTTAGACACTAGGAGAAGATAAGAACACACCCATTATCAAGAAATCACATTAGGATTCTCTTTTTAACCTGTTCCTTAAAACACTAAGTGCTTAGGAAATCTATTGGAGGCAGAGGAAGTCAAGGGAAGCTTAGGGTTAGGGTTAGGGTTAGGGTGAGAGTTAGGGTACGGCTTAGGGTACGGGTTCGGGGAGGGGTTCGGGTAAGGGCGTAGGGTATGGGTTAGGGTTAGGGTTAGGGCTAGTGTTAGGGTTAGGGCTCGGTTTTAGGGTACGGGTTAGGATTAGGGTAAGCGTTAGGGTTAGGGTAGGGGGTTAGGGTTAGGGTACGCGATAGGGTGAGGTTAGTTATTAAACCTACCCACTATCTTGATTACCCTTAGCACGTAAAGGAATATTATTTGGGGGTCCAGCCATGGAGACGGGTTTAGACACTAGGAGAATATAAGGAACACACACATTATCACGAAATCACATTAGGATTCTCTTTTTAACCTGTTCCTTAAAACAGTAGTGCTTAGGAAATCTATTGGAGGCAGAAGCAGTCAAGGGTAGCTTAGGGTTAGGGTTAGGGTTAGGGTGAGGGTTAGGGTACGGCTTAGGGTACGGGTTCGGGGAGGGGTTCGGGTAGGGCGTAGGGTATGTGTTAGGGTTAGGGTTAGGGCTAGTGTTAGGGTTAGGGCTCGGTTTAGGTTAGCGGGTTAGGATTAGGGTACGCGTTAGGGTAAGGGTAGGGGTTAGGGTTAGGCTACGTGTTAGGGTGAGGGTAGTTATTAAACCTATCCCCACTCTCTAGATACCCCTTAGCACGTAAAGGTATATTATTTGGGGGTCCAGCCATGGAGAAGAGTTTAGACACAAGGAGAAGATAAGGAACACACCCATTATCAAGAAATCACTTTAGGATTCTCTTTTTAACCTGTTCCTTAAAACACTAGTGCTTAGGAAATCTATTGGAGGCAGAAGAAGTCAAGGGAAGCTTAGGGTTAGGGTTAGGATTAGGGTGAGAGTTAGGGTACGGCTTAGGGTACGGGTTCGGGGAGGGGTTCGGGTAGGGCGTAGGGTATGTGTTAGGGTTAGGGTTAGGGCTAGTGTTAGGGTTAGGGCTCGGTTTAGGGTACGGGTTAGGATTAGGGTACGCGTTAGGGTTAGGGTAGGGGTTAGGGTTAGGGTACGCGATAGGGTGAGGTTAGTTATTAAACCTACCCACTATCTAGATTACCCTTAGCACGTAAAGGAATATTATTTGGGGGTCCAGCCATGGAGACGAGTTTAGACACTAGGAGAATATAAGGAACACACCCATTATCACGAAATCACCTTAGGATGCTCTTTTTAACCTGTTCCTTAAAACACTAGTGCTTAGGAAATCTATTGGAGGCAGAAGCAGTCAAGGGTAGCTTAGGGTTAGGGTTAGGGTTAGGGTTAGGGTTAGGGTACGCCTTAGGGTACGGGTTCGGGGAGGGGTTCGGGTATGGCGTAGGGTATGGGTTTGGGTTAGGGTTAGGGCTAGTGTTAGGGTTAGGGCTCGGTTTAGGGTACGGGTTTGGATTAGGGTACGCGTTAGGGTTAGGGTAGGGGTTAGGGTTAGGGTACGTGTTAGGGTGAGGGTAGTTATTAAACCTATCCCACTCTCTAGATACCCCTTAGCACGTAAAGGAATATTATTTGGGGGTCCAGCCATGGAGAAGAGTTTAGACACTAGGAGAAGATAAGGAACACACCCATTATCAAGAAATCACATTAGGATTCTCTTTTTAACCTGTTCCTTAAAACACTAGTGCTTAGGAAATCTATTGGAGGCAGAAGCAGTCAAGGGTAGCTTAGGGTTAGGGTGAGGGTTAGGGTACGGCTTAGGGTACGGGTTCGGGGAGGGGTTCGGGTAGGGCGTAGGGTATGGGTTAGGGATAGGGTTAGGGATAGTGTTAGGGTTAGGGCTCGGTTTAGGTTACGGGTTAGGATTAGGGTACGTGTTAGGGTTAGGGTAGGGGTTAGGGTTAGGGTACGTGTTAGGGTGAGTGTAGTTATTAAACCTATCCCACTCTCTAGATACCCCTTAGCACGTAAAGGAATATTATTTGGGGGTCCAGCCATGGAGAAGAGTTTAGACACTAGGAGAAGATAAGGAACACACCCAATATCAAGAAATCACATTAGGATTCTCTTTTTAACCTGTTCCTTAAAACACTAGTGCTTAGGGAATCTATTGGAGGCAGAAGCAGTCAAGGGTATCTTAGGGTTAGGGTTAGGGTTATGGTGAGGGTTAGGGTACGGCTTAGGGTACGGGTTCGGGGAGGGGTTCGGGTAGGGCGTAGGGTATGGGTTAGGGTTAGGGTTAGGGCTAGTGTTAGGGTTAGGGCTCGGTTTAGGGTACGGGTTAGGATTAGGGTACGCGTTAGGGTTAGGGTAGGGGTTAGGGTTAGGGTACGTGTTAGGGTGAGGGTACTTATTAAACCTATCCCACTCTCTAGATACCCCTTAGCACGTAAAGGAATATTATTTGGGGGTCCAGCCATGGAGAAGAGTTTAGACACTAGGAGAAGATAAGGAACACACCCATTATCAAGAAATCACATTAGGATTCTCTTTTTAACCTGTTCCTTAAAACACTAGTGCTTAGGAAATCTATTGGAGGCAGAAGAAGTCAAGGGAAGCTTAGGGTTAGGGTTAGGGTTAGGGTGAGAGTTAGGGTACGGCTTAGGGTACGGGTTCGGGGAGGGGTTCGGGTAGGGCGTAGGGTATGGGTTAGGGTTAGGGTTAGGGTTAGTGTTAGGGTTAGGGCTCGGTTTAGGGTACGGGTTAGGATTAGGGTAAGCGTTAGGGTTAGGGTAGGGGTTAGGGTTAGGGTACGCGATAGGGTGAGGTTAGTTATTAAACCTACCCACTATCTAGATTACCCTTAGCACGTAAAGGAATATTATTTGGGGGTCCAGCCATGGAGACGAGTTTAGACACTAGGAGAATATAAGGAACACACCCATTATCACGAAATCACATTAGGATTCTCCTTTTAACCTGTTCCTTAAAACACTAGTGCTTAGGAAATCTATTGGAAGCAGAAGCAGTCAAGGGTAGCTTAGGGTTAGGGTTAGGGTTAGGGTTAGGGTTAGGGTACGCCTTAGGGTACGGGTTCGGGGAGGGGTTCGGGTATGGCGTAGGGTATGGGTTAGTGTTAGGGTTAGGGCTAGTGTTAGGGTTAGGGCTCGGTTTAGGGTACGGGTTAGGATTAGGGTACGCGTTAGGGTTAGGGTAGGGGTTAGGGTTAGGGTACGTGTTAGGGTGAGAGTAGTTATTAAACCTATCCCACTCTCTAGATACCCCTTAGCACGTAAAGGAATATTATTTGGGGGTCCAGCCATGGAGAAGAGTTTAGACACTAGGAGAAGATAAGGAACACACCCATTATCAAGAAATCACATTAGGATTCTCTTTTTAACCTGTTCCTTAAAACACTAGTGCTTAGGAAATCTATTGGAGGCAGAAGCAGTCAAGGGTAGCTTAGGGTTAGGGTTAGGGTTAGGGTGAGGGTTAGGGTACGGCTTAGGGTACGGTTTCGGGGAGGGGTTCAGGTAGGGCGTAGGGTATGGGTTAGGGTTATGGTTAGGGCTCGTGTTAGGGTTAGGGCTCGGTTTAGGGTACGGGTTAGGATTAGGGTACGCGTTAGGGTTAGGGTAGAGGTTAGGGTTAGGGTACGCGATAGGGTGAGGTTAGTTATTAAACCTACCCACTATCTTGATTACCCTTAGCACGTAAAGGAATATTATTTGGGGGTCCAGCCATGGAGACGAGTTTAGACACTGGGAGAATATAAGGAACACACCCATTATCACGAAATCACATTAGGATTCTCTTTTTAACCTGTTCCTTAAAACACTAGTGCTTAGGAAATCTATTGGAGGCAGAAGCAGTCAAGGGTAGCTTAGGGTTAGGGTTAGGGTTAGGGTGAGGGTTAGGGTACGGCTTAGGGTACTGGTTCGGGGAGGGGTTCGGGTAGGGCGTAGGGTATGTGTTAGGGTTAGGGTTAGGGCTAGTGTTAGGGTTAGGGCTCGGTTTAGGGTACGGGTTAGGATTAGGGTACGCGTTAGGGTTAGGGTAGGGGTTAGGGTTAGGCTACGTGTTAGGGTGAGGGTAGTTATTAAACCTATCCCACTCTCTAGATACCCCTTAGCACGTAAAGGTATATTATTGGGGGTCCAGCCATGGAGAAGATTTTAGACACTAGAAGAAGATAAGGAACACACCCATTATCAAGAAATCACATTAGGATTCTCTTTTTAACCTGTTCCTTAAAACACTAGTGCTTAGGAAATCTATTGGAGGCAGAAGAAGTCAAGGGAAGCTTAGGGTTAGGGTTAGGGTTAGGGTGAGAGTTAGGGTACGGCTTAGGGTACGGGTTCGGGGAGGGGTTCGGGTAGGGCGTAGGGTATGGGTTAGGGATAGGGTTAGGGTTAGTGTTAGGGTTAGGGCTCGGTTTAGGGTATGGGTTAGGATTAGGGTACGCGTTAGGGTTAGGGTAGGGGTTAGGGTTAGGGTACGCGATAGGGTGAGGTTAGTTATTAAACCTACCCACTATCTAGATTACCCTTAGCACGTAAAGGAATATTATTTGGGGGTCCAGCCATGGAGACGAGTTTAGACACTAGGAGAATATAAGGAACACACCCATTATCACGAAATCACATTAGGATTCTCTTTTTAACCTGTTCCTTAAAACACTAGTGCTTAGGAAATCTATTGGAGGCAGAAGCAGTCAAGGGTAGCTTAGGGTTAGGGTTAGGGTTAGGGTTAGGTTTAGGGTACGCCTTAGGGTACGGGTTCGGGGAGGGGTTCGGGTATGTCGTAGGGTATGGGTTAGGTTTAGGGTTAGGGCTAGTGTTAGGGTTAGGGCTCGGTTTAGGGTACGGGTTAGGATTAGGGTACGTGTTAGGGTTAGGGTAGGGGTTAGGGTTAGGGTACGTGTTAGGTTGAGGGTAGTTATTAAACCTATCCCACTCTCTAGATACCCCTTAGCACGTAAAGGAATATTATTTGGGGGTCCAGCCATGGAGAAGAGTTTAGACACTAGGAGAAGATAAGGAACACACCCATTATCACGAAATCACATTAGGATTCTCTTTTTAACCTGTTCCTTAAAACACTAGTGCTTAGGAAATCTATTGGAGGCAGAAGCAGTCAAGGGTAGCTTAGGGTTAGGGTTAGGGTTAGGGTGAGAGTTAGGGTACGGCTTAGGGTACGGGTTCGGGGAGGGGTTCAGGTAGGGCGTAGGGTATGGGTTAGGGTTAGGGTTAGGGATAGTGTTAGGGTTAGGGCTCGGTTTAGGGTACGGGTTAGGATTAGGGTACGTGTTAGGGTTAGGGTAGGGGTTAGGGTTAGGGTACGTGTTAGGGTGAGGGTTGTTATTAAACCTATCCCACTCTCTAGATACCCCTTAGCACGTAAAGGAATATTATTTGGGGGTCCAGCCATGGAGAAGAGTTTAGACACTAGGAGAAGATAAGGAACACACCCATTATCAAGAAATCACATTAGGATTCTCTTTTTAACCTGTTCCTTAAAACACTAGTGCTTAGGAAATCTATTGGAGGCAGAAGAAGTCAAGGGAAGCTTAGGGTTAGGGTTAGGGTTAGGGTGAGGGTTAGGGTACGGCTTAGGGTACGGGTTCGGGGAGGGGTTCGGGTAGGGCGTAGGGTATGGGTTAGGGTTAGGGTTAGGGTTAGTGTTAGGGTTAGGGCTCGGTTTAGGGTACGGGTTAGGATTAGGGTACGCGTTAGGGTTAGGGTAGGGGTTAGGGTTAGGGTACGCGATAGGGTGAGGTTACTTATTAAACCTACCCACTATCTAGATTACCCTTAGCACGTAAAGGAATATTATTTGGGGGTCCAGCCATGGAGACGAGTTTAGACACTAGGAGAATATAAGGAACACACCCATTATCACGAAATCACATTAGGATTCTCCTTTTAACCTGTTCCTTAAAACACTAGTGCTTAGGAAATCTATTGGAGGCAGAAGCAGTCAAGGGTAGCTTAGGGTTAGGGTTAGGGTTAGGGTTAGGGTTAGGGTACGCCTTAGGGTACGGGTTCGGGGAGGGGTTCGTGTATGGCGTAGGGTATGGGTTAGGGTTAGGGTTAGGGCTAGTGTTAGGGTTAGGGCTCGGTTTAGGGTACGGGTTAGGATTAGGGTACGCGTTAGGGTTAGGGTAGGGGTTAGGGTTAGGGTACGTGTTAGGGTGAGGGTAGTTATTAAACCTATCCCACTCTCTAGATACCCCTTAGCACGTAAAGGAATATTATTTGGGGGTCCAGCCATGGAGAAGAGTTTAGACACTAGGAGAAGATAAGGAACACACCCATTATCAAGAAATCACATTAGGATTCTCTTTTTAACCTGTTCCTTAAAACACTAGTGCTTAGGAAATCTATTGGAGGCAGAAGAAGTCAAGGGAAGCTTAGGGTTAGGGTTAGGGTTAGGGTGAGAGTTAGGGTACGGCTTAGGGTACGGGTTCGGGGAGGGGTTCGGGTAGGGCGTAGGGTATGGGTTAGGGTTAGGGTTAGGGCTAGTGTTAGGGTTAGGGCTCGGTTTAGGGTACGGGTTAGGATTAGGGTACGCGTTAGGGTTAGGGTAGGGGTTAGGGTTAGGGTACGCGATAGGGTGAGGTTAGTTATTAAACCTACCCACTATCTTGATTACCCTTAGCACGTAAAGGAATATTATTTGGGGGTCCAGCCATGGAGACGAGTTTAGACACTAGGAGAATATAAGGAACACACCCATTATCACGAAATCACATTAGGATTCTCTTTTTAACCTGTTCCTTAAAACACTAGTGCTTAGTAAATCTATTGGAGGCAGAAGCAGTCAAGGGTAGCTTAGGGTTAGGGTTAGGGTTAGGGTGAGGGTTAGGGTACGGCTTAGGGTACGGGTTCGGGGAGGGGTTCGGGTAGGGCGTAGGGTATGTGTTAGGGTTAGGGTTAGGGCTAGTGTTAGGGTTAGGGCTCGGTTTAGGGTACGGGTTAGGATTAGGGTACGCGTTAGGGTTAGGGTAGGGGTTAGGGTTAGGGTACGTGTTAGGGTGAGGGTAGTTATTAAACCTATCCCACTCTCTAGATACCCCTTAGCACGTAAAGGTATATTATTTGGGGGTCCAGCCATGGAGAAGAGTTTAGACACTAGGAGAAGATAAGGAACACACCCATTATCAAGAAATCACATTAGGATTCTCTTTTTAACCTGTTCCTTAAAACACTAGTGCTTAGGAAATCTATTGGAGGCAGAAGAAGTCAAGGGAAGCTTAGGGTTAGGGTTAGGGTTAGGGTGAGAGTTAGGGTACGGCTCAGGGTACGGGTTCGGGGAGGGGTTCGGGTAGGGCGTAGGGTATGGGTTAGGGTTAGGGTTAGGGTTAGTGTTAGGGTTAGGGCTCGGTTTAGGGTACGGGTTAGGATTAGGGTACGCGTTAGGGTTAGGGTAGGGGTTAGGGTTAGGGTACGCGATAGTGTGAGGTTAGTTATTAAAACTACCCACTATCTAGATTACCCTTAGCACGTAAAGGAATATTATTTGGGGGTCCAGCCATGGAGACGAGTTTAGACACTAGGAGAATATAAGGAACACACCCATTATCACGAAATCACATTAGGATTCTCTTTTTAACCTGTTCCTTAAAACACTAGTGCTTAGGAAATCTATTGGAGGCAGAAGCAGTCAAGGGTAGCTTAGGGTTAGGGTTAGGGTTAGGGTTAGGGTTAGGGTACGCCTTAGGGTACGGGTTCGGGCAGGGGTTCGGGTATGGCGTAGGGTATGGGTTAGGGTTAGGGTTAGGGCTAGTGTTAGGGTTAGGGCTCGGTTTAGGGTACGGGTTAGGATTAGGGAACGCGTTAGGGTTAGGGTAGGGGTTAGGGTTAGGGTACGTGTTAGGGTGAGGGTAGTTATTAAACCTATCCCACTCTCTAGATACCCCTTAGCACATAAAGGAATATTATTTGGGGGTCCAGCCATGGAGAAGAGTTTAGACACGAGGAGAAGATAAGGAACACACCCATTATCAAGAAATCACATTAGGATTCTCTTTTTAACCTGTTCCTTAAAACACTAGTGCTTAGGAAATCTATTGGAGGCACAAGCAGTCAAGGGTAGCTTAGGGTTAGGGTTAGGGTTAGGGTGAGGGTTAGGGTACGGCTTAGGGTACGGGTTCGGGGAGGGGTTCGGGTAGGGCGTAGTGTATGGGTTAGGGTTAGGGTTAGGGATAGTGTTAGGGTTAGGGCTCGGTTTAGGGTACGGGTTAGGATTAGGATACGTGTTAGGGTTAGGGTAGGGGTTAGGGTTAGGGTACGTGTTAGGGTGAGGGTAGTTATTAAACCTATCCCACTCTCTAGATACCACTTAGCACGTAAAGGAATATTATTTGGGGGTCCAGCCATGGAGAAGAGTTTAGACACTAGGAGAAGATAAGGAACACACCCATTATCAAGAAATCACATTAGGATTCTCTTTTACCTGTTCCTTAAAACACTAGTGCTTAGGAAATCTATTGGAGGCAGAAGAAGTCAAGGGAAGCTTAGGGTTAGGGTTAGGGTTAGGGTGAGAGTTAGGGTACGGCTTAGGGTACGGGTTCGGGGAGGGGTTCGGGTAGGGCGTAGGGTATGGGTTAGGGTTAGGGTTAGGGTTAGTGTTAGGGTTAGGGCTCGGTTTAGGGTACGGGTTAGGATTAGGGTACGCGTTAGGGTTAGGGTAGGGGTTAGGGTTAGGGTACGCGATAGGGTGAGGTTAGTTATTAAACCTACCCACTATCTAGATTACCCTTAGCACGTAAAGGAATATTATTTGGGGGTCCAGCCATGGAGACGAGTTTAGACACTAGGAGAATATAAGGAACACACCCATTATCACGAAATCACATTAGGATTCTCTTTTTAACCTGTTCCTTAAAACACTAGTGCTTAGGAAATCTATTGGAGGCAGAAGCAGTCAAGGGTAGCTTAGGGTTAGGGTTAGGGTTAGGGTTAGGGTTAGGGTACGGGTTCGGGGAGGGGTTCGGGTATGGCGTAGGGTATGGGTTAGGGTTAGGGTTAGGGCTAGTGTTAGGGTTAGGGCTCGGTTTAGGGTACGGGTTAGGATTAGGGTACGCGTTAGGGTTAGGGTAGGCGTTAGGGTTAGGGTACGTGTTAGGGTGAGGGTAGTTATTAAACCAATCCCACTCTCTAGATACCCCTTAGCACGTAAAGGAGTATTATTTGGGGGTCCAGCCATGGAGAAGAGTTTAGACACTAGGAGAAGATAAGGAACACACCCATTATCAAGAAATCACATTAGGATTCTCTTTTTAACCTGTTCCTTAAAACACTAGTGCTTAGGAAATCTATTGGAGGCAGAAGCAGTCAAGGGTAGCTTAGGGTTAGGGTTATGGTTAGGGTTAGGGTTAGGGTACGGCTTAGGGTACGGGTTCGGGGAGGGGTTCGGGTAGGGCGTAGGGTATGGGTTAGGGTTAGGGTTAGGGATAGTGTTAGGGTTAGGGCTCGGTTTAGGGTACGTGTTAGGATTAGGGTACTTGTTAGGGTTAGGGTAGGGGTTAGGGTTAGGGTACGTGTTAGGGTGAGGGTAGTTATTAAACCTATCCCACTCTCTAGATACACCTTAGCACGTAAAGGAATATTATTTGGGGGTCCAGCCATGGAGAAGAGTGTAGACACTAGGAGAAGATAAGGAACACACCCATTATCAAGAAATCACATTAGGATTCTCTTTTTAACCTGTTCCTTAAAACACTAGTGCTTAGGAAATCTATTGGAGGCAGAAGAAGTCAAGGGAAGCTTAGGGTTAGGGTTAGGGTTAGGGTGAGGGTTAGGGTACGGCTTAGGGTACGGGTTCGGGGAGGGGTTCGGGTAGGGCGTAGGGTATGGGTTAGGGTTAGGGTTAGGGATAGTGTTAGGGTTAGGGCTCGGTTTAGGGTACGGGTTAGGATTAGGGTACTTGTTAGGGTTAGGGTAGGGGTTAGGGTTAGGGTACGTGTTAGGGTGAGGGTAGTTATTAAACCTATCCCACTCTCTAGATACCCCTTAGCACGTAAAGGAATATTATTTGGGGGTCCAGCCATGGAGAAGAGTTTAGACACTAGGAGAAGATAAGGAACACACCCATTATCAAGAAATCACATTAGGATTCTCTTTTTAACCTGTTCCTTAAAACACTAGTGCTTAGGAGATCTATTGGAGGCAGAAGAAGTCAAGGGAAGCTTAGGGTTAGGGTTAGGGTTAGGGTGAGGGTTAGGGTACGGCTTAGGGTACGGGTTCGGGGAGGGGTTCGGGTAGGGCGTAGGGTATGGGTTAGGGTTAGGGTTAGGGTTAGTGTTAGGGTTAGGGCTCGGTTTAGGGTACGGGTTAGGATTAGGGTACGCGTTAGGGTTAGGGTAGGGGTTAGGGTTAGGGTACGCGATAGGGTGAGGTTAGTTATTAAACCTACCCACTATCTAGATTACCCTTAGCACGTAAAGGAATATTATTTGGGGGTCCTGCCATGGAGACGAGTTTAGACACTAGGAGAATATAAGGAACACACCCATTATCACGAAATCACATTAGGATTCTCCTTTTAACCTGTTCCTTAAAACACTAGTGCTTAGGAAATCTATTGGAGGCAGAAGCAGTCAAGGGTAGCTTAGGGTTAGGGTTAGGGTTAGGGTTAGGGTTAGGGTACGCCTTAGGGTACGGGTTCGGGGAGGGGTTCGGGTATGGCGTAGGGTATGGGTTAGGGTTAGGGTTAGGGCTAGTGTTAGGGTTAGGGCTCGGTTTAGGGTACGGGTTAGGATTAGGGTACGCGTTAGGGTTAGGGTAGGGGTTAGGGTTAGGGTACGTGTTAGGGTGAGGGTAGTTATTAAACCTATCCCACTCTCTAGATACCCCTTAGCACGTAAAGGAATATTATTTGGGGGTCCAGCCATGGAGAAGAGTTTAGACACTAGGAGAAGATAAGGAACACACCCATTATCAAGAAATCACATTAGGTTTCTCTTTTTAACCTGTTCCTTAAAACACTAGTGCTTAGGAAATCTATTGGAGGCAGAAGCAGTCAAGGGTAGCTTAGGGTTAGGGTTAGGGTTAGGGTGAGGGTTAGGGTACGGCTTAGGGTACGGGTTCGGGGAGGGGTTCGGGTAGGGCGTAGGGTATGGGTTAGGGTTAGGGTTAGGGATAGTGTTAGGGTTAGGGCTCGGTTTAGGGTACGGGTTAGGATTAGGGTACTTGTTAGGGTTAGGGTAGGGGTTAGGGTTAGGGTACGTGTTAGGGTGAGGGTAGTTATTAAACCTATCCCACTCTCTAGATACCCCTTAGCACGTAAAGGAATATTATTTGGGGGTCCAGCCATGGAGAAGAGTTTAGACACTAGGAGAAGATAAGGAACACACCCATTATCAAGAAATCACATTAGGATTCTCTTTTTAACCTGTTCCTTAAAACACTAGTGCTTAGGAAATCTATTGGAGGCAGAAGAAGTCAAGGGAAGCTTAGGGTTAGGGTTAGGGTTAGGGTGAGGGTTAGGGTACGGCTTAGGGTACGGGTTCGGGGAGGGGTTCGGGTAGGGCGTAGGGTATGGGTTAGGGTTAGGGTTAGGGTTAGTGTTAGGGTTAGGGCTCGGTTTAGGGTACGGGTTAGGATTAGGGTACGCGTTAGGGTTAGGGTAGGGGTTAGGGTTAGGGTACGCGATAGGGTGAGGTTAGTTATTAAACCTACCCACTATCTAGATTACCCTTAGCACGTAAAGGAATATTATTTGGGGGTCCAGCCATGGAGACGAGTTTAGACACTAGGAGAATATACGAACACACCCATTATCACGAAATCACATTAGGATTCTCCTTTTAACCTGTTCCTTAAAACACTAGTGCTTAGGAAATCTATTGGAGGCAGAAGCAGTCAAGGGTAGCTTAGGGTTAGGGTTAGGGTTAGGGTTAGGGTTAGGGTACGCCTTAGGGTACGGGTTCGGGGAGGGGTTCGGGTATGGCGTAGGGTATGGTTTAGGGTTAGGGTTAGGGCTAGTGTTAGGGTTAGGGCTCGGTTTAGGGTACGGGTTAGGATTAGGGTACGCGTTAGGGTTAGGGTAGGGGTTAGGGTTAGGGTACGTGTTAGGGTGAGGGTAGTTATTAAACCTATCCCACTCTCTAGATACCCCTTAGCACGTAAAGGAATATTATTTGGGGGTCCAGTCATGGAGAAGAGTTTAGACACTAGGAGAAGATAAGGAACACACCCATTATCAAGAAATCACATTAGGATTCTCGTTTTAACCTGTTCCTTAAAACACTAGTGCTTAGGAAATCTATTGGAGGCAGAAGCAGTCAAGGGTAGCTTAGGGTTAGGGTTAGGGTTAGGGTGAGGGTTAGGGTACGGCTTAGGGTACGGGTTCGGGGAGGGGTTCGGGTAGGGCGTAGGGTATGGGTTAGGGTTAGGGTTAGGGCTAGTGTTAGGGTTAGGGCTCGGTTTAGGGTACGGGTTAGGATTAGGGTACGCGTTAGGGTTAGGGTAGGGGTTAGGGTTAGGGTACGTGTTAGGGTGAGGGTAGTTATTAAACCTATCCCACTCTCTAGATACCCCTTAGCACGTAAAGGAATATTATTTGGGGGTCCAGCCATGGAGAAGAGTTTAGACACTAGGAGAAGATAAGGAACACACCCATTATCAAGAAATCACATTAGGATTCTCTTTTTAACCTGTTCCTTAAAACACTAGTGCTTAGGAAATCTATTGGAGGCAGAAGCAGTCAAGGGTAGCTTAGGGTTAGGGTTAGGGTTAGGGTGAGGGTTAGGGTACGGCTTAGGGTACGGGTTCGGGGAGGGGTTCGGGTAGGGCGTAGGGTATGTGTTAGGGTTAGGGTTAGGGCTAGTGTTAGGGTTAGGGCTCGGTTTAGGGTACGGGTTAGGATTAGAGTACGCGTTAGGGTTAGGGTAGGGGTTAGGGTTAGGCTACGTGTTAGGGTGAGGGTAGTTATTAAACCCATCCCACTCTCTAGATACCCCTTAGCACGTAAAGGTATATTATTTGGGGGTCCAGCCATGGAGAAGAGTTTAGACACTAGGAGAAGATAAGGAACACACCCATTATCAAGAAATCACATTAGGATTCTCTTTTTAACCTGTTCCTTAAAACACTAGTGCTTAGGAAATCTATTGGAGGCAGAAGAAGTCAAGGGAAGCTTAGGGTTAGGGTTAGGGTTAGGGTGAGAGTTAGGGTACGGCTTAGGGTACGGGTTCGGGGAGGGGTTCGGGTAGGGCGTAGGGTATGGGTTAGGGTTAGGGTTAGGGTTAGTGTTAGGGTTAGGGCTCGGTTTAGGGTACGGGTTAGGATTAGGGTACGCGTTAGGGTTAGGGTAGGGGTTAGGGTTAGGGTACGCGATAGGGTGAGGTTAGTTATTAAACCTACCCACTATCTAGATTACCCTTAGCACGTAAAGGAATATTATTTGGGGGTCCAGCCATGGAGACGAGTTTAGACACTGGGAGAATATAAGGAACACACCCATTATCACGAAATCACATTAGGATTCTCTTTTTAACCTGTTCCTTAAAACACTAGTGCTTAGGAAATCTATTGGAGGCAGAAGCAGTCAAGGGTAGCTTAGGGTTAGGGTTAGGGTTAGGGTTAGGGTTAGGGTACGCCTTAGGGTATGGGTTCGGGGAGGGGTTCGGGTATGGCGTAGGGTATGGGTTAGGGTTAGGGTTAGGGCTAGTGTTAGGGTTAGGGCTCGGTTTAGGGTACGGGTTAGGATTAGGGTACGCGTTAGGGTTAGGGTAGGGGTTAGGGTTAGGGTACGTGTTAGGGTGAGGGTAGTTATTAAACCTATCCCACTCTCTAGATACCCCTTAGCACGTAAAGGAATATTATTTGGGGGTCCAGCCATGGAGAAGAGTTTAGACACTAGGAGAAGATAAGGAACACACCCATTATCAAGAAATCACATTAGGATTCTCTTTTTAACCTGTTCCTTAAAACACTAGTGCTTAGGAAATCTATTGGAGGCAGAAGCAGTCAAGGGTAGCTTAGGGTTAGGGTTAGGGTTAGGGTTAGGGTACGGCTTAGGGTACGGGTTCGGGGAGGGGTTCGGGTAGGGCGTAGTGTATGGGTTAGGGTTAGGGTTAGGGCTAGTGTTAGGGTTAGGGCTCGGTTTAGGGTACGGGTTAGGATTAGGGTACGCGTTAGGGTTAGGGTAGGGGTTAGGGTTAGGGTACGTGTTAGGGTGAGGGTAGTTATTAAACCTATCCCACTCTCTAGATACCCCTTAGCACGTAAAGGAATATTATTTGGGGGTCCAGCCATGGAGAAGAGTTTAGACACTAGGAGAAGATAAGGAACACACCCATTATCAAGAAATCACATTAGGATTCTCTTTTTAACCTGTTCCTTAAAACACTAGTGCTTAGGAAATCTATTGGAGGCAGAAGAAGTCAAGGTAAGCTTAGGGTTAGGGTTAGGGTTAGGGTGAGAGTTAGGGTACGGCATAGGGTACGGGTTCGGGAAGGGGTTCGGGTAGGGCGTAGGGTATGGGTTAGGGTTAGGGTTAGGGCTAGTGTTAGGGTTAGGGCTCGGTTTAGGGTACGGGTTAGGATTAGGGTACGCGTTAGGGTTAGGGTAGGGGTTAGGGTTAGGGTACGCGATAGGTTGAGGTTAGTTATTAAACCTACCCACTATCTTGATTACCCTTAGCACGTAAAGGAATATTATTTGTGGGTCCAGCCATGGAGACGAGTTTAGACACTAGGAGAATATAAGGAACACACCCATTATCACGAAATCACATTAGGATTCTCTTTTTAACCTGTTCCTTAAAACACTAGTGCTTAGGAAATCTATTGGAGGCAGAAGCAGTCAAGGGTAGCTTAGGGTTAGGGTTAGGGTTAGGGTGAGGGTTAGGGTACGGCTTAGGGTACGGGTTCGGGGAGGGGTTCGGGTAGGGCGTAGGGTATGTGTTAGGGTTAGGATTAGGGCTAGTGTTAGGGTTAGGGCTCGGTTTAGGGTACGGGTTAGGATTAGGGTACGCGTTAGGGTTAGGGTAGGGGTTAGGGTTAGGCTACGTGTTAGGGTGAGGGTAGTTATTAAACCTATCCCACTCTCTAGATACCCCTTAGCACGTAAAGGTATATTATTTGGGGGTCCAGCCATGGAGAAGAGTTTAGACACTAGGAGAAGATAAGGAACACACCCATTATCAAGAAATCACATTAGGATTCTCTTTTTAACCTGTTCCTTAAAACACTAGTGCTTAGGAAATCTATTGGAGGCAGAAGAAGTCAAGGGAAGCTTAGGGTTAGGGTTAGGGTTAGGGTGAGAGTTAGGGTACGGCTTAGGGTACGGGTTCGGGGAGGGGTTCGGGTAGGGCGTAGGGTATGGGTTAGGGTTAGGGTTAGGGTTAGTGTTAGGGTTAGGGCTCGGTTTAGGGTACGGGTTAGGATTAGGGTACGCGTTAGGGTTAGGGTAGGGGTTAGGGTTAGGGTACGCGATAGGGTGAGGTTAGTTATTAAACCTACCCACTATCTAGATTACCCTTAGCACGTAAAGGAATATTATTTGGGGGTCCAGCCATGGAGACGAGTTTAGACACTAGGAGAATATAAGGAACACACCCATTATCACGAAATCACATTAGGATTCTCCTTTTAACCTGTTCCTTAAAACACTAGTGCTTAGGAAATCTATTGGAGGCAGAAGCAGTCAAGGGTAGCTTAGGGTTAGGGTTAGGGTTAGGGTTAGGGTTAGGGTACGCCTTAGGGTACGGGTTCGGGGAGGGGTTCGGGTATGGCGTAGGGAATGGGTTAGGGTTAGGGTTAGGGCTAGTGTTAGGGTTAGGGCTCGGTTTAGGGTACGGGTTAGGATTAGGGTACGCGTTAGGGTTAGGGTAGGGGTTAGGGTTAGGGTACGTGTTAGGGTGAGGGTAGTTATTAAACCTATCCCACTCTCTAGATACCCCTTAGCACGTAAAGGAATATTATTTGGGGGTCCAGCCATGGAGAAGAGTTTAGACACTAGGAGAAGATAAGGAACACACCCATTATCAAGAAATCACATTAGGATTCTCTTTTGAACCTGTTCCTTAAAACACTAGTGCTTAGGAAATCTATTGGAGGCAGAAGCAGTCAAGGGTAGCTTAGGGTTAGGGTTAGGGTTAGGGTGAGGGTTAGGGTACGGCTTAGGGTACGGGTTCGGGGAGGGGTTCGGGTAGGGCGTAGGGTATGGGTTAGGGTTAGGGTTAGGGCTAGTGTTAGGGTTAGGGCTCGGTTTAGGGTACGGGTTAGGATTAGGGTACGCGTTAGGGTTAGGGTAGGGGTTAGGGTTAGGGTACGTGTTAGGGTGAGGGTAGTTATTAAACCTATCCCACTCTCTAGATACCCCTTAGCACGTAAAGGAATATTATTTGGGGGTCCAGCCATGGAGAAGAGTTTAGACACTAGGAGAAGATAAGGAACACACCCATTATCAAGAAATCACATTAGGATTCTCTTTTTAACCTGTTCCTTAAAACACTAGTGCTTAGGAAATCTATTGGAGGCAGAAGAAGTCAAGGTAAGCTTAGGGTTAGGGTTAGGGTTAGGGTGAGAGTTAGGGTACGGCTTAGGGTACGGGTTCGGGAAGGGGTTCGAGTAGGGCGTAGGGTATGGGTTAGGGTTAGGGTTAGGGCTAGTGTTAGGGTTAGGGCTCGGTTTAGGGTACGGGTTAGGATTAGGGTACGCGTTAGGGTTAGGGTAGGGGTTAGGGTTAGGGTACGCGATAGGTTGAGGTTAGTTATTAAACCTACCCACTATCTTGATTACCCTTAGCACGTAAAGGAATATTATTTGTGGGTCCAGCCATGGAGACGAGTTTAGACACTAGGAGAATATAAGGAACACACCCATTATCACGAAATCACATTAGGATTCTCTTTTTAACCTGTTCCTTAAAACACTAGTGCTTAGGAAATCTATTGGAGGCAGAAGCAGTCAAGGGTAGCTTAGGGTTAGGGTTAGGGTTAGGGTGAGGGTTAGGGTACGCGATAGGGTGAGGTTAGTTATTAAACCTACCCACTATCTAGATTACCCTTAGCACGTAAAGGAATATTATTTGGGGGTCCAGCCATGGAGACGAGTTTAGACACTAGGAGAATATAAGGAACACACCCATTATCACGAAATCACATTAGGATTCTCCTTTTAACCTGTTCCTTAAAACACTAGTGCTTAGGAAATCTATTGGAGGCAGAAGCAGTCAAGGGTAGCTTAGGGTTAGGGTTAGGGTTAGGGTTAGGGTTAGGGTACGCCTTAGGGTACGGGTTCGGGGAGGGGTTCGGGTATGGCGTAGGGAATGGGTTAGGGTTAGGGTTAGGGCTAGTGTTAGGGTTAGGGCTCGGTTTAGGGTACGGGTTAGGATTAGGGTACGCGTTAGGGTTAGGGTAGGGGTTAGGGTTAGGGTACGTGTTAGGGTGAGGGTAGTTATTAAACCTATCCCACTCTCTAGATACCCCTTAGCACGTAAAGGAATATTATTTGGGGGTCCAGCCATGGAGAAGAGTTTAGACACTAGGAGAAGATAAGGAACACACCCATTATCAAGAAATCACATTAGGATTCTCTTTTTAACCTGTTCCTTAAAACACTAGTGCTTAGGAAATCTATTGGAGGCAGAAGAAGTCAAGGTAAGCTTAGGGTTAGGGTTAGGGTTAGGGTGAGAGTTAGGGTACGGCTTAGGGTACGGGTTCGGGAAGGGGTTCGGGTAGGGCGTAGGGTATGGGTTAGGGTTAGGGTTAGGGCTAGTGTTAGGGTTACGGCTCGGTTTAGGGTACGGGTTAGGATTAGGGTACGCGTTAGGGTTAGGGTAGGGGTTAGGGTTAGGGTACGCGATAGGGTGAGGTTAGTTATTAAACCTACCCACTATCTTGATTACCCTTAGCACGTAAAGGAATATTATTTGTGGGTCCAGCCATGGAGACGAGTTTAGACACTAGGAGAATATAAGGAACACACCCATTATCACGAAATCACATTAGGATTCTCTTTTTAACCTGTTCCTTAAAACACTAGTGCTTAGGAAATCTATTGGAGGCAGAAGCAGTCAAGGGTAGCTTAGGGTTAGGGTTAGGGTTAGGGTGAGGGTTAGGGTACGGCTTAGGGTACGGGTTCGGGGAGGGGTTCGGGTAGGGCGTAGGGTATGTGTTAGGGTTAGGATTAGGGCTAGTGTTGGGTTAGGGCTCGGTTTAGGGTACGGGTTAGGATTAGGGTACGCGTTAGGGTTAGGGTAGGGGTTAGGGTTAGGCTACGTGTTAGGGTGAGGGTAGTTATTAAACCTATCCCACTCTCTAGATACCCCTTAGCACGTAAAGGTATATTATTTGGGGGTCCAGCCATGGAGAAGAGTTTAGACACTAGGAGAAGATAAGGAACACACCCATTATCAAGAAATCACATTAGGATTCTCTTTTTAACCTGTTCCTTAAAACACTAGTGCTTAGGAAATCTATTGGAGGCAGAAGAAGTCAAGGGAAGCTTAGGGTTAGGGTTAGGGTTAGGGTGAGAGTTAGGGTACGACTTAGGGTACGGGTTCGGGGAGGGGTTCGGGTAGGGCGTAGGGTATGGGTTAGGGTTAGGGTTAGGGTTAGTGTTAGGGTTAGGGCTCGGTTTAGGGTACGGGTTAGGATTAGGGTACGCATTAGGGTTAGGGTAGGGGTTAGGGTTAGGGTACGCGATAGGGTGAGGTTAGTTATTAAACCTACCCACTATCTAGATTACCCTTAGCAGGTAAAGGAATATTATTTGTGGGTCCAGCCATGGAGACGAGTTTAGACACTAGGAGAATATAAGGAACACACCCATTATCACGAAATCACATTAGGATTCTCCTTTTAACCTGTTCCTTAAAACACTAGTGCTTAGGAAATCTATTGGAGGCAGAAGCAGTCAAGGGTAGCTTAGGGTTAGGGTTAGGGTTAGGGTTAGGGTTAGGGTACGCCTTAGGGTACGGGTTCGGGGAGGGGTTCGGGTATGGCGTAGGGAATGGGTTAGGGTTAGGGTTAGGGCTAGTGTTAGGGTTAGGGCTCGGTTTAGGGTACGGGTTAGGATTAGGGTACGCGTTAGGGTTAGGGTAGGGGTTAGGGTTAGGGTACGTGTTAGGGTGAGGGTAGTTATTAAACCTATCCCACTCTCTAGATACCCCTTAGCACGTAAAGGAATATTATTTGGGGGTCCAGCCATGGAGAAGAGTTTAGACACTAGGAGAAGATAAGGAACACACCCATTATCAAGAAATCACATTAGGATTCTCTTTTTAACCTGTTCCTTAAAACACTAGTGCTTAGGAAATCTATTGGAGGCAGAAGAAGTCAAGGGAAGCTTAGGGTTAGGGTTAGGGTTAGGGTGAGAGTTAGGGTACGGCTTAGGGTACGGGTTCGGGGAGGGGTTCGGGTAGGGAGTAGGGTATGGGTTAGGGTTAGGGTTAGGGTTAGTGTTAGGGTTAGGGCTCGGTTTAGGGTACGGGTTAGGATTAGGGTACGCGTTAGGGTTAGGGTAGGGGTTAGGGTTAGGGTACGCGATAGGGTGAGGTTAGTTATTAAACCTACCCACTATCTAGATTACCCTTAGCACGTAAAGGAATATTATTTGGGGGTCCAGCCATGGAGACGAGTTTAGACACTAGGAGAATATAAGGAACACACCCATTATCACGAAATCACATTAGGATTCTCCTTTTAACCTGTTCCTTAAAACACTAGTGCTTAGGAAATCTATTGGAGGCAGAAGCAGTCAAGGGTAGCTTAGGGTTAGGGTTAGGGTTAGGGTTAGGGTTAGGGTACGCCTTAGGGTACGGGTTCGGGGAGGGGTTCGGGTATGGCGTAGGGTATGGGTTAGGGTTAGGGTTAGGGCTAGTGTTAGGGTTAGGGCTCGGTTTAGGGTACAGGTTAGGATTAGGGTACGCGTTAGGGTTAGAGTAGGGGTTAGGGTTAGGGTACGTGTTAGGGTGAGGGTAGTTATTAAACCTATCCCACTCTCTAGATACCCCTTAGCACGTAAAGGAATATTATTTGGGGGTCCAGCCATGGAGAAGAGTTTAGACACTAGGAGAAGATAAGGAACACACCCATTACCAAGAAATCACATTAGGATTCTCTTTTTAACCTGTTCCTTAAAACACTAGTGCTTAGGAAATCTATTGGAGGCAGAAGCAGTCAAGGGTAGCTTAGGGTTAGGGTTAGCGTTAGGGTGAGGGTTAGGGTACGGCTTAGGGTACGGGTTCGGGGAGGGGTTCGGGTAGGGCGTAGGGTATGGGTTAGGGTTAGGGTTAGGGCTAGTGTTAGGGTTAGGGCTCGGTTTAGGGTACGGGTTAGGATTAGGGTACGCGTTAGGGTTAGGGTAGGGGTTAGGGTTAGGGTACGCGATAGGGTGAGCTTAGTTATTAAACCTACCCACTATCTTGATTACCCTTAGCACGTAAAGGAATATTATTTGGGGGTCCAGCCATGGAGACGAGTTTAGACACTAGGAGAATATAAAGAACACACCCATTATCACGAAATCACATTAGGATTCTCTTTTTAACCTGTTCCTTAAAACACTAGTGCTTAGGAAATCTATTGGAGGCAGTAGCAGTCAAGGGTAGCTTAGGGTTAGGGTTAGGGTTAGGGTGAGGGTTAGGGTACGGCTTAGGGTACGGGTTCGGGGAGGTGTTCGCGTAGGGCGTAGGGTATGTGTTAGGGTTAGGGTTAGGGCTAGTGTTAGGGTTAGGGCTCGGTTTAGGGTACGGGTTAGGATTAGGGTACGCGTTAGTGTTAGGGTAGGGGTTAGGGTTAGGGTACGTGTTAGGGTGAGGGTAGTTATTAAACCTATCCCACTCTCTAGATACCCCTTAGCATGTAAAGGAATATTATTTGGGGGTCCAGCCATGGAGAAGAGTTTAGACACTAGGAGAAGATAAGGAACACACCCATTATCAAGAAATCACATTAGGATTCTCTTTTTAACCTGTTCCTTAAAACACTAGTGCTTAGGAAATCTATTGGAGGCAGAAGAAGTCAAGGGAAGCTTAGGGTTAGGGTTAGGGTTAGGGTGAGAGTTAGGGTACGGCTTAGGGTACGGGTTCGGGGAGGGGTTCGGGTAGGGCGTAGGGTATGGTTTAGTGTTAGGGTTAGGGTTAGTGTTAGGGTTAGGGCTCGGTTTAGGGTACGGGTTAGGATTAGGGTACGCGTTAGGGTTAGGGTAGGGGTTAGGGTTAGGGTACGCGATAGGGTGAGTTTAGTTATTAAACCTACCCACTATCTAGATTACCCTTAGCACGTAAAGGAATATTATTTGGGGGTCTAGCCATGGAGACGAGTTTAGACACTAGGAGAATATAAGGAACACACCCATTATCACGAAATCACATTAGGATTCTCCTTTTAACCTGTTCCTTAAAACACTAGTGCTTAGGAAATCTATTGGAGGCAGAGGCAGTCAAGGGTAGCTTAGGGTTAGGGTTAGGGTTAGGGTTAGGGTACGCCTTAGGGTACGGGTTCGGGGAGGGGTTCGGGTATGGCGTAGGGTATGTGTTAGGGTTAGGGTTACGGCTAGTGTTAGGGTTAGGGCTCGGTTTAGGGTACGGGTTAGGATTAGGGTACGCGTTAGGGTTAGGGTAGGGGTTAGGGTTAGGGTACGTGTTAGGGTGAGGGTAGTTATTAAACCTATCCCACTCTCTGGATACCCCTTAGCACGTAAAGGAATATTATTTGGGGGTCCAGCCATGGAGAAGAGTTTAGACACTAGGAGAAGATAAGGAACACACCCATTATCAAGAAATCACATTAGGATTCTCCTTTTAACCTGTTCCTTAAAACACTAGTGCTTAGGAAATCTATTGGAGGCAGAAGCAGTCAAGGGTAGCTTAGGGTTAGGGTTAGGGTTAGGGTGAGGGTTAGGGTACGGCTTAGGGTACGGGTTCGGGGAGGGGTTCGGGTAGGGCGTAGGGTATGTGTTAGGGTTAGGGTTAGGGCTAGTGTTAGGGTTAGGGCTCGGTTTAGGGTACGGGTTAGGATTAGGGTACGCGTTAGGGTTAGGGTAGGGGTTAGGGTTAGGGTACGTGTTAGGGTGAGGGTAGTTATTAAACCTATCCCACTCTCTAGATACCCCTTAGCATGTAAAGGAATATTATTTGGGGGTCCAGCCATGGAGAAGAGTTTAGACACTAGGAGAAGATAAGGAACACACCCATTATCAAGAAATCACATTAGGATTCTCTTTTTAACCTGTTCCTTAAAACACTAGTGCTTAGGAAATCTATTGGAGGCAGAAGAAGTCAAGGGAAGCTTAGGGTTAGGGTTAGGGTTAGGGTGAGAGTTAGGGTACGGCTTAGGGTACGGGTTCGGGGAGGGGTTCGGGTAGGGCGTAGGGTATGGGTTAGTGTTAGGGTTAGGGTTAGTGTTAGGGTTAGGGCTCGGTTTAGGGTACGGGTTAGGATTAGGGTACGCGTTAGGGTTAGGGTAGGGGTTAGGGTTAGGGTACGCGATAGGGTGAGGTTAGTTATTAAACCTACCCACTATCTAGATTACCCTTAGCACGTAAAGGAATATTATTTGGGGGTCTAGCCATGGAGACGAGTTTAGACACTAGGAGAATATAAGGAACACACCCATTATCACGAAATCACATTAGGATTCTCCTTTTAACCTGTTCCTTAAAACACTAGTGCTTAGGAAATCTATTGGAGGCAGAAGCAGTCAAGGGTAGCTTAGGGTTAGGGTTAGGGTTAGGGTTAGGGTTAGGGTACGCCTTAGGGTACGGGTTCGGGGAGGGGTTCGGGTATGGCGTAGGGTATGGGTTAGGGTTAGGGATAGGGCTAGTGTTAGGGTTAGGGCTCGGTTTAGGGTACAGGTTAGGATTAGGGTACGCGTTAGGGTTAGGGTAGGGGTTAGGGTTAGGGTACGTGTTAGGGTGAGGGTAGTTATTAAACCTATCCCACTCTCTAGATACCCCTTAGCACGTAAAGGAATATTATTTGGGGGTCCAGCCATGGAGATGAGTTTAGACACTAGGAGAAGATAAGGAACACACCCATTATCAAGAAATCACATTAGGATTCTCTTTTTAACCTGTTCCTTAAAACACTAGTGCTTAGGAAATCTATTGGAGGCAGAAGCAGTCCAGGGTAGCTTAGGGTTAGGGTTAGGGTTAGGGTGAGGGTTAGGGTACGGCTTAGGGTACGGGTTCGGGGAGGGGTTCGGGTAGGGCGTAGGGTATGGGTTAGGGTTAGGGTTAGGGCTAGTGTTAGGGTTAGGGCTCGGTTTAGGGTATGGGTTAGGATTAGGGTACGCGTTAGGGTTAGGGTAGGGGTTAGGGTTAGGGTACGCGATAGGGTGAGGTTAGTTATTAAACCTACCCACTATCTTGATTACCCTTAGCACGTAAAGGAATATTATTTGGGGGTCCAGCCATGGAGACGAGTTTAGACACTAGGAGAATATAAAGAACACACCCATTATCACGAAATCACATTAGGATTCTCTTTTTAACCTGTTCCTTAAAACACTAGTGCTTAGGAAATCTATTGGAGGCAGAAGCAGTCAAGGGTAGCTTAGGGTTAGGGTTAGGGTTAGGGTGAGGGTTAGGGTACGGCTTAGGGTACGGGTTCGGGGAGGGGTTTGGGTAGGGCGTAGGGTATGTGTTAGGGTTAGGGTTAGGGCTAGTGTTAGGGTTAGGGCTCGGTTTAGGGTACGGGTTAGGATTAGGGTACGCGTTAGGGTTAGGGTAGGGGTTAGGGTTAGGGTACGTGTTAGGGTGAGGGTAGTTATTAAACCTATCCCACTCTCTAGATACCCCTTAGCACGTAAAGGAATATTATTTGGGGGTCCAGCCATGGAGAAGAGTTTAGACACTAGGAGAAGATAAGGAACACACCCATTATCAAGAAATCACATTAGGATTCTCTTTTTAACCTGTTCCTTAAAACACTAGTGCTTAGGAAATCTATTGGAGGCAGAAGAAGTCAAGGGAAGCTTAGGGTTAGGGTTAGGGTTAGGGTGAGAGTTAGGGTATGGCTTAGGGTACGGGTTCGGGGAGGGGTTCGGATAGGGCGTAGGGTATGGGTTAGTGTTAGGGTTAGGGTTAGTGTTAGGGTTAGGGCTCGGTTTAGGGTACGGGTTAGGATTAGGGTACGCGTTAGGGTTAGGGTAGGGGTTAGGGTTAGGGTACGCGATAGGGTGAGGTTAGTTATTAAACCTACCCACTATCTAGATTACCCATAGCACGTAAAGGAATATTATTTGGGGGTCCAGCCATGGAGACGAGTTTAGACACTAGGAGAATATAAGGAACACACCCATTATCACGAAATCACATTAGGATTCTCCTTTTAACCTGTTCCTTAAAACACTAGTGCTTAGGAAATCTATTGGAGGCAGAAGCAGTCAAGGGTAGCTTAGGGTTAGGGTTAGGGTTAGGGTTAGGGTTAGGGTACGCCTTATGGTACGGGTTCGGGGAGGGGTTCGGGTATGGCGTAGGGTATGGGTTAGGGTTAGAGTTAGGGCTAGTGTTAGGGTTAGGGCTCGGTTTAGGGTACGGGTTAGGATTAGGGTACGTGTTAGGGTTAGGGTAGGGGTTAGGGTTAGGGTACGTGTTAGGGTGAGGGTAGTTATTAAACCTATCCCACTCTCTAGATACCCCTTAGCACGTAAAGGAATATTATTTGGGGGTCCAGCCATGGAGAAGAGTTTAGACACTAGGAGAAGATAAGGAACACACCCATTATCAAGAAATCACATTAGGATTCTCTTTTTAACCTGTTCCTTAAAACACTAGTGCTTAGGAAATCTATTGGAGGCAGAAGAAGTCAAGGGAAGCTTAGGGTTAGGGTTAGGGTTAGGGTGAGAGTTAGGGTACGGCTTAGGGTACGGGTTCGGGGAGGTGTTCGGGTAGGGCGTAGGGTATGGGTTAGTGTTAGGGTTAGGGTTAGTGTTAGGGTTAGGGCTCGGTTTAGGGTACGGGTTAGGATTAGGGTACGCGTTAGGGTTAGGGTAGGGGTTAGGGTTAGGGTACGCGATAGGGTGAGGTTAGTTATTAAACCTACCCACTATCTAGATTACCCTTAGCACGTAAAGGAATATTATTTGGGGGTCTAGCCATGGAGACGAGTTTAGACACTAGGAGAATATAAGGAACACACCCATTATCACGAAATCACATTAGGATTCTCCTTTTAACCTGTTCCTTAAAACACTAGTGCTTAGGAAATCTATTGGAGGCAGAAGCAGTCAAGGGTAGCTTAGGGTTAGGGTTAGGGTTAGGGTTAGGGTTAGGGTACGCCTTAGGGTACGGGTTCGGGGAGGGGTTCGGGTATGGCGTAGGGTATGGGTTAGGGTTAGGGATAGGGCTAGTGTTAGGGTTAGGGCTCGGTTTAGGGTACAGGTTAGGATTAGGGTACGCGTTAGGGTTAGGGTAGGGGTTAGGGTTAGGGTACGTGTTAGGGTGAGGGTAGTTATTAAACCTATCCCACTCTCTAGATACCCCTTAGCACGTAAAGGAATATTATTTGGGGGTCCAGCCATGGAGATGAGTTTAGACACTAGGAGAAGATAAGGAACACACCCATTATCAAGAAATCACATTAGGATTCTCTTTTTAACCTGTTCCTTAAAACACTAGTGCTTAGGAAATCTATTGGAGGCAGAAGCAGTCCAGGGTAGCTTAGGGTTAGGGTTAGGGTTAGGGTGAGGGTTAGGGTACGGCTTAGGGTACGGGTTCGGGGAGGGGTTCGGGTAGGGCGTAGGGTATGGGTTAGGGTTAGGGTTAGGGCTAGTGTTAGGGTTAGGGCTCGGTTTAGGGTATGGGTTAGGATTAGGGTACGCGTTAGGGTTAGGGTAGGGGTTAGGGTTAGGGTACGCGATAGGGTGAGGTTAGTTATTAAACCTACCCACTATCTTGATTACCCTTAGCACGTAAAGGAATATTATTTGGGGGTCCAGCCATGGAGACGAGTTTAGACACTAGGAGAATATAAAGAACACACCCATTATCACGAAATCACATTAGGATTCTCTTTTTAACCTGTTCCTTAAAACACTAGTGCTTAGGAAATCTATTGGAGGCAGAAGCAGTCAAGGGTAGCTTAGGGTTAGGGTTAGGGTTAGGGTGAGGGTTAGGGTACGGCTTAGGGTACGGGTTCGGGGAGGGGTTTGGGTAGGGCGTAGGGTATGTGTTAGGGTTAGGGTTAGGGCTAGTGTTAGGGTTAGGGCTCGGTTTAGGGTACGGGTTAGGATTAGGGTACGCGTTAGGGTTAGGGTAGGGGTTAGGGTTAGGGTACGTGTTAGGGTGAGGGTAGTTATTAAACCTATCCCACTCTCTAGATACCCCTTAGCACGTAAAGGAATATTATTTGGGGGTCCAGCCATGGAGAAGAGTTTAGACACTAGGAGAAGATAAGGAACACACCCATTATCAAGAAATCACATTAGGATTCTCTTTTTAACCTGTTCCTTAAAACACTAGTGCTTAGGAAATCTATTGGAGGCAGAAGAAGTCAAGGGAAGCTTAGGGTTAGGGTTAGGGTTAGGGTGAGAGTTAGGGTATGGCTTAGGGTACGGGTTCGGGGAGGGGTTCGGATAGGGCGTAGGGTATGGGTTAGTGTTAGGGTTAGGGTTAGTGTTAGGGTTAGGGCTCGGTTTAGGGTACGGGTTAGGATTAGGGTACGCGTTAGGGTTAGGGTAGGGGTTAGGGTTAGGGTACGCGATAGGGTGAGGTTAGTTATTAAACCTACCCACTATCTAGATTACCCATAGCACGTAAAGGAATATTATTTGGGGGTCCAGCCATGGAGACGAGTTTAGACACTAGGAGAATATAAGGAACACACCCATTATCACGAAATCACATTAGGATTCTCCTTTTAACCTGTTCCTTAAAACACTAGTGCTTAGGAAATCTATTGGAGGCAGAAGCAGTCAAGGGTAGCTTAGGGTTAGGGTTAGGGTTAGGGTTAGGGTTAGGGTACGCCTTATGGTACGGGTTCGGGGAGGGGTTCGGGTATGGCGTAGGGTATGGGTTAGGGTTAGAGTTAGGGCTAGTGTTAGGGTTAGGGCTCGGTTTAGGGTACGGGTTAGGATTAGGGTACGTGTTAGGGTTAGGGTAGGGGTTAGGGTTAGGGTACGTGTTAGGGTGAGGGTAGTTATTAAACCTATCCCACTCTCTAGATACCCCTTAGCACGTAAAGGAATATTATTTGGGGGTCCAGCCATGGAGAAGAGTTTAGACACTAGGAGAAGATAAGGAACACACCCATTATCAAGAAATCACATTAGGATTCTCTTTTTAACCTGTTCCTTAAAACACCAGTGCTTAGGAAATCTATTGGAGGCAGAAGAAGTCAAGGGAAGCTTAGGGTTAGGGTTAGGTTTAGGGTGAGGGTTAGGGTACGGCTTATGGTACGGGTTCGGGGAGGGGTTCGGGTAGGGCGTAGGGTATGGGTTAGGGTTAGGGTTAGGGTTAGTGTTAGGGTTAGGGCTCGGTTTAGGGTACGGGTTAGGATTAGGGTACGCGTTAGGGTTAGGGTAGGGGTTAGGGTTAGGGTACGCGATAGGGTGAGGTTAGTTATTAAACCTACCCACTATCTAGATTACCCTTAGCACGTAAAGGAATATTATTTGGGGGTCCAGCCATGGAGACGAGTTTAGACACTAGGAGAATATAAGGAACACACCCATTATCACGAAATCACATTAGGATTCTCCTTTTAACCTGTTCCTTAAAACACTAGTGCTTAGGAAATCTATTGGAGGCAGAAGCAGTCAAGGGTAGCTTAGGGTTAGGGTTAGGGTTAGGGTTAGGGTTAGGGTACGCCTTAGGGTACGGGTTCGGGGAGGGGTTCGGGTATGGCGTAGGGTATGGGTTAGGGTTAGCGTTAGGGCTAGTGTTAGGGTTAGGGCTCGGTTTAGGGTACGGGTTAGGATTAGGGTACGCGTTAGGGTTAGGGTAGGGGTTAGGGTTAGGGTACGTGTTAGGGTGAGGGTAGTTATTAAACCTATCCCACTCTCTAGATACCCCTTAGCACGTAAAGGAATATTATTTGGGGGTCCAGCCATGGAGAAGAGTTTAGACACTAGGAGCAGATAAGGAACACACCCATTATCAAGAAATCACATTAGGATTCTCTTTTTAACCTGTTCCTTAAAACACTAGTGCTTAGGAAATCTATTGGAGGCAGAAGCAGTCCAGGGTAGCTTAGGTTTAGGGTTAGGGTTAGGGTGAGGGTTAGGGTACGGCTTAGGGTACGGGTTCGGGGAGGGGTTCGGGTAGGGCGTAGGGTATGGGTTAGGGTTAGGGTTAGGGCTAGTGTTAGGGTTAGGGCTCGGTTTAGGGTATGGGTTAGGATTAGGGTACGCGTTAGGGTTAGGGTAGGGTTTAGGGTTAGGGTACGCGATAGGGTGAGGTTAGTTATTAAACCTACCCACTATCTTGATTACCCTTAGCACGTAAAGGAATATTATTTGGGGGTCCAGCCATGGAGACGAGTTTAGACACTAGGAGAATATAAAGAACACACCCATTATCACGAAATCACATTAGGATTCTCTTTTTAACCTGTTCCTTAAAACACTAGTGCTTAGGAAATCTATTGGAGGTAGAAGCAGTCAAGGGTAGCTTAGGGTTAGGGTTAGGGTTAGGGTGAGGGTTAGGGTACGGCTTAGGGTACGGGTTCGGGGAGGGGTTCGGGTAGGGCGTAGGGTATGTGTTAGGGTTAGGGTTAGGGCTAGTGTTAGGGTTAGGGCTCGGTTTAGGGTACGGGTTAGGATTAGGGTACGCGTTAGGGTTAGGGTAGGGGTTAGGGTTAGGGTACGTGTTAGGGTGAGGGTAGTTATTAAACCTATCCCACTCTCTAGATACCCCTTAGCACGTAAAGGAATATTATTTGGGGGTCCAGCCATGGAGAAGAGTTTAGACACTAGGAGAAGATAAGGAACACACCCATTATCAAGAAATCACATTAGGATTCTCTTTTTAACCTGTTCCTTAAAACACTAGTGCTTAGGAAATCTATTGGAGGCAGAAGAAGTCAAGGGAAGCTTAGGGTTAGGGTTAGGGTTAGGGTGAGAGTTAGGGTACGGCTTAGGGTACGGGTTCGGGGAGGGGTTCGGGTAGGGCGTAGGGTATGGGTTAGTGTTAGGGTTAGGGTTAGTGTTAGGGTTAGGGCTCGGTTTAGGGTACGGGTTAGGATTAGGGTACGCGTTAGGGTTAGGGTAGGGGTTAGGGTTAGGGTACGCGATAGGGTGAGGTTAGTTATTAAACCTACCCACTATCTAGATTACCCTTAGCACGTAAAGGAATATTATTTGGGGGTCTAGCCATGGAGACGAGTTTAGACACTAGGAGAATATAAGGAACACACCCATTATCACGAAATCACATTAGGATTCTCCTTTTAACCTGTTCCTTAAAACACTAGTGCTTAGGAAATCTATTGGAGGCAGAAGCAGTCAAGGGTAGCTTAGGGTTAGGGTTAGGGTTAGGGTTAGGGTTAGGGTACGCCTTAGGGTACGGGTTCGGGGAGGGGTTCGGGTATGGCGTAGGGTATGGGTTAGGGTTAGGGATAGGGCTAGTGTTAGGGTTAGGGCTCGGTTTAGGGTACAGGTTAGGATTAGGGTACGCGTTAGGGTTAGGGTAGGGGTTAGGGTTAGGGTACGTGTTAGGGTGAGGGTAGTTATTAAACCTATCCCACTCTCTAGATACCCCTTAGCACGTAAAGGAATATTATTTGGGGGTCCAGCCATGGAGATGAGTTTAGACACTAGGAGAAGATAAGGAACACACCCATTATCAAGAAATCACATTAGGATTCTCTTTTTAACCTGTTCCTTAAAACACTAGTGCTTAGGAAATCTATTGGAGGCAGAAGCAGTCCAGGGTAGCTTAGGGTTAGGGTTAGGGTTAGGGTGAGGGTTAGGGTACGGCTTAGGGTACGGGTTCGGGGAGGGGTTCGGGTAGGGCGTAGGGTATGGGTTAGGGTTAGGGTTAGGGCTAGTGTTAGGGTTAGGGCTCGGTTTAGGGTATGGGTTAGGATTAGGGTACGCGTTAGGGTTAGGGTAGGGGTTAGGGTTAGGGTACGCGATAGGGTGAGGTTAGTTATTAAACCTACCCACTATCTTGATTACCCTTAGCACGTAAAGGAATATTATTTGGGGGTCCAGCCATGGAGACGAGTTTAGACACTAGGAGAATATAAAGAACACACCCATTATCACGAAATCACATTAGGATTCTCTTTTTAACCTGTTCCTTAAAACACTAGTGCTTAGGAAATCTATTGGAGGCAGAAGCAGTCAAGGGTAGCTTAGGGTTAGGGTTAGGGTTAGGGTGAGGGTTAGGGTACGGCTTAGGGTACGGGTTCGGGGAGGGGTTTGGGTAGGGCGTAGGGTATGTGTTAGGGTTAGGGTTAGGGCTAGTGTTAGGGTTAGGGCTCGGTTTAGGGTACGGGTTAGGATTAGGGTACGCGTTAGGGTTAGGGTAGGGGTTAGGGTTAGGGTACGTGTTAGGGTGAGGGTAGTTATTAAACCTATCCCACTCTCTAGATACCCCTTAGCACGTAAAGGAATATTATTTGGGGGTCCAGCCATGGAGAAGAGTTTAGACACTAGGAGAAGATAAGGAACACACCCATTATCAAGAAATCACATTAGGATTCTCTTTTTAACCTGTTCCTTAAAACACTAGTGCTTAGGAAATCTATTGGAGGCAGAAGAAGTCAAGGGAAGCTTAGGGTTAGGGTTAGGGTTAGGGTGAGAGTTAGGGTATGGCTTAGGGTACGGGTTCGGGGAGGGGTTCGGATAGGGCGTAGGGTATGGGTTAGTGTTAGGGTTAGGGTTAGTGTTAGGGTTAGGGCTCGGTTTAGGGTACGGGTTAGGATTAGGGTACGCGTTAGGGTTAGGGTAGGGGTTAGGGTTAGGGTACGCGATAGGGTGAGGTTAGTTATTAAACCTACCCACTATCTAGATTACCCATAGCACGTAAAGGAATATTATTTGGGGGTCCAGCCATGGAGACGAGTTTAGACACTAGGAGAATATAAGGAACACACCCATTATCACGAAATCACATTAGGATTCTCCTTTTAACCTGTTCCTTAAAACACTAGTGCTTAGGAAATCTATTGGAGGCAGAAGCAGTCAAGGGTAGCTTAGGGTTAGGGTTAGGGTTAGGGTTAGGGTTAGGGTACGCCTTATGGTACGGGTTCGGGGAGGGGTTCGGGTATGGCGTAGGGTATGGGTTAGGGTTAGAGTTAGGGCTAGTGTTAGGGTTAGGGCTCGGTTTAGGGTACGGGTTAGGATTAGGGTACGTGTTAGGGTTAGGGTAGGGGTTAGGGTTAGGGTACGTGTTAGGGTGAGGGTAGTTATTAAACCTATCCCACTCTCTAGATACCCCTTAGCACGTAAAGGAATATTATTTGGGGGTCCAGCCATGGAGAAGAGTTTAGACACTAGGAGAAGATAAGGAACACACCCATTATCAAGAAATCACATTAGGATTCTCTTTTTAACCTGTTCCTTAAAACACCAGTGCTTAGGAAATCTATTGGAGGCAGAAGAAGTCAAGGGAAGCTTAGGGTTAGGGTTAGGTTTAGGGTGAGGGTTAGGGTACGGCTTATGGTACGGGTTCGGGGAGGGGTTCGGGTAGGGCGTAGGGTATGGGTTAGGGTTAGGGTTAGGGTTAGTGTTAGGGTTAGGGCTCGGTTTAGGGTACGGGTTAGGATTAGGGTACGCGTTAGGGTTAGGGTAGGGGTTAGGGTTAGGGTACGCGATAGGGTGAGGTTAGTTATTAAACCTACCCACTATCTAGATTACCCTTAGCACGTAAAGGAATATTATTTGGGGGTCCAGCCATGGAGACGAGTTTAGACACTAGGAGAATATAAGGAACACACCCATTATCACGAAATCACATTAGGATTCTCCTTTTAACCTGTTCCTTAAAACACTAGTGCTTAGGAAATCTATTGGAGGCAGAAGCAGTCAAGGGTAGCTTAGGGTTAGGGTTAGGGTTAGGGTTAGGGTTAGGGTACGCCTTAGGGTACGGGTTCGGGGAGGTGTTCGGGTATGGCGTAGGGTATGGGTTAGGGTTAGCTTTAGGGCTAGTGTTAGGGTTAGGGCTCGGTTTAGGCTACGGGTTAGGATTAGGGTACGCGTTAGGGTTAGGGTAGGGGTTAGGGTTAGGGTACGTGTTAGGGTGAGGGTAGTTATTAAACCTATCCCACTCTCTAGATACCCCTTAGCACGTAAAGGAATATTATTTGGGGGTCCAGCCATGGAGAAGAGTTTAGACACTAGGAGAAGATAAGGAACACACCCATTATCAAGAAATCACATTAGGATTCTCTTTTTAACCTGTTCCTTAAAACACTAGTGCTTAGGAAATCTATTGGAGGCAGAAGCAGTCAAGGGTAGCTTAGGGTTAGGGTTAGGGTTAGGGTGAGGGTTAGGGTACGGCTTAGGGTACGGGTTCGGGGAGGGGTTCGGGTAGGGCGTAGGGTATGGGTTAGGGTTAGGGTTAGGGCTAGTGTTAGGGTTAGGGCTCAGTTTAGGGTACGGGTTAGGATTAGGGTACGCGTTAGGGTTAGGGTAGGGGTTAGGGTTAGGGTACGCGATAGGGTGAGGTTAGTTATTAAACCTACCCACTATCTAGATTACCCTTAGCACGTAAAGGAATATTATTTGGGGGTCTAGCCATGGAGACGAGTTTAGACACTAGGAGAATATAAGGAACACACCCATTATCACGAAATCACATTAGGATTCTCCTTTTAACCTGTTCCTTAAAACACTAGTGCTTAGGAAATCTATTGGAGGCAGAAGCAGTCAAGGGTAGCTTAGGGTTAGGGTTAGGGTTAGGGTTAGGGTTAGGGTACGCCTTAGGGTACGGGTTCGGGGAGGGGTTCGGGTATGGCGTAGGGTATGGGTTAGGGTTAGGGTTAGGGCTAGTGTTAGGGTTAGGGCTCGGTTTAGGGTACAGGTTAGGATTAGGGTACGCGTTAGGGTTAGAGTAGGGGTTAGGGTTAGGGTACGTGTTAGGGTGAGGGTAGTTATTAAACCTATCCCACTCTCTAGATACCCCTTAGCACGTAAAGGAATATTATTTGGGGGTCCAGCCATGGAGATGAGTTTAGACCCTAGGAGAAGATAAGGAACACACCCATTATCAAGAAATCACATTAGGATTCTCTTTTTAACCTGTTCCTTAAAACACTAGTGCTTAGGAAATCTATTGGAGGCAGAAGCAGTCCAGGGTAGCTTAGGTTTAGGGTTAGGGTTAGGGTGAGGGTTAGGGTACGGCTTAGGGTACGGGTTCGGGGAGGGGTTCGGGTAGGGCGTAGGGTATGGGTTAGGGTTAGGGTTAGGGCTAGTGTTAGGGTTAGGGCTCGGTTTAGGGTATGGGTTAGGATTAGGGTACGCGTTAGGGTTAGGGTAGGGTTTAGGGTTAGGGTACGCGATAGGGTGAGGTTAGTTATTAAACCTACCCACTATCTTGATTACCCTTAGCACGTAAAGGTATATTATTTGGGGGTCCAGCCATGGAGACGAGTTTAGACACTAGGAGAATATAAAGAACACACCCATTATCACGAAATCACATTAGGATTCTCTTTTTAACCTGTTCCTTAAAACACTAGTGCTTAGGAAATCTATTGGAGGTAGAAGCAGTCAAGGGTAGCTTAGGGTTAGGGTTAGGGTTAGGGTGAGGGTTAGGGTACGGCTTAGGGTACGGGTTCGGGGAGGGGTTCGGGTAGGGCGTAGGGTATGTGTTAGGGTTAGGGTTAGGGCTAGTGTTAGGGTTAGGGCTCGGTTTAGGGTACGGGTTAGGATTAGGGTACGCGTTAGGGTTAGGGTAGGGGTTAGGGTTAGGGTACGTGTTAGGGTGAGGGTAGTTATTAAACCTATCCCACTCTCTAGATACCCCTTAGCACGTAAAGGAATATTATTTGGGGGTCCAGCCATGGAGAAGAGTTTAGACATTAGGAGAAGATAAGGAACACACCCATTATCAAGAAATCACATTAGGATTCTCTTTTTAACCTGTTCCTTAAAACACTAGTGCTTAGGAAATCTATTGGAGGCAGAAGAAGTCAAGGGAAGCTTAGGGTTAGCGTTAGGGTTAGGGTGAGAGTTAGGGTATGGCTTAGGGTACGGGTTCGGGGAGGGGTTCGGATAGGGCGTAGGGTATGGGTTAGTGTTAGGGTTAGGGTTAGTGTTAGGGTTAGGGCTCGGTTTAGGGTACGGGTTAGGATTAGGGTACGCGTTAGGGTTAGGGTAGGGGTTAGGGTTAGGGTACGCGATAGGGTGAGGTTAGTTATTAAACCTACCCACTATCTAGATTACCCATAGCACGTAAAGGAATATTATTTGGGGGTCCAGCCATGGAGACGAGTTTAGACACTAGGAGAATATAAGGAACACACCCATTATCACGAAATCACATTAGGATTCTCCTTTTAACCTGTTCCTTAAAACACTAGTGCTTAGGAAATCTATTGGAGGCAGAAGCAGTCAAGGGTAGCTTAAGGTTAGGGTTAGGGTTAGGGTTAGGGTTAGGGTACGCCTTATGGTACGGGTTCGGGGAGGGGTTCGGGTATGGCGTAGGGTATGGGTTAGGGTTAGAGTTAGGGCTAGTGTTAGGGTTAGGGCTCGGTTTAGGGTACGGGTTAGGATTAGGGTACGTGTTAGGGTTAGGGTAGGGGTTAGGGTTAGGGTACGTGTTAGGGTGAGGGTAGTTATTAAACCTATCCCACTCTCTAGATACCCCTTAGCACGTAAAGGAATATTATTTGGGGGTCCAGCCATGGAGAAGAGTTTAGACACTAGGAGAAGATAAGGAACACACCCATTATCAAGAAATCACATTAGGATTCTCTTTTTAACCTGTTCCTTAAAACACTAGTGCTTAGGAAATCTATTGGAGGCAGAAGCAGTCCAGGGTAGCTTAGGGTTAGGGTTAGGGTTAGGGTGAGGGTTAGGGTACGGCTTAGGGTACGGGTTCGGGGAGGGGTTCGGGTAGGGCGTAGGGTATGGGTTAGGGTTAGGGTTAGGGCTAGTGTTAGGGTTAGGGCTCGGTTTAGGGTATGGGTTAGGATTAGGGTACGCGTTAGGGTTAGGGTAGGGTTTAGGGTTAGGGTACGCGATAGGGTGAGGTTAGTTATTAAACCTACCCACTATCTTGATTACCCTTAGCACGTAAAGGAATATTATTTGGGGGTCCAGCCATGGAGACGAGTTTAGACACTAGGAGAATATAAAGAACACACCCATTATCACGAAATCACATTAGGATTCTCTTTTTAACCTGTTCCTTAAAACACTAGTGCTTAGGAAATCTATTGGAGGTAGAAGCAGTCAAGGGTAGCTTAGGGTTAGGGTTAGGGTTAGGGTGAGGGTTAGGGTACGGCTTAGGGTACGGGTTCGGGGAGGGGTTCGGGTAGGGCGTAGGGTATGTGTTAGGGTTAGGGTTAGGGCTAGTGTTAGGGTTAGGGCTCGGTTTAGGGTACGGGTTAGGATTAGGGTACGCGTTAGGGTTAGGGTAGGGGTTAGGGTTAGGGTACGTGTTAGGGTGAGGGTAGTTATTAAACCTATCCCACTCTCTAGATACCCCTTAGCACGTAAAGGAATATTATTTGGGGGTCCAGCCATGGAGAAGAGTTTAGACACTAGGAGAAGATAAGGAACACACCCATTATCAAGAAATCACATTAGGATTCTCTTTTTAACCTGTTCCTTAAAACACTAGTGCTTAGGAAATCTATTGGAGGCAGAAGAAGTCAAGGGAAGCTTAGGGTTAGGGTTAGGGTTAGGGTGAGAGTTAGGGTATGGCTTAGGGTACGGGTTCGGGGAGGGGTTCGGATAGGGCGTAGGGTATGGGTTAGTGTTAGGGTTAGGGTTAGTGTTAGGGTTAGGGCTCGGTTTAGGGTACGGGTTAGGATTAGGGTACGCGTTAGGGTTAGGGTAGGGGTTAGGGTTAGGGTACGCGATAGGGTGAGGTTAGTTATTAAACCTACCCACTATCTAGATTACCCATAGCACGTAAAGGAATATTATTTGGGGGTCCAGCCATGGAGACGAGTTTAGACACTAGGAGAATATAAGGAACACACCCATTATCACGAAATCACATTAGGATTCTCCTTTTAACCTGTTCCTTAAAACACTAGTGCTTAGGAAATCTATTGGAGGCAGAAGCAGTCAAGGGTAGCTTAAGGTTAGGGTTAGGGTTAGGGTTAGGGTTAGGGTACGCCTTATGGTACGGGTTCGGGGAGGGGTTCGGGTATGGCGTAGGGTATGGGTTAGGGTTAGAGTTAGGGCTAGTGTTAGGGTTAGGGCTCGGTTTAGGGTACGGGTTAGGATTAGGGTACGTGTTAGGGTTAGGGTAGGGGTTAGGGTTAGGGTACGTGTTAGGGTGAGGGTAGTTATTAAACCTATCCCACTCTCTAGATACCCCTTAGCACGTAAAGGAATATTATTTGGGGGTCCAGCCATGGAGAAGAGTTTAGACACTAGGAGAAGATAAGGAACACACCCATTATCAAGAAATCACATTAGGATTCTCTTTTTAACCTGTTCCTTAAAACACCAGTGCTTAGGAAATCTATTGGAGGCAGAAGAAGTCAAGGGAAGCTTAGGGTTAGGGTTAGGGTTAGGGTGAGGGTTAGGGTACGGCTTATGGTACGGGTTCGGGGAGGGGTTCGGGTAGGGCGTAGGGTATGGGTTAGGGTTAGGGTTAGGGTTAGTGTTAGGGTTAGGGCTCGGTTTAGGGTACGGGTTAGGATTAGGGTACGCGTTAGGGTTAGGGTAGGGGTTAGGGTTAGGGTACGCGATAGGGTGAGGTTAGTTATTAAACCTACCCACTATCTAGATTACCCTTAGCACGTAAAGGAATATTATTTGGGGGTCCAGCCATGGAGACGAGTTTAGACACTAGGAGAATATAAGGAACACACCCATTATCACGAAATCACATTAGGATTCTCCTTTTAACCTGTTCCTTAAAACACTAGTGCTTAGGAAATCTATTGGAGGCAGAAGCAGTCAAGGGTAGCTTAGGGTTAGGGTTAGGGTTAGGGTTAGGGTTAGGGTACGCCTTAGGGTACGGGTTCGGGGAGGGGTTCGGGTATGGCGTAGGGTATGGGTTAGGGTTAGCGTTAGGGCTAGTGTTAGGGTTAGGGCTCGGTTTAGGGTACGGGTTAGGATTAGGGTACGCGTTAGGGTTAGGGTAGGGGTTAGGGTTAGGGTACGTGTTAGGGTGAGGGTAGTTATTAAACCTATCCCACTCTCTAGATACCCCTTAGCACGTAAAGGAATATTATTTGGGGGTCCAGCCATGGAGAAGAGTTTAGACACTAGGAGAAGATAAGGAACACACCCATTATCAAGAAATCACATTAGGATTCTCTTTTTAACCTGTTCCTTAAAACACTAGTGCTTAGGAAATCTATTGGAGGCAGAAGCAGTCAAGGGTAGCTTAGGGTTAGGGTTAGGGTTAGGGTGAGGGTTAGGGTACGGCTTAGGGTACGGGTTCGGGGAGGGGTTCGGGTAGGGCGTAGGGTATGGGTTAGGGTTAGGGTTAGGGCTAGTGTTAGGGTTAGGGCTCAGTTTAGGGTACGGGTTAGGATTAGGGTACGCGTTAGGGTTAGGGTAGGGGTTAGGGTTAGGGTACGCGATAGGGTGAGGTTAGTTATTAAACCTACCCACTATCTAGATTACTCTTAGCACGTAAAGGAATATTATTTGGGGGTCCAGCCATGGAGACGAGTTTAGACACTAGGAGAATATAAGGAACACACCCATTATCACGAAATCACATTAGGATTCTCCTTTTAACCTGTTCCTTAAAACACTAGTGCTTAGGAAATCTATTGGAGGCAGAAGCAGTCAAGGGTAGCTTAGGGTTAGGGTTAGGGTTAGGGTTAGGGTTAGGGTATGCCTTAGGGTACGGGTTCGGGGAGGGGTTCGGGTATGGCGTAGGGTATGGGTTAGGGTTAGGGTTAGGGCTAGTGTTAGGGTTAGGGCTCGGTTTAGGGTACGGGTTAGGATTAGGGTACGCGTTAGGGTTAGGGTAGGGGTTAGGGTTAGGGTACGTGTTAGGGTGAGGGTAGTTATTAAACCTATCCCACTCTCTAGATACCCCTTAGCACGTAAAGGAATATTATTTGGGGGTCCAGCCATGGAGAAGAGTTTAGACACTAGGAGAAGATAAGGAACACACCCATTATCAAGAAATCACATTAGGATTCTCTTTTTAACCTGTTCCTTAAAACACTAGTGCTTAGGAAATCTATTGGAGGCAGAAGAAGTCAAGGGAAGCTTAGGGTTAGGGTTAGGGTTAGGGTGAGAGTTAGGGTACGGCTTAGGGTACGGGTTCGGGGAGGGGTTCGGGTAGGGCGTAGGGTATGGGTTAGGGTTAGGGTTAGGGCTAGTGTTAGGGTTAGGGCTCGGTTTAGGGTACGGGTTAGGATTAGGGTACGCGTTAGGGTTCGGGTAGGGGTTAGGGTTAGGGTACGCGATAGGGTGAGGTTAGTTATTAAACCTACCCACTATCTTGATTACCCTTAGCACGTAAAGGAATATTATTTGTGGGTCCAGCCATGGAGACGAGTTTAGACACTAGGAGAATATAAGGAACACACCCATTATCACGAAATCACATTAGGATTCTCTTTTTAACCTGTTCCTTAAAACACTAGTGTTTAGGAAATCTATTGGAGGCAGAAGCAGTCAAGGGTAGCTTAGGGTTAGGGTTAGGGTTAGGGTGAGGGTTAGGGTACGGCTTAGGGTACGGGTTCGGGGAGGGGTTCGGGTAGGGCGTAGGGTATGTTTTAGGGTTAAGGTTAGGGCTAGTGTTAGGGTTAGGGCTCGGTATAGGGTACGGGTTAGGATTAGGGTACGCGTTAGTGTTAGGGTAGGGGTTAGGGTTAGGCTACGTGTTAGGGTGAGGGTAGTTATTAAACCTATCCCACTCTCTAGATACCCCTTAGCACGTAAAGCTATATTATTTGGGGGTCCAGCCATGGAGAAGAGTTTAGACACTAGGAGAAGATAAGGAACACACCCATTATCAAGAAATCACATTAGGATTCTCTTTTTAACCTGTTCCTTAAAACACTAGTGGTTAGGAAATCTATTGGAGGCAGAAGAAGTCAAGGGTAGCTTAGGGTTAGGGTTAGGTTTAGGGTGAGAGTTAGGGTACGGCTTAGGGTACGGGTTCGGGGAGGGTTTCGGGTAGGGCGTAGGGTATGGGTTAGGGTTAGGGTTAGGGCTAGTGTTAGGGTTAGGGCTCGGTTTAGGGTACGGGTTAGGATTAGGGTACGCGTTAGGATTAGGGTAGGGGTTAGGGTTAGGGTACGCGATAGGGTGAGGTTAGTTATTAAACCTACCCACTATCTTGATTACCCTTAGCACGTAAAGGAATATTATTTGTGGGTCCAGCCATGGAGACGAGTTTAGACACTAGGAGAATATAAGGAACACACCCATTATCACGAAATCACATTAGGATTCTCTTTTTAACCTATTCCTTAAAACACTAGTGCTTAGGAAATCTATTGGAGGCAGAAGCAGTCAAGGGTAGCTTAGGGTTAGGGTTAGGGTTAGGGTGAGGGTTAGGGTACGGCTTAGGGTACGGGTTCGGGGAGGGGTTCGGGTAGGGCGTAGGGTATGTGTTAGGGTTAGGGTTAGGGCTAGTGTTAGGGTTAGGGCTCGGTTTAGGGTACGGGTTAGGATTAGGGTACGCGTTAGGGTTAGGGTAGGGGTTAGGGTTAGGCTACGTGTTAGGGTGAGGGTAGTTATTAAACCTATCCCACTCTCTAGATACCCCTTAGCACGTAAAGGTATATTATTTGGGGGTCCAGCCATGTAGAAGAGTTTAGACACTAGGAGAAGATAAGGAACACACCCATTATCAAGAAATCACATTTGGATTCTCTTTTTAACCTGTTCCTTAAAACACTAGTGCTTAGGAAATCTATTGGAGGCAGAAGAAGTCAAGGGAAGCTTAGGGTTAGGGTTAGGGTTAGGGTGAGAGTTAGGGTACGGCTTAGGGTACGGGTTCGGGGAGGGGTTCGGGTAGGGCGTAGGGTATGGTTTAGGGTTAGGGTTAGGGTTAGTGTTAGGGTTAGGGCTCGGTTTAGGGTACGGGTTAGGATTAGTGTACGCGTTAGGGTTAGGGTAGGGGTTAGGGTTAGGGTACGCGATAGGGTGAGGTTAGTTATTAAACCTACCCACTATCTAGATTACCCTTAGCACGTAAAGGAATATTATTTGGGGGTCCAGCCATGGAGACGAGTTTAGACACTAGGAGAATATAAGGAACACACCCATTATCACGAAATCACATTAGGATTCTCCTTTTAACCTGTTCCTTAAAACACTAGTGCTTAGGAAATCTATTGGAGGCAGAAGCAGTCAAGGGTAGCTTAGGGTTAGGGTTAGGGTTAGGGTTAGGGTTAGGGTACGCCTTAGGGTACGGGTTCGGGGAGGGGTTCGGGTATGGCGTAGGGTATGGGTTAGGGTTAGCGTTAGGGCTAGTGTTAGGGTTAGGGCTCGGTTTAGGGTACGGGTTAGGATTAGGGTACGCGTTAGGGTTAGGGTAGGGGTTAGGGTTAGGGTACGTGTTAGGGTGAGGGTAGTTATTAAACCTATCCCACTCTCTAGATACCCCTTAGCACGTAAAGGAATATTATTTGGGGGTCCAGCCATGGAGAAGAGTTTAGACACTAGGAGAAGATAAGGAACACACCCATTATCAAGAAATCACATTAGGATTCTCTTTTTAACCTGTTCCTTAAAACACTAGTGCTTAGGAAATCTATTGGAGGCAAAAGCAGTCAAGGGTAGCTTAGGGTTAGGGTTAGGGTTAGGGTGAGGGTTAGGGTACGGCTTAGGGTACGGGTTCGGGGAGGGGTTCGGGTAGGGCGTAGGGTATGGGTTAGGGTTAGGGTTAGGGCTAGTGTTAGGGTTAGGGCTCAGTTTAGGGTACGGGTTAGGATTAGGGTACGCGTTAGGGTTAGGGTAGGGGTTAGGGTTAGGGTACGCGATAGGGTGAGGTTAGTTATTAAACCTACCCACTATCTAGATTACCCTTAGCACGTAAAGGAATATTATTTGGGGGTCCAGCCATGGAGACGAGTTTAGACACTAGGAGAATATAAGGAACACACCCATTATCACGAAATCACATTAGGATTCTCCTTTTAACCTGTTCCTTAAAACACTAGTGCTTAGGAAATCTATTGGAGGCAGAAGCAGTCAAGGGTAGCTTAGGTTTAGGGTTAGGGTTAGGGTTAGGGTTAGGGTACGCCTTAGGGTACGGGTTCGGGGAGGGGTTCGGGTATGGCGTAGGGTATGGGTTAGGGTTAGGGTTAGGGCTAGTGTTAGGGTTAGGGCTCGGTTTAGGGTACGGGTTAGGATTAGGGTACGCGTTAGGGTTAGGGTAGGGGTTAGGGTTAGGGTACGTGTTAGGGTGAGGGTAGTTATTAAACCTATCCCACTCTCTAGATACCCCTTAGCACGTAAAGGAATATTATTTGGGGGTCCAGCCATGGAGAAGAGTTTAGACACTAGGAGAAGATAAGGAACACACCCATTATCAAGAAATCACATTAGGATTCTCTTTTTAACCTGTTCCTTAAAACACTAGTGCTTAGGAAATCTATTGGAGGCAGAAGAAGTCAAGGGAAGCTTAGGGTTAGGGTTAGGGTTAGGGTGAGGGTTAGGGTACGGCTTAGGGTACGGGTTCGGGGAGGGGTTCGGGTAGGGCGTAGGGTATGGGTTAGGGTTAGGGTTAGGGCTAGTGTTAGGGTTAGGGCTCAGTTTAGGGTACGGGTTAGGATTAGGGTACGCGTTAGGGTTCGGGTAGGGGTTAGGGTTAGGGTACGCGATAGGGTGAGGTTAGTTATTAAACCTACCCACTATCTTGATTACCCTTAGCACGTAAAGGAATATTATTTGTGGGTCCAGCCATGGAGACGAGTTTAGACACTAGGAGAATATAAGGAACACACCCATTATCACGAAATCACATTAGGATTCTCTTTTTAAACTGTTCCTTAAAACACTAGTGTTTAGGAAATCTATTGGAGGCAGAAGCAGTCAAGGGTAGCTTAGGGTTAGGGTTAGGGTTAGGGTTAGGGTTAGGGTACGCCTTAGGGTACGGGTTCGGGGAGGGGTTCGGGTATGTCGTAGGGTATGGGTTAGGGTTAGAGTTAGGGCTAGTGTTAGGGTTAGGGCTCGGTTTAGGGTACGGGTTAGGATTAGGGTACGTGTTAGGGTTAGGGTAGGGGTTAGGGTTAGGGTACGTGTTAGGGTGAGGGTAGTTATTAAACCTATCCCACTCTCTAGATACCCCTTAGCACGTAAAGGAATATTATTTGGGGGTCCAGCCATGGAGAAGAGTTTAGACACTAGGAGAAGATAAGGAACACACCCATTATCAAGAAATCACATTAGGATTCTCTTTTTAACCTGTTCCTTAAAACACCAGTGCTTAGGAAATCTATTGGAGGCAGAAGAAGTCAAGGGAAGCTTAGGGTTAGGGTTAGGGTTAGGGTGAGGGTTAGGGTACGGCTTAGGGTACGGGTTCGGGGAGGGGTTCGGGTAGGGCGTAGGGTATGGGTTAGGGTTAGGGTTAGGGCTAGTGTTAGGGTTAGGGCTCAGTTTAGGGTACGGGTTAGGATTAGGGTACGCGTTAGGGTTAGGGTAGGGGTTAGGGTTAGGGTACGCGATAGGGTGAGGTTAGTTATTAAACCTACCCACTATCTAGATTACCCTTAGCACGTAAAGGAATATTATTTGGGGGTCCAGCCATGGAGACGAGTTTAGACACTAGGAGAATATAAGGAACACACCCATTATCACGAAATCACATTAGGATTCTCCTTTTAACCTGTTCCTTAAAACACTAGTGCTTAGGAAATCTATTGGAGGCAGAAGCAGTCAAGGGTAGCTTAGGGTTTGGGTTAGGGTTAGGGTTAGGGTTAGGGTACGCCTTAGGGTACGGGTTCGGGGAGGGGTTCGGGTATGGCGTAGGGTATGGGTTAGGGTTAGGGTTAGGGCTAGTGTTAGGGTTAGGGCTCGGTTTAGGGTACGGGTTAGGATTAGGGTACGCGTTAGGGTTAGGGTAGGGGTTAGGGTTAGGGTACGTGTTAGGGTGAGGGTAGTTATTAAACCTATCCGACTCTCTAGATACCCCTTAGCACGTAAAGGAATATTATTTGGGGGTCCAGCCATGGAGAAGAGTTTAGACACTAGGAGAAGATAAGGAACACACCCATTATCAAGAAATCACATTAGGATTCTCTTTTTAACCTGTTCATTAAAACACTAGTGCTTAGGAAATCTATTGGAGGCAGAAGAAGTCAAGGGAAGCTTAGGGTTAGGGTTAGGGTTAGGGTGAGAGTTAGGGTACGGCTTAGGGTACGGGTTCGGGGAGGGGTTCGGGTAGGGCGTAGGGTATGGGTTAGGGTTAGGGTTAGGGCTAGTGTTAGGGTTAGGGCTCGGTTTAGTGTACGGGTTAGGATTAGGGTACGCGTTAGGGTTCGGGTAGGGGTTAGGGTTAGGGTACGCGATAGGGTGAGGTTAGTTATTAAACCTACCCACTATCTTGATTACCCTTAGCACGTAAAGGAATATTATTTGTGGGGCCAGCCATGGAGACGAGTTTAGACACTAGGAGAATATAAGGAACACACCCATTATCACGAAATCACATTAGGATTCTCTTTTTAACCTGTTCCTTAAAACATTAGTGTTTAGGAAATCTATTGGAGGCAGAAGCAGTCAAGGGTAGCTTAGGGTAGGGGTTAGGGTTAGGGTGAGGGTTAGGGTACGGCTTAGGGTACGGGTTCGGGGAGGGGTTCGGGTAGGGCGTAGGGTATGTGTTAGGGTTAGGGTTAGGGCTAGTGTTAGGGTTAGGGCTCGGTTTACGGTACGGGTTAGGATTAGGGTACGCGTTAGTGTTAGGGTAGGGGTTAGGGTTAGGCTACGTGTTAGGGTGAGGTTAGTTATTAAACCTATCCCACTCTCTAGATACCCCTTAGCACGTAAAGGTATATTATTTGGGGGTCCAGCCATGGAGAAGAGTTTAGACACTAGGAGAAGATAAGGAACACACCCATTATCAAGAAATCACATTAGGATTCTCTTTTTAACCTGTTCCTTAAAACACTAGTGCTTAGGAAATCTATTGGAGGCAGAAGAAGTCAAGGGAAGCTTAGGGTTAGGGTTAGGGTTAGGGTGAGAGTTAGGGTACGGCTTAGGGAACGGGTTCGGGGAGGGGTTCGGGTAGGGCGTAGGGTATGGGTTAGGGTTAGGGTTAGGGTTAGTGTTAGGGTTAGGGCTCGGTTTAGGGTACGGGTTAGGATTAGGGTACGCGTTAGGGTTAGGGTAGGGGTTAGGGTTAGGGTACGCGATAGGGTGAGGTTAGTTATTAAACCTACCCACTATCTAGATTACCCTTAGCACGTAAACGAATATTATTTGGGGGTCCAGCCATGGAGACGAGTTTAGACACTAGGAGAATATAAGGAACACACCCATTATCATGAAATCACATTAGGATTCTCTTTTTAACCTGTTCCTTAAAACACTAGTGCTTAGGAAATCTATTGGAGGCAGAAGCAGTCAAGGGTAGCTTAGGGTTAGGGTTAGGGTTAGGGTTAGGGTACGGGTACGCCTTAGGGTACGGGTTCGGGGAGGGGTTCGGGTATGGCGTAGGGTATGGGTTAGGGTTAGGGTTAGGGCTAGTGTTAGGGTTAGGGCTCGGTTTAGGGTACGGGTTAGGATTAGGGTACGCGTTAGGGTTTAGGGTAGGGGTTAGGGTTAGGGTACGTGTTAGGGTGAGGGTAGTTATTAAACCTATCCGACTCTCTAGATACCCCTTAGCACGTAAAGGAATATTATTTGGGGGTCCAGCCATGGAGAAGAGTTTAGACACTAGGAGAAGATAAGGAACACACCCATTATCAAGAAATCACATTAGGATTCTCTTTTTAACCTGTTCCTTAAAACACTAGTGCTTAGGAAATCTATTGGAGGCAGAAGCAGTCAAGGGTAGCTTAGGGTTAGGGTTAGGGTTAGGGTGAGGGTTAGGGTACGGCTTAGGGTACGGGTTCGGGGAGGGGTTCGGGTAGGGCGTAGTGTATGGGTTAGGGTTAGGGTTAGGGATAGTGTTAGGGTTAGGGCTCGGTTTAGGGTACGGGTTAGGATTAGGGTACGCGTTAGGGTTAGGGTAGGGGTTAGGATTAGGGTACGCGATAGGGTGAGGTTAGTTATTAAACCTACCCACTATCTAGATTACCCTTAGCAGGTAAAGGAATATTATTTGGGGGTCCAGCCATGGAGACGAGTTTAGACACTAGGAGAATATAAGGAACACACCCATTATCACGAAATCACATTAGGATTCTCCTTTTAACCTGTTCCTTAAAACACTAGTGCTTAGGAAATCTATTGGAGGCAGAAGCAGTCAAGGGTAGCTTAGGGTTAGGGTTAGGGTTAGGGTGAGGGTTAGGGTACGGCTTAGGGTACGGGTTCGGTGAGGGGTTCGGGTAGGGCGTAGGGTATGGGTTAGGGTTAGGGTTAAGGCTAGTGTTAGGGTTAGGGCTCGGTTTAGGGTACGGGTTAGGATTAGGGTACGCGTTAGGGTTAGGGTAGGGGTTAGGGTTAGGGTACGTGTTAGGGTGAGGGTAGTTATTAAAGCTATCCCACTCTCTAGATACCCTTTAGCACGTAAAGGAATATTATTTGGGGGTCCAGCCATGGAGAAGAGTTTAGACACTAGGAGAAGATAAGGAACACACCCATTATCAAGAAATCACATTAGGATTCTCTTTTTAACCTGTTCCTTAAAACACTAGTGCTTAGGAAATCTATTGGAGGCAGAAGAAGTCAAGGGAAGCTTAGGGTTAGGGTTAGGGTTAGGGTGAGAATTAGGGTACGGCTTAGGGTACGGGTTCGGGGAGGGTTTCGGGTAGGGCGTAGGGTATGGGTTAGGGTTAGGGTTAGGGCTAGTGTTAGGGTTAGGGCTCGGTTTAGGGTACGGGTTAGGATTAGGGTACGCGTTAGGATTAGGGTAGGGGTTAGGGTTAGGGTACGCGATAGGGTGAGGTTAGTTATTAAACCTACCCACTATCTTGATTACCCTTAGCACGTAAAGGAATATTATTTGTGGGTCCAGCCATGGAGACGAGTTTAGACACTAGGAGAATATAAGGAACACACCCATTATCACGAAATCACATTAGGATTCTCTTTTTAACCTGTTCCTTAAAACACTAGTGCTTAGGAAATCTATTGGAGGCAGAAGCAGTCAAGGGTAGCTTAGGGTTAGGGTTAGGGTTAGGGTTAGGGTTAGGGTACGCCTTAGGGTACGGGTTCGGGGAGGGGTTCGGGTATGGCGTAGGGTATGGGTTAGGGTTAGGGTTAGGGCTAGTGTTAGGGTTAGGGCTCGGTTTAGGGTACGGGTTAGGATTAGGGTACGCGTTAGGGTTAGGGTAGGGGTTAGGGTTAGGGTACGTGTTAGGGTGAGGGTAGTTATTAAACCTATCCCACTCTCTAGATACCCCTTAGCACGTAAAGGAATATTATTTGGGGGTCCAGCCATGGAGAAGAGTTTAGACACTAGGAGAAGATAAGGAACACACCCATTATCAAGAAATCACATTAGGATTCTCTTTTTAACCTGTTCCTTAAAACACTAGTGCTTAGGAAATCTATTGGAGGCAGAAGCAGTCAAGGGTAGCTTAGGGTTAGGGTTAGGGTTAGGGTTAGGGTTAGGGTACGGCTTAGGGTACGGGTTCGGGGACGGGTTCGGGTAGGGCGTAGTGTATGGGTTAGGGTTAGGGTTAGGGATAGTGTTAGGGTTAGGGCTCGGTTTAGGGTACGGGTTAGGATTAGGGTACGTGTTAGGGTTAGGGTAGTGGTTAGGGTTAGGGTACGTGTTAGGGTGAGGGTAGTTATTAAACCTATCCCACTCTCTAGATACCCCTTAGCACATAAAGGAATATTATTTGGGGGTCCAGCCATGGAGAAGAGTTTAGACACTAGGAGAAGATAAGGAACACACCCATTATCAAGAAATCACATTAGGATTCTCTTTTTAACCTGTTCCTTAAAACACTAGTGCTCAGGAAATCTATTGGAGGCAGAAGAAGTCAAGGGAAGCTTAGGGTTAGGGTTAGGGTTAGGGTGAGAGTTTGGGTACGGCTTAGGGTACGGGTTCGGGGAGGGGTTCGGGTAGGGCGTAGGGTATGGGTTAGGGTTAGGGTTAGGGTTAGTGTTAGGGTTAGGGCTCGTTTTAGGTTACGGGTTAGGATTAGGGTACGCGTTAGGGTTAGGGTAGGGGTTAGGGTTAGGGTACGCGATAGGGTGAGGTTAGTTATTAAACCTACCCACTATCTAGATTACCCTTAGCACGTAAAGGAATATTATTTGGGGGTCTAGCCATGGAGACGAGTTTAGACACTAGGAGAATATAAGGAACACACCCATTATCATGAAATCACATTAGGATTCTCCTTTTAACCTGTTCCTTAAAACACTAGTGCTTAGGAAATCTATTGGAGGCAGAAGCAGTCAAGGGTAGCTTAGGGTTAGGGTTAGGGTTAGGGTTAGGGTTAGGGTACGCCTTAGGGTACGGATTCGGGGAGGGGTTCGGGTATGGCGTAGGGTATGGGTTAGGGATAGGGTTAGGGCTAGTGTTAGGGTTAGGGCTCGGTTTAGGGTACGGGTTAGGATTAGGGTACGCGTTAGGGTTAGGGTAGGGGTTAGGGTTAGGGTACGTGTTAGGGTGAGGGTAGTTATTAAACCTATCCCACTCTCTAGATACCCCTTAGCACGTAAAGGAATATTATTTGGGGGTCCAGCCATGGAGATGAGTTTAGACACTAGGAGAAGATAAGGAACACACCCATTATCAAGAAATCACATTAGGATTCTCTTTTTAACCTGTTCCTTAAAACACTAGTGCTTAGGAAATCTATTGGAGGCAGAAGCAGTCCAGGGTAGCTTAGGGTTAGGGTTAGGGTTAGGGTGAGGGTTAGGGTACGGCTTAGGGTACGGGTTCGGGGAGGGGTTCGGGTAGGGCGTAGGGTATGGGTTAGGGTTAGGGTTAGGGCTAGTGTTAGGGTTAGGGCTCGGTTTAGGGTATGGGTTAGGATTAGGGTACGCGTTAGGGTTAGGGTAGGGGTTAGGGTTAGGGTACACGATAGGGTGAGGTTAGTTATTAAACCTACCCACTATCTTGATTACCCTTAGCACGTAAAGGAATATTATTTGGGGGTCCAGCCATGGAGACGAGTTTAGACACTAGGAGAATATAAAGAACACACCCATTATCACGAAATCACATTAGGATTCTCTTTTTAACCTGTTCCTTAAAACACTAGTGCTTAGGAAATCTATTGGAGGCAGAAGCAGTCAAGGGTAGCTTAGGGTTAGGGTTAGGGTTAGGGTGAGGGTTAGGGTACGGCTTAGGGTACGGGTTCGGGGAGGGGTTCGGGTAGGGCGTAGGGTATGGGTTAGGGTTAGGGTTAGGGCTAGTGTTAGGGTTAGGGCTCGGTTTAGGGTACGGGTTAGGATTAGGGTACGCGTTAGGGTTAGGGTAGGGGTTAGGGTTAGGGTACGTGTTAGGGTGAGGGTAGTTATTAAACCTATCCCACTCTCTAGATACCCCTTAGCACGTAAAGGAATATTATTTGGGGGTCCAGCCATGGAGAAGAGTTTAGACACTAGGAGAAGATAAGGAACACACCCATTATCAAGAAATCACATTAGGATTCTCTTTTTAACCTGTTCCTTAAAACACTAGTGCTTAGGAAATCTATTGGAGGCAGAAGAAGTCAAGGGAAGCTTAGGGTTAGGGTTAGGGTTAGGGTGAGAGTTAGGGTACGGCTAAGGGTACGGGTTCGGGACGGGTTCGGGTAGGGCGTAGGGTATGGGTTAGGGTTAGGGTTAGGGTTAGTGTTAGTGTTAGGGCTCGGTTTAGGGTACGGGTTAGGATTAGGGTACGCGTTAGGGTTAGGGTAGGGATTAGGGTTAGGGTACGCGATAGGGTGAGGTTAGTTATTAAACCTACCCACTATCTAGATTACCCTTAGCACGTAAAGGAATATTATTTGGGGGTCCAGCCATGGAGACGAGTTTAGACACTAGGAGAATATAAGGAACACACCCATTATCAAGAAATCACATTAGGATTCTCCTTTTAACCTGTTTCTTAAAACACTAGTGCTTAGGAAATCTATTGGAGGCAGAAGCAGTCAAGGGTAGCTTAGGGTTAGGGTTAGGGTTAGGGTTAGGGTTAGGGTACGCCTTAGGGTACCGGTTCGGGGAGGGGTTCGGGTATGGCGTAGGGTATGGGTTAGGGTTAGGGTTAGGGCTAGTGTTAGGGTTAGGGCTCGGTTTAGGGTACGGGTTAGGATTAGGGTACGCGTTAGGGTTAGGGTAGGGTTTAGGGTTAGGGTACGTGTTAGGGTGAGGGTAGTTATTAAACCTATCCCACTCTCTAGATACCCCTTAGCACGTAAAGGAATATTATTTGGGGGTCCAGCCATGGAGAAGAGTTTAGACACTAGGAGAAGATAAGGAACACACCCATTATCAAGAAATCACATTAGGATTCTCTTTTTAACCTGTTCCTTAAAACACTAGTGCTTAGGAAATCTATTGGAGGCAGAAGCAGTCAAGGGTAGCTTAGGGTTAGGGTTAGGGTTAGGGTGAGGGTTAGGGTACGGCTTAGGGTACGGGTTCGGGGAGGGGTTCGGGTAGGGCGTAGGGTATGTGTTAGGGTTAGGGTTAGGGCTAGTGTTAGGGTTAGGGCTCGGTTTAGGGTACGGGTTAGGATTAGGGTACGCGTTAGGGTTAGGGTAGGGGTTAGGGTTAGGGTACATGTTAGGGTGAGGGTAGTTATTAAACCTATCCCACTCTCTAGATACCCCTTAGCATGTAAAGGAATATTATTTGGGGGTCCAGCCATGGAGAAGAGTTTAGACACTAGGAGAAGATAAGGAACACACCCATTATCAAGAAATCACATTAGGATTCTCTTTTTAACCTGTTCCTTAAAACACTAGTGCTTAGGAAATCTATTGGAGGCAGAAGTAGTCAAGGGAAGCTTAGGGTTAGGGTTAGGGTTAGGGTGAGAGTTAGGGTACGGCTTAGGTTACGGGTTCGGGGAGGGGTTCGGGTAGGGCGTAGGGTATGGGTTAGTGTTAGGGTTAGGGTTAGTGTTAGGGTTAGGGCTCGGTTTAGGGTACGGGTTAGGATTAGGGTACGCGTTAGGGTTAGGGTAGGGGTTCGGGTTAGGGTACGCGATAGGGTGAGGTTAGTTATTAAACCTACCCACTATCTAGATTACCCTTAGCACGTAAAGGAATATTATTTGGGGGTCTAGCCATGGAGACGAGTTTAGACACTAGGAGAATATCAGGAACACACCCATTATCACGAAATCACATTAGGATTCTCCTTTTAACCTGTTCCTTAAAACACTAGTGCTTAGGAAATCTATTGGAGGCAGAAGCAGTCAAGGGTAGCTTAGGGTTAGGGTTAGGGTTAGGGTTAGGGTTAGGGTACGCCTTAGGGTACGGATTCGGGGAGGGGTTCGGGTATGGCGTAGGGTATGGGTTAGGGTTAGGGTTAGGGCTAGTGTTAGGGTTAGGGCTCGGTTTAGGGTACGGGTTAGGATTAGGGTACGCGTTAGGGTTAGGGTAGTGGTTAGGGTTAGGGTACGTGTTAGGGTGAGGGTAGTTATTAAACCTATCCCACTCTCTAGATACCCCTTAGCACGTAAAGGAATATTATTTGGGGGTCCAGCCATGGAGATGAGTTTAGACACTAGGAGAAGATAAGGAACACACCCATTATCAAGAAATCACATTAGGATTCTCTTTTTAACCTGTTCCTTAAAACACTAGTGCTAAGGAAATCTATTGGAGGCAGAAGCAGTCCAGGGTAGCTTAGGGTTAGGGTTAGGGTTAGGGTGAGGGTTAGGGTACGGCTTAGGGTACGGATTCGGGGAGGGGTTCGGGTAGGGCGTAGGGTATGTGTTAGGGTTAGGGTTAGGGCTAGTGTTAGGGTTAGGGCTCGGTTTAGGTTATGGGTTAGGATTAGGGTACGCGTTAGGGTTAGGGTAGGGGTTAGGGTTAGGGTACGTGTTAGGGTGAGGGTAGTTATTAAACCTATCCCACTCTCTAGATACCCCTTAGCACCTAAAGGAATATTATTTGGGGGTCCAGCCATGGAGAAGATTTTAGACACTAGGAGAAGATAAGGAACACACCCATTATCAAGAAATCACATTAGGATTCTCTTTTTAACCTGTTCCTTAAAACACTAGTGCTTAGGAAATCTATTGGAGGCAGAAGAAGTCAAGGGAAGCTTAGGGTTAGGGTTAGGGTTAGGGTGAGAGTTAGCGTATGGCTTAGGGTACGGGTTCGGGTAGGGGTTCGGGTAGGGCGTAGGGTATGGGTTAGTGTTAGGGTTAGGGTTAGTGTTAGGGTTAGGGCTCGGTTTAGGGTACGGGTTAGGATTAGGGTACGCGTTAGGGTTAGGGTAGGGGTTAGGGTTAGGGTACGCGATAGGGTGAGGTTAGTTATTAAACCTACCCACTATCTAGATTACCCATAGCACGTAAAGGAATATTATTTGGGGGTCCAGCCATGGAGACGAGTTTAGACACTAGGAGAATATAAGGAACACACCCATTATCACGAAATCACATTGGGATTCTCCTTTTAACCTGTTCCTTAAAACACTAGTGCTTAGGAAATCTATTGGAGGCAGAAGCAGTCAAGGGTAGCTTAGGGTTAGGGTTAGGGTTAGGGTTAGGGTTAGGGTACGCCTTAGGGTACGGGTTCGGGGAGGGGTTCGGGTATGGCGTAGGGTATGGGTTAGGGTTAGGGTTAGGGCTAGTGTTAGGGTTAGGGCTCGGTTTAGGGTATGGGTTGGGATTAGGGTACGTGTTAGGGTTAGGGTAGGGGTTAGGGTTAGGGTACGTGTTAGGGTGAGGGTAGTTATTAAACCTATCCCACTCTCTAGATACCCCTTAGCACGTAAAGGAATATTATTTGGGGGTCCAGCCATGGAGAAGAGTTTAGACACTAGGAGAAGATAAGGAACACACCCATTATCAAGAAATCACATTAGGATTCTCTTTTTAACCTGTTCCTTAAAACACTAGTGCTTAGGAAATCTATTGGAGGCAGAAGAAGTCAAGGGAAGCTTAGGGTTAGGGTTAGGGTTAGGGTGAGGGTTAGGGTACGGCTTAGGGTACGGGTTCGGGGAGGGGTTCGGGTAGGGCGTAGGGTATGGGTTAGGGTTAGGGTTAGGGTTAGTGTTAGGGTTAGGGCTCGGTTTAGGGTACGGGTTAGGATTAGGGTACGCGTTAGGGTTAGGGTAGGGGTTAGGGTTAGGGTACGCGATAGGGTGAGGTTAGTTATTAAACCTACCCACTATCTAGATTACCCTTAGCACGTAAAGGAATATTATTTGGGGGTCCAGCCATGGAGACGAGTTTAGACACTAGGAGAATGTAAGGAACACACCCATTATCACGAAATCACATTAGGATTCTCCTTTTAACCTGTTCCTTAAAACACTAGTGCTTAGGAAATCTATTGGAGGCAGAAGCAGTCAAGGGTAGCTTAGGGTTAGGGTTAGGGTTAGGGTTAGGGTTAGGGTACGCCTTAGGGTACGGGTTCGGGGAGGGGTTCGTGTATGGCGTAGGGTATGGGTTAGGGTTAGGGGTAGGGCTAGTGTTAGGGTTAGGGCTCGGTTTAGGGTACGGGTTAGGATTAGGGTACGCGTTAGGGTTAGGGTAGGGGTTAGGGTTAGGGTACGTGTTAGGGTGAGGGTAGTTATTAAACCTATCCCACTCTCTAGATACCCCTTAGCACGTAAAGGAATATTATTTGGGGGTCCAGCCATGGAGAAGAGTTTAGACACTAGGAGAAGATAAGGAACACACCCATTATCAAGAAATCACATTAGGATTCTCTTTTTAACCTGTTCCTTAAAACACTAGTGCTTAGGAAATCTATTGGAGGCAGAAGCAGTCAAGGGTAGCTTAGGGTTAGGGTTAGGGTTAGGGTGAGGGTTAGGGTACGGCTTAGGGTACGGGTTCGGGGAGGGGTTCGGGTAGGGCGTAGGGTATGGGTTAGGGTTAGGGTTAGGGCTAGTGTTAGGGTTAGGGCTCAGTTTAGGGTACGGGTTAGGATTAGGGTACGCGTTAGGGTTAGGGTAGGTGTTAGGGTTAGGGAACGCGATAGGGTGAGGTTAGTTATTAAACCTACCCACTATCTTGATTACCCTTAGCACGTAAAGGAATATTATTTGGGGGTCCAGCCATGGAGACGAGTTTAGACACTAGGAGAATATAAGGAACACACCCATTATCACGAAATCACATTAGGATTTTCTTTTTAACCTGTTCCTTAAAACACTAGTGCTTAGGAAATCTATTGGAGGCAGAAGCAGTCAAGGGTAGCTTAGGGTTAGGGTTAGGGTTAGGGTGAGGGTTAGGGTACGGCTTAGGGTACGGGTTCGGGGAGGGGTTCGGGTAGGGCGTAGGGTATGTGTTAGGGTTAGGGTTAGGGCTAGTGTTAGGGTTAGGGCTCGGTTTAGGGTACGGGTTAGGATTAGGGTACGCGTTAGGGTTAGGGTAGGGGTTAGGGTTAGGCTACGTGTTAGGGTGAGGGTAGTTATTAAACCTATCCCACTCTCTAGATACCCCTTAGCACGTAAAGGTATATTATTTGGGGGTCCAGCCATGGAGAAGAGTTTAGACACTAGGAGAAGATAAGGAACACACCCATTATCAAGAAATCACATTAGGATTCTCTTTTTAACCTGTTCCTTAAAACACTAGTGCTTAGGAAATCTATTGGAGGCAGAAGAAGTCAAGGGAAGCTTAGGGTTAGGGTTAGGGTTAGGGTGAGAGTTAGGGTACGGCTTAGGGTACGGGTTCGGGGAGGGGTTCGGGTAGGGCGTAGGGTATGGGTTAGGGTTAGGGTTAGGGTTAGTGTTAGGGTTAGGGCTCGGTTTAGGGTACGGGTTAGGATTAGGGTACGCGTTAGGGTTAGGGTAGGGGTTAGGGTTAGGGTACGCGATAGGGTGAGGTTAGTTATTAAACCTACCCACTATCTAGATTACCCTTAGCACGTAAAGGAATATTATTTGGGGGTCCAGCCATGGAGACGAGTTTAGACACTAGGAGAATGTAAGGAACACACCCATTATCACGAAATCACATTAGGATTCTCTTTTTAACCTGTTCCTTAAAACACTAGTGCTTAGGAAATCTATTGGAGGCAGAAGCAGTCAAGGGTAGCTTAGGGTTAGTGTTAGGGTTAGGGTGAGGGTTAGGGTATGGCTTAGGGTACGGGTTCGGGGAGGGGTTCGGGTAGGGCGTAGGGTATGTGTTAGGGTTAGGGTTAGGGCTAGTGTTAGGGTTAGGGCTCGGATTAGGGTACAGGTTAGGATTAGGGTACGCGTTAGGGTTAGGGTAGGGGTTAGGGTTCGGGTACGCGATAGGGTGAGGTTAGTTATTAAACCTACCCACTATCTAGATTAACCTTAGCACGTAAAGGAATATTATTTGGGGGTCCAGCCATGGAGACGAGTGTAGACACTAGGAGAATATAAGGAACACACCCATTATCACGAAATCACATTAGGATTCACCTTTTAACCTGTTCCTTAAAACACTAGTGCTTAGGAAATCTATTGGAGGCAGAAGCAGTCAAGGGTAGCTTAGGGTTAGGGTTAGGGTTAGGGTTAGGGTTAGGGTACGCCTTAGGGTACGGGTTCGGGGAGGGGTTCGTGTATGGCGTAGGGTATGGGTTAGGGTTAGGGTTAGGGCTAGTGTTAGGGTTAGGGCTCGGTTTAGGGTACGGGTTAGGATTAGGGTACGCGTTAGGGTTAGGGTAGGGGTTAGGGTTAGGGTACGTGTTAGGGTGAGGGTAGTTATTAAACCTATCCCACTCTCTAGATACCCCTTAGCACGTAAAGGAATATTATTTGGGGGTCCAGCCATGGAGAAGAGTTTAGACACTAGGAGAAGATAAGGAACACACCCATTATCAAGAAATCACATTAGGATTCTCTTTTTAACCTGTTCCTTAAAACACTAGTGCTTAGGAAATCTATTGGAGGCAGAAGCAGTCAAGGGTAGCTTAGGGTTAGGGTTAGGGTTACGGTGAGGGTTAGGGTACGGCTTAGGGTACGGGTTCGGGGAGGGGTTCGGGTAGGGCGTAGTGTATGGGTTAGGGTTAGGGTTAGGGATAGTGTTAGGGTTAGGGCTCGGTTTAGGGTACGGGTTAGGATTAGGGTACGTGTTAGGGTTAGGGTAGGGGTTAGGGTTAGGGTACGTGTTAGGGTGAGGGTAGTTATTAAACCTATCCCACTCTCTAGATACCCCTTAGCACGTAAAGGAATATTATTTGGGGGTCCAGCCATGGAGAAGAGTTTAGACACTAGGAGAAGATAAGGAACACACCCATTATCAAGAAATCACATTAGGATTCTCTTTTAACCTGTTCCTTAAAACACTAGTGCTTAGGAAATCTATTGGAGGCAGAAGCAGTCAAGGGTAGCTTAGGGTTAGGGTTAGGGTTAGGGTTAGGGTTAGGGTACGCCTTAGGGTACGGGTTCGGGGAGGGGTTCGGGTATGGCGTAGGGTATGGGTTAGGGTTAGGGTTAGGGCTAGTGTTAGGGTTAGGGCTCGGTTTAGGGTACGGGTTAGGATTAGGGTACGCGTTAGGGTTAGGGTAGGGGTTAGGATTAGGGTACGCGATAGGGTGAGGTTAGTTATTAAACTTACCCACTATCTAGATTACCCTTAGCAGGTAAAGGAATATTATTTGGGGGTCCAGCCATGGAGACGAGTTTAGACACTAGGAGAATATAAGGAACACACCCATTATCACGAAATCACATTAGGATTCTCTTTTTAACCTGTTCCTTAAAACACTAGTGCTTAGGAAATCTATTGGAGGCAGAAGCAGTCAAGGGTAGCTTAGGGTTAGGGTTAGGGTTAGGGTGAGGGTTAGGGTACGGCTTAGGGTACGGGTTCGGGGAGGGGTTCGGGTAGGGCGTAGGGTATGTGTTAGGGTTAGGGTTAGGGCTAGTGTTAGGGTTAGGACTCGGTTTAGAGTACGGGTTAGGATTAGGGTACGCGTTAGGGTTAGGGTAGGGGTTAGGGTTAGGCTACGTGTTAGGGTGAGGGTAGTTATTAAACCTATCCCACTCTCTAGATACCCCTTAGCACGTAAAGGTATATTATTTGGGGGTCCAGCCATGGAGAAGAGTTTAGACACTAGGAGAAGATAAGGAACACACCCATTATCAAGAAATCACATTTGGATTCTCTTTTTAACCTGTTCCTTAAAACACTAGTGCTTAGGAAATGTATTGGAGGCAGAAGAAGTCAAGGGAAGCTTAGGGTTAGGGTTAGGTTTAGGGTGAGAGTTAGGGTACGGCTTAGGGTACGGGTTCGGGGAGGGGTTCGGGTAGGGCGTAGGGTATGGGTTAGGGTTAGGGTTAGGGTTAGTGTTAGGGTTAGGGCTCGGTTTAGGGTACGGGTTAGGATTAGGGTACGCGTTAGGGTTAGGGTAGGGGTTAGGGTTAGGGTACGCGATAGGGTGAGGTTAGTTATTAAACCTACCCACTATCTAGATTACCCTTAGCACGTAAAGGAATATTATTTGGGGGTCCAGCCATGGAGACGAGTTTAGACACTAGGAGAATATAAGGAACACACCCATTATCACGAAATCACATTAGGATTCTCTTTTTAACCTGTTCCTTAAAACACTAGTGCTTAGGAAATCTATTGGAGGCAGAAGCAGTCAAGGGTAGCTTAGGGTTAGGGTTAGGGTTAGGGTTAGGGTTAGGGTACGCCTTAGGGTACGGGTTCGGGGAGGGGTTCGGGTATGGCGTAGGGTATGGGTTAGGGTTAGGGTTAGGGCTAGTGTTAGGGTTAGGGCTCGGTTTAGGGTACGGGTTAGGATTAGGGTACGCGTTAGGGTTAGGGTAGGGGTTAGGGTTAGGGTACGTGTTAGGGTGAGGGTAGTTATTAAACCTATCCCACTCTCTAGATACCCCTTAGCACGTAAAGGAATATTATTTGGGGGTCCAGCCATGGAGAAGAGTTTAGACACTAGGAGAAGATAAGGAACACACCCATTATCAAGAAATCACATTAGGATTCTCTTTTTAACCTGTTCCTTAAAACACTAGTGCTTAGGAAATCTATTGGAGGCAGAAGCAGTCAAGGGTAGCTTAGGGTTAGGGTTAGGGTTAGGGTGAGGGTTAGGGTATGGCTTAGGGTACGGGTTCGGGGAGGGGTTCGGGTAGGGCGTAGGGTATGGGTTAGGGTTAGGGTTAGGGCTAGTGTTAGGGTTAGGGCTCGGTTTAGGGTACGGGTTAGGATTTGGGTACGCGTTAGGGTTAGGGTAGGGGTTAGGGTTAGGGTACGTGTTAGGGTGAGGGTAGTTATTAAACCTATCCCACTCTCTAGATACCCCTTAGCACGTAAAGGAATATTATTTGGGGGTCCAGCCATGGAGAAGAGTTTAGACACTAGGAGAAGATAAGGAACACACCCATTATCAAGAAATCACATTAGGATTCTCTTTTTAACCTGTTCCTTAAAACACTAGTGCTTAGGAAATCTATTGGAGGCAGAAGAAGTCAAGGGAAGCTTAGGGTTAGGGTTAGGGTTAGGGTGAGAGTTAGGGTACGGCTTAGGGTACGGGTTCGGGGAGGGGTTCGGGTAGGGCGTAGGGTATGGGTTAGGGTTAGGGTTAGGGCTAGTGTTAGGGTTAGGGCTCGGTTTAGGGTACGGGTTAGGATTAGGATACGCGTTAGGATTAGGGTAGGGGTTAGGGTTAGGGTACGCGATAGGGTGAGGTTAGTTATTAAACCTACCCACTATCTTGATTACCCTTAGCACGTAAAGGAATATTATTTGTGGGTCCAGCCATGGAGACGAGTTTAGACACTAGGAGAATATAAGGAACACACCCATTATCACGAAATCACATTAGGATTCTCTTTTTAACCTGTTCCTTAAAACACTAGTGCTTAGGAAATCTATTGGAGGCAGAAGCAGTCAAGGGTAGCTTAGGGTTAGGGTTAGGGTTAGGGTGAGGGTTAGGGTACGGCTTAGGGTACGGGTTCGGGGAGGGGTTCGGGTAGGGCGTAGGGTATGTGTTAGGGTTAGGGTTAGGGCTAGTGTTAGGGTTAGGGCTCGGTTTAGGGTACGGGTTAGGATTAGGGTACGCGTTAGGGTTAGGGTAGGGGTTAGGGTTAGGCTACGTGTTAGGGTGAGGGTAGTTATTAAACCTATCCCACTCTCTAGATACCCCTTAGCACGTAAAGGTATATTATTTGGGGGTCCAGCCATGGAGAAGAGTTTAGACACTAGGAGAAGATAAGGAACACACCCATTATCAAGAAATCACATTTGGATTCTCTTTTTAACCTGTTCCTTAAAACACTAGTGCTTAGGAAATGTATTGGAGGCAGAAGAAGTCAAGGGAAGCTTAGGGTTAGGGTTAGGTTTAGGGTGAGAGTTAGGGTACGGCTTAGGGTACGGGTTCGGGGAGGGGTTCGGGTAGGGCGTAGGGTATGGGTTAGGGTTAGGGTTAGGGTTAGTGTTAGGGTTAGGGCTCGGTTTAGGGTACGGGTTAGGATTAGGGTACGCGTTAGGGTTAGGGTAGGGGTTAGGGTTAGGGTACGCGATAGGGTGAGGTTAGTTATTAAACCTACCCACTATGTAGATTACCCTTAGCACGTAAAGGAATATTATTTGGGGGTCCAGCCATGGAGACGAGTTTAGACACTAGGAGAATATAAGGAACACACCCATTATCACGAAATCACATTAGGATTCTCTTTTTAACCTGTTCCTTAAAACACTAGTGCTTAGGAAATCTATTGGAGGCAGAAGCAGTCAAGGGTAGCTTAGGGTTAGGGTTAGGGTTAGGGTTAGGGTTAGGGTACGCCTTAGGGTACGGGTTCGGGGAGGGGTTCGGGTATGGCGTAGGGTATGGGTTAGGGTTAGGGTTAGGGCTAGTGTTAGGGTTAGGGCTCGGTTTAGGGTACGGGTTAGGATTAGGGTACGCGTTAGGGTTAGGGTAGGGGTTAGGGTTAGGGTACGTGTTAGGGTGAGGGTAGTTATTAAACCTATCCCACTCTCTAGATACCCCTTAGCACGTAAAGGAATATTATTTGGGGGTCCAGCCATGGAGAAGAGTTTAGACAGTAGGAGAAGATAAGGAACACACCCATTATCAAGAAATCACATTAGGATTCTCTTTTTAACCTGTTCCTTAAAACACTAGTGCTTAGGAAATCTATTGGAGGCAGAAGCAGTCAAGGGTAGCTTAGGGTTAGGGTTAGGGTTAGAGTTAGGGTTAGGGTACGGCTTAGGGTACGGGTTCGGGGAGGGGTTCGTGTAGGGCGTAGTGTATGGGTTAGGGTTAGGGTTAGGGATAGTGTTAGGGTTAGGGCTCGGTTTAGGGTACGGGTTAGGATTAGGGTACGTGTTAGGGTTAGGGTAGGGGTTAGGGTTAGGGTACGTGTTAGGGTGAGGGTAGTTATTAAACCTATCCCACTCTCTAGATACCCCTTAGCACGTAAAGGAATATTATTTGGGGGTCCAGCCATGGAGAAGAGTTTAGACACTAGGAGAAGATAAGGAACACACCCATTATCAAGAAATCACATTAGGATTCTCTTTTTAACCTGTTCCTTAAAACACTAGTGCTTAGGAAATCTATTGGAGGGAGAAGAAGTCAAGGGAAGCTTAGGGTTAGGGTTAGGGTTAGGGTGAGAGTTAGGGTACGGCTTAGGGTACGGGTTCGGGGAGGGGTTCGGGTAGGGCGTAGGGTATGGGTTAGGGTTAGGGTTAGGGTTAGTGTTAGGGTTAGGGCTCGGTTTAGGGTACGGGTTAGGATTAGGGTACGCGTTAGGGTTAGGGTAGGGGTTAGGGTTAGGGTACGCGATAGGGTGAGGTTAGTTATTAAACCTACCCACTATCTAGATTACCCTTAGCACGTAAAGGAATATTATTTGGGGGTCCAGCCATGGAGACGAGTTTAGACACTAGGAGAAGATAAGGAACACACCCATTATCAAGAAATCACATTAGGATTCTCTTTTTAACCTGTTCCTTAAAACACTAGTGCTTAGGAAATCTATTGGAGGCAGAAGAAGTCAAGGTAAGCTTAGGGTTAGGCTTAGGGTTAGGGTGAGAGTTAGGGTACGGCTTAGGGTACGGGTTCGGGGAGGGGTTCGGGTAGGGCGTAGGGTATGGGTTAGGGTTAGGGTTAGGGTTAGTGTTAGGGTTAGGGCTCGGTTTAGGGTACGGGTTAGGATTAGGGTACGCGTTAGGGTTAGGGTAGGGGTTAGGGTTAGGGTACGCGATAGGGTGAGGTTAGTTATTAAACTTACCCACTATCTAGATTACCCTTAGCAGGTAAAGGAATATTATTTGAGGGTCCAGCCATGGAGACGAGTTTAGACACTAGGAGAATATAAGGAACACACCCATTATCACGAAATCACATTAGGATTCTCCTTTTAACCTGTTCCTTAAAACACTAGTGCTTAGGAAATCTATTGGAGGCAGAAGCAGTCAAGGGTAGCTTAGGGTAAGGGTTAGGGTTAGGGTTAGGGTTAGGGTACGCCTTAGGGTACGGGTTCGGGGAGGGGTTCGGGTATGGCGTAGGGTATGGGTTAGGGTTAGGGTTAGGGCTAGTGTTAGGGTTAGGGCTCGGTTTAGGGTACGGGTTAGGATTAGGGTACGCGTTAGGGTTAGGGTAGGGGTTAGGGTTAGGGTACGTGTTAGGGTGAGGGTAGTTATTAAACCTATCCCACTCTCTAGATACCCCTTAGCACGTAAAGGAATATTATTTGGGGGTCCAGCCATGGAGAAGAGTTTAGACACTAGGAGAAGATAAGGAACACACCCATTATCAAGAAATCACATTAGGATTCTCTTTTTAACCTGTTCCTTAAAACACTAGTGCTTAGGAAATCTATTGGAGGCAGAAGCAGTCAAGGGTAGCTTAGGGTTAGGGTTAGGGTTAGGGTGAGGGTTAGGGTACGGCTTAGGGTACGGGTTCGGGGAGGGGTTCGGGTAGGGCGTAGGGTATGGGTTAGGGTTAGGGTTAGGGCTAGTGTTAGGGTTAGGGCTCGGTTTAGGGTACGGGTTAGGATTTGGGTACGCGTTAGGGTTAGGGTAGGGGTTAGGGTTAGGGTACGTGTTAGGGTGAGGGTAGTTATTAAACCTATCCCACTCTCTAGATACCCCTTAGCACGTAAAGGAATATTATTTGGGGGTCCAGCCATGGAGAAGAGTTTAGACACTAGGAGAAGATAAGGAACACACCCATTATCAAGAAATCACATTAGGATTCTCTTTTTAACCTGTTCCTTAAAACACTAGTGCTTAGGAAATCTATTGGAGGCAGAAGAAGTCAAGGGAAGCTTAGGGTTAGGGTTAGGGTTAGGGTGAGAGTTAGGGTACGGCTTAGGGTACGGGTTCGGGGAGGGGTTCGGGTAGGGCGTAGGGTATGGGTTAGGGTTAGGGTTAGGGCTAGTGTTAGGGTTAGGGCTCGGTTTAGGGTACGGGTTAGGATTAGGATACGCGTTAGGATTAGGGTAGGGGTTAGGGTTAGGGTACGCGATAGGGTGAGGTTAGTTATTAAACCTACCCACTATCTTGATTACCCTTAGCACGTAAAGGAATATTATTTGTGGGTCCAGCCATGGAGACGAGTTTAGACACTAGGAGAATATAAGGAACACACCCATTATCACGAAATCACATTAGGATTCTCTTTTTAACCTGTTCCTTAAAACACTAGTGCTTAGGAAATCTATTGGAGGCAGAAGCAGTCAAGGGTAGCTTAGGGTTAGGGTTAGGGTTAGGGTGAGGGTTAGGGTACGGCTTAGGGTACGGGTTCGGGGAGGGGTTCGGGTAGGGCGTAGGGTATGTGTTAGGGTTAGGGTTAGGGCTAGTGTTAGGGTTAGGGCTCGGTTTAGGGTACGGGTTAGGATTAGGGTACGCGTTAGGGTTAGGGTAGGGGTTAGGGTTAGGCTACGTGTTAGGGTGAGGGTAGTTATTAAACCTATCCCACTCTCTAGATACCCCTTAGCACGTAAAGGTATATTATTTGGGGGTCCAGCCATGGAGAAGAGTTTAGACACTAGGAGAAGATAAGGAACACACCCATTATCAAGAAATCACATTTGGATTCTCTTTTTAACCTGTTCCTTAAAACACTAGTGCTTAGGAAATGTATTGCAGGCAGAAGAAGTCAAGGGAAGCTTAGGGTTAGGGTTAGGTTTAGGGTGAGAGTTAGGGTACGGCTTAGGGTACGGGTTCGGGGAGGGGTTCGGGTAGGGCGTAGGGTATGGGTTAGGGTTAGGGTTAGGGTTAGTGTTAGGGTTAGGGCTCGGTTTAGGGTACGGGTTAGGATTAGGGTACGCGTTAGGGTTAGGGTAGGGGTTAGGGTTAGGGTACGCGATAGGGTGAGGTTAGTTATTAAACCTACCCACTATCTAGATTACCCTTAGCACGTAAAGGAATATTATTTGGGGGTCCAGCCATGGAGACGAGTTTAGACACTAGGAGAATATAAGGAACACACCCATTATCACGAAATCACATTAGGATTCTCTTTTTAACCTGTTCCTTAAAACACTAGTGCTTAGGAAATCTATTGGAGGCAGAAGCAGTCAAGGGTAGCTTAGGGTTAGGGTTAGGGTTAGGGTTAGGGTTAGGGTACGCCTTAGGGTACGGGTTCGGGGAGGGGTTCGGGTAGGGCGTAGGGTATGGGTTAGGGTTAGGGTTAGGGCTAGTGTTAGGGTTAGGGCTCGGTTTAGGGTACGGGTTAGGATTAGGGTACGCGTTAGGGTTAGGGTAGGGGTTAGGGTTAGGGTACGTGTTAGGGTGAGGGTAGTTATTAAACCTATCCCACTCTCTAGATACCCCTTAGCACGTAAAGGAATATTATTTGGGGGTCCAGCCATGGAGAAGAGTTTAGACACTAGGAGAAGATAAGGAACACACCCATTATCAAGAAATCACATTAGGATTCTCTTTTTAACCTGTTCCTTAAAACACTAGTGCTTAGGAAATCTATTGGAGGCAGAAGCAGTCAAGGGTAGCTTAGGGTTAGGGTTAGGGTTACGGTGAGGGTTAGGGTACGGCTTAGGGTACGGGTTCGGGGAGGGGTTCGGGTAGGGCGTAGTGTATGGGTTAGGGTTAGGGTTAGGGATAGTGTTAGGGTTAGGGCTCGGTTTAGGGTACGGGTTAGGATTAGGGTACGTGTTAGGGTTAGGGTAGGGGTTAGGGTTAGGGTACGTGTTAGGGTGAGGGTAGTTATTAAACCTATCCCACTCTCTAGATACCCCTTAGCACGTAAAGGAATATTATTTGGGGGTCCAGCCATGGAGAAGAGTTTAGACACTAGGAGAAGATAAGGAACACACCCATTATCAAGAAATCACATTAGGATTCTCTTTTTAACCTGTTCCTTAAAACACTAGTGCTTAGGAAATCTATTGGAGGCAGAAGCAGTCAAGGGTAGCTTAGGGTTAGGGTTAGGGTTAGGGTGAGGGTTAGGGTACGGCTTAGGGTACGGGTTCGGGGAGGGGTTCGGGTAGGGCGTAGGGTATGGGTTAGGGTTAGGGTTAGGGCTAGTGTTAGGGTTAGGGCTCGGTTTAGGGTACGGGTTAGGATTTGGGTACGCGTTAGGGTTAGGGTAGGGGTTAGGGTTAGGGTACGTGTTAGGGTGAGGGTAGTTATTAAACCTATCCCACTCTCTAGATACCCCTTAGCACGTAAAGGAATATTATTTGGGGGTCCAGCCATGGAGAAGAGTTTAGACACTAGGAGAAGATAAGGAACACACCCATTATCAAGAAATCACATTAGGATTCTCTTTTTAACCTGTTCCTTAAAACACTAGTGCTTAGGAAATCTATTGGAGGCAGAAGAAGTCAAGGGAAGCTTAGGGTTAGGGTTAGGGTTAGGGTGAGAGTTAGGGTACGGCTTAGGGTACGGGTTCGGGGAGGGGTTCGGGTAGGGCGTAGGGTATGGGTTAGGGTTAGGGTTAGGGCTAGTGTTAGGGTTAGGGCTCGGTTTAGGGTACGGGTTAGGATTAGGATACGCGTTAGGATTAGGGTAGGGGTTAGGGTTAGGGTACGCGATAGGGTGAGGTTAGTTATTAAACCTACCCACTATCTTGATTACCCTTAGCACGTAAAGGAATATTATTTGTGGGTCCAGCCATGGAGACGAGTTTAGACACTAGGAGAATATAAGGAACACACCCATTATCACGAAATCACATTAGGATTCTCTTTTTAACCTGTTCCTTAAAACACTAGTGCTTAGGAAATCTATTGGAGGCAGAAGCAGTCAAGGGTAGCTTAGGGTTAGGGTTAGGGTTAGGGTGAGGGTTAGGGTACGGCTTAGGGTACGGGTTCGGGGAGGGGTTCGGGTAGGGCGTAGGGTATGTGTTAGGGTTAGGGTTAGGGCTAGTGTTAGGGTTAGGGCTCGGTTTAGGGTACGGGTTAGGATTAGGGTACGCGTTAGGGTTAGGGTAGGGGTTAGGGTTAGGCTACGTGTTAGGGTGAGGGTAGTTATTAAACCTATCCCACTCTCTAGATACCCCTTAGCACGTAAAGGTATATTATTTGGGGGTCCAGCCATGGAGAAGAGTTTAGACACTAGGAGAAGATAAGGAACACACCCATTATCAAGAAATCACATTTGGATTCTCTTTTTAACCTGTTCCTTAAAACACTAGTGCTTAGGAAATGTATTGCAGGCAGAAGAAGTCAAGGGAAGCTTAGGGTTAGGGTTAGGTTTAGGGTGAGAGTTAGGGTACGGCTTAGGGTACGGGTTCGGGGAGGGGTTCGGGTAGGGCGTAGGGTATGGGTTAGGGTTAGGGTTAGGGATAGTGTTAGGGTTAGGGCTCGGTTTAGGGTACGGGTTAGGATTAGGGTACGCGTTAGGGTTAGGGTAGGGGTTAGGGTTAGGGTACGTGTTAGGGTGAGGGTAGTTATTAAACCTATCCCACTCTCTAGATACCCCTTAGCACGTAAAGGAATATTATTTGGGGGTCCAGCCATGGAGAAGAGTTTAGACACTAGGAGAAGATAAGGAACACACCCATTATCAAGAAATCACATTAGGATTCTCTTTTTAACCTGTTCCTTAAAACACTAGTGCTTAGGAAATCTATTGGAGGCAGAAGCAGTCAAGGGTAGCTTAGGGTTAGGGTTAGGGTTACGGTGAGGGTTAGGGTACGGCTTAGGGTACGGGTTCGGGGAGGGGTTCGGGTAGGGCGTAGTGTATGGGTTAGGGTTAGGGTTAGGGATAGTGTTAGGGTTAGGGCTCGGTTTAGGGTACGGGTTAGGATTAGGGTACGTGTTAGGGTTAGGGTAGGGGTTAGGGTTAGGGTACGTGTTAGGGTGAGGGTAGTTATTAAACCTATCCCACTCTCTAGATACCCCTTAGCACGTAAAGGAATATTATTTGGGGGTCCAGCCATGGAGAAGAGTTTAGACAGTAGGAGAAGATAAGGAACACACCCATTATCAAGAAATCACATTAGGATTCTCTTTTTAACCTGTTCCTTAAAACACTAGTGCTTAGGAAATCTATTGGAGGCAGAAGAAGTCAAGGGAAGCTTAGGGTTAGGGTTAGGGTTAGGGTGAGAGTTAGGGTACGGCTTAGGGTACGAGTTCGGGGAGGGGTTCGGGTAGGGCGTAGGGTATGGGTTAGGGTTAGGGTTAGGGTTAGTGTTAGGGTTAGGGCTCGGTTTAGGGTACGGGTTAGGATTAGGGTACGCGTTAGGGTTAGGGTAGGGGTTAGGATTAGGGTACGCGATAGGGTGAGGTTAGTTATTAAACTTACCCACTATCTAGATTACCCTTAGCAGGTAAAGGAATATTATTTGAGGGTCCAGCCATGGAGACGAGTTTAGACACTAGGAGAATATAAGGAACACACCCATTATCAAGAAATCACATTAGGATTCTCTTTTAACCTGTTCCTTAAAACACTAGTGCTTAGGAAATCTATTGGAGGCAGAAGCAGTCAAGGGTAGCTTAGGGTTAGGGTTAGGGTTAGGGTTAGGGTACGCCTTAGGGTACGGGTTCGGGGAGGGGTTCGGGTATGGCGTAGGGTATGGGTTAGGGTTAGGGTTAGGGCTAGTGTTAGGGTTAGGGCTCGGTTTAGGGTACGGGTTAGGATTAGGGTACGCGTTAGGGTTAGGGTAGGGGTTAGGGTTAGGGTACGTGTTAGGGTGAGGGTAGTTATTAAACCTATCCCACTCTCTAGATACCCCTTAGCACGTAAAGGAATATTATTTGGGGGTCCAGCCATGGAGAAGAGTTTAGACAGTAGGAGAAGATAAGGAACACACCCATTATCAAGAAATCACATTAGGATTCTCTTTTTAACCTGTTCCTTAAAACACTAGTGCTTAGGAAATCTATTGGAGGCAGAAGCAGTCAAGGGTAGCTTAGGGTTAGGGTTAGGGTTAGGGTGAGGGTTAGGGTACGGCTTAGGGTACGGGTTCGGGGAGGGGTTCGGGTAGGGCGTAGGGTATGTGTTAGGGTTAGGGTTAGGGCTAGTGTTAGGGTTAGGGCTCGGTTTAGGGTACGGGTTAGGATTTGGGTACGCGTTAGGGTTAGGGTAGGGGTTAGGGTTAGGGTACGTGTTAGGGTGAGGGTAGTTATTAAACCTATCCCACTCTCTAGATACCCCTTAGCACGTAAAGGAATATTATTTGGGGGTCCAGCCATGGAGAAGAGTTTAGACACTAGGAGAAGATAAGGAACACACCCATTATCAAGAAATCACATTAGGATTCTCTTTTTAACCTGTTCCTTAAAACACTAGTGCTTAGGAAATCTATTGGAGGCAGAAGAAGTCAAGGGAAGCTTAGGGTTAGGGTTAGGGTTAGGGTGAGAGTTAGGGTACGGCTTAGGGTACGGGTTCGGGGAGGGGTTCGGGTAGGGCGTAGGGTATGGGTTAGGGTTAGGGTTAGGGCTAGTGTTAGGGTTAGGGCTCGGTTTAGGGTACGGGTTAGGATTAGGATACGCGTTAGGATTAGGGTAGGGGTTAGGGTTAGGGTACGCGATAGGGTGAGGTTAGTTATTAAACCTACCCACTATCTTGATTACCCTTAGCACGTAAAGGAATATTATTTGTGGGTCCAGCCATGGAGACGAGTTTAGACACTAGGAGAATATAAGGAACACACCCATTATCACGAAATCACATTAGGATTCTCTTTTTAACCTGTTCCTTAAAACACTAGTGCTTAGGAAATCTATTGGAGGCAGAAGCAGTCAAGGGTAGCTTAGGGTTAGGGTTAGGGTTAGGGTGAGGGTTAGGGTACGGCTTAGGGTACGGGTTCGGGGAGGGGTTCGGGTAGGGCGTAGGGTATGTGTTAGGGTTAGGGTTAGGGCTAGTGTTAGGGTTAGGGCTCGGTTTAGTGTACGGGTTAGGATTAGGGTACGCGTTAGGGTTAGGGTAGGGGTTAGGGTTAGGCTACGTGTTAGGGTGAGGGTAGTTATTAAACCTATCCCACTCTCTAGATACCCCTTAGCACGTAAAGGTATATTATTTGGGGGTCCAGCCATGGAGAAGAGTTTAGACACTAGGAGAAGATAAGGAACACACCCATTATCAAGAAATCACATTTGGATTCTCTTTTTAACCTGTTCCTTAAAACACTAGTGCTTAGGAAATGTATTGGAGGCAGAAGAAGTCAAGGGAAGCTTAGGGTTAGGGTTAGGTTTAGGGTGAGAGTTAGGGTACGGCTTAGGGTACAGGTTCGGGGAGGGGTTCGGGTAGGGCGTAGGGTATGGGTTAGGGTTAGGGTTAGGGTTAGTGTTAGGGTTAGGGCTCGGTTTAGGGTACGGGTTAGGATTAGGGTACGCGTTAGGGTTAGGGTAGGGGTTAGGGTTAGGGTACGCGATAGGGTGAGGTTAGTTATTAAACCTACCCACTATCTAGATTACCCTTAGCACGTAAAGGAATATTATTTGGGGGTCCAGCCATGGAGACGAGTTTAGACACTAGGAGAATATAAGGAACACACCCATTATCACGAAATCACATTAGGATTCTCTTTTTAACCTGTTCCTTAAAACACTAGTGCTTAGGAAATCTATTGGAGGCAGAAGCAGTCAAGGGTAGCTTAGGGTTAGGGTTAGGGTTAGGGTTAGGGTTAGGGTACGCCTTAGGGTACGGGTTCGGGGAGGGGTTCGGGTATGGCGTAGGGTATGGGTTAGGGTTAGGGTTAGGGCTAGTGTTAGGGTTAGGGCTCGGTTTAGGGTACGGGTTAGGATTAGGGTACGCGTTAGGGTTAGGGTAGGGGTTAGGGTTAGGGTACGTGTTAGGGTGAGGGTAGTTATTAAACCTATCCCACTCTCTAGATACCCCTTAGCACGTAAAGGAATATTATTTGGGGGTCCAGCCATGGAGAAGAGTTTAGACACTAGGAGAAGATAAGGAACACACCCATTATCAAGAAATCACATTAGGATTCTCTTTTTAACCTGTTCCTTAAAACACTAGTGCTTAGGAAATCTATTGGAGGCAGAAGCAGTCAAGGGTAGCTTAGGGTTAGGGTTAGGGTTAGGGTTAGGGTTAGGGTACGGCTTAGGGTACGGGTTTGGGGAGGGGTTCGGGTAGGGCGTAGTGTATGGGTTAGGGTTAGGGTTAGGGATAGTGTTAGGGTTAGGGCTCGGTTTAGGGTACGGGTTAGGATTAGGGTACGTGTTAGGGTTAGGGTAGGGGTTAGGGTTAGGGTACGTGTTAGGGTGAGGGTAGTTATTAAACCTATCCCACTCTCTAGATACCCCTTAGCACGTAAAGGAATATTATTTGGGGGTCCAGCCATGGAGAAGAGTTTAGACACTAGGAGAAGATAAGGAACACACCCATTATCAAGAAATCACATTAGGATTCTCTTTTTAACCAGTTCCTTAAAACACTAGTGCTTAGGAAATCTATTGGAGGGAGAAGAAGTCAAGGGAAGCTTAGGGTTAGGGTTAGGGTTAGGGTGAGAGTTAGGGTACGGCTTAGGGTACGGGTTCGGGGAGGGGTTCGGGTAGGGCGTAGGGTATGGGTTAGGGTTAGGGTTAGGGTTAGTGTTAGGGTTAGGGCTCGGTTTAGGGTAAGGGTTAGGATTAGGGTACGCGTTAGGGTTAGGGTAGGGGTTAGGGTTAGTGTACGCGATAGGGTGAGGTTAGTTATTAAACCTACCCACTATCTAGATTACCCTTAGCAGGTAAAGGAATATTATTTGGGGGTCCAGCCATGGAGACGAGTTTAGACACTAGGAGAATATAAGGAACACACCCATTATCACGAAATCACATTAGGATTCTCCTTTTAACCTGTTCCTTAAAACACTAGTGCTTAGGAAATCTATTGGAGGCAGAAGCAGTCAAGGGTAGCTTAGGGTTAGGTTTAGGGTTAGGGTTAGGGTTAGGGTACGCCTTAGGGTACGGGTTCGGGGAGGGGTTCGGGTATGGCGTAGGGTATGGGTTAGGGTTAGGGTTAGGGCTAGTGTTAGGGTTAGGGCTCGGTTTAGGGTACGGGTTAGGATTAGGGTACGCGTTAGGGTTAGGGTAGGGGTTAGGCTTAGGGTACGTGTTAGGGTGAGGGTAGTTATTAAACCTATCCCACTCTCTAGATACCCCTTAGCACGTAAAGGAATATTATTTGGGGGTCCAGCCATGGAGAAGAGTTTAGACACTAGGAGAAGATAAGGAACACACCCATTATCAAGAAATCACATTAGGATTCTCTTTTTAACCTGTTCCTTAAAACACTAGTGCTTAGGAAATCTATTGGAGGCAGAAGCAGTCAAGGGTAGCTTAGGGTTAGGGTTAGGGTTAGGGTGAGGGTTAGGGTACGGCTTAGGGTACGGGTTCGGGGAGGGGTTCGGGTAGGGCGTAGGGTATGGGTTAGGGTTAGGGTTAGGTCTAGTGTTAGGGTTAGGGCTCGGTTTAGGGTACGGGTTAGGATTAGGGTACGCGTTAGGGTTATGGTAGGGGTTAGGGTTAGGGTACGTGTTAGGGTGAGGGTAGTTATTAAACCTATCCCACTCTCTAGATACCCCTTAGCACGTAAAGGAATATTATTTGGGGGTCCAGCCATGGAGAAGAGTTTAGACACTAGGAGAAGATAAGGAACACACCCATTATCAAGAAATCACATTAGGATTCTCTTTTTAACCTGTTCCTTAAAACACTAGTGCTTAGGAAATCTATTGGAGGCAGAAGAAGTCAAGGGAAGCTTAGGGTTAGGGTTAGGGTTAGGGTGAGAGTTAGGGTACGGCATAGGGTACGGGTTCGGGGAGGGGTTCGGGTAGGGCGTAGGGTATGGGTTAGGGTTAGGGTTAGGGTTAGTGTTAGGGTTAGGGCTCGGTTTAGGGTACGGGTTAGGATTAGGGTACGCGTTAGGGTTAGGGTAGGGGTTAGGGTTAGGGTACGCGATAGGGTGAGGTTAGTTATTAAACCTACCCACTATCTAGATTACCCTTAGCACGTAAAGGAATATTATTTGGGGGTCCAGCCATGGAGACGAGTTTAGACACTAGGAGAATATAAGGAACACACCCATTATCACGAAATCACATTAGGATTCTCCTTTTAACCTGTTCCTTAAAACACTAGTGCTTAGGAAATCTATTGGAGGCAGAAGCAGTCAAGGGTAGCTTAGGGTTAGGGTTAGGGTTAGGGTTAGGGTTAGGGTACGCCTTAGGGTACGGGTTCGGGGAGGGGTTCGGGTACGGCGTAGGGTATGGGTTAGGGTTAGGGTTAGGGCTAGTGTTAGGGTTAGGGCTCGGTTTAGGGTACGGGTTAGGATTAGGGTACGCGTTAGGGTTAGGGTAGGGGTTAGGGTTAGGGTACGTGTTAGGGTGAGGGTAGTTATTAAACCTATCCCACTCTCTAGATACCCCTTAGCACGTAAAGGAATATTATTTGGGGGTCCAGCCATGGAGAAGAGTTTAGACACTAGGAGAAGATAAGGAACACACCCATTACCAAGAAATCACATTAGGATTCTCTTTTTAACCTGTTCCTTAAAACACTAGTGCTTAGGAAATCTATTGGAGGCAGAAGCAGTCAAGGGTAGCTTAGGGTTAGGTTTAGGGTTAGGGTGAGGGTTAGGGTACGGCTTAGGGTACGGGTTCGGGGAGGGGTTCGGGTAGGGCGTAGTGTATGGGTTAGGGTTAGGGTTAGGGCTAGTGTTAGGGTTAGGGCTCGGTTTAGGGTACGGGTTAGGATTAGGGTACGCGTTAGGGTTAGGGTAGGGGTTAGGGTTAGTGTACGCGATAGGGTGAGGTTAGTTATTAAACCTACCCACTATCTTGATTACCCTTAGCACGTAAAGGAATATTATTTGGGGGTCCAGCCATGGAGACGAGTTTAGACACTAGGAGAATATAAAGAACACACCCATTATCACGAAATCACATTAGGATTCTCTTTTTAACCTGTTCCTTAAAACACTAGTGCTTAGGAAATCTATTGGAGGCAGAAGCAGTCAAGGGTAGCTTAGGGTTAGGGTTAGGGTTAGGGTGAGGGTTAGGGTACGGCTTAGGGTACGGGTTCGGGGAGGGGTTCGGGTAGGGCGTAGGGTATGTGTTAGGGTTAGGGTTAGGGCTAGTGTTAGGGTTAGGGCTCGGTTTAGGTTACGGGTTAGGATTAGGGTACGCGTTAGGGTTATGGTAGGGGTTAGGGTTAGGGTACGTGTTAGGGTGAGGGTAGTTATTAAACCTATCCCACTCTCTAGATACCCCTTAGCATGTAAAGGAATATTATTTGGGGGTCCAGCCATGGAGAAGAGTTTAGACACTAGGAGAAGATAAGGAACACACGCATTATCAAGAAATCACATTAGGATTCTCTTTTTAACCTGTTCCTTAAAACACTAGTGCTTAGGAAATCTATTGGAGGCAGAAGAAGTCAAGGGAAGCTTAGGGTTAGGGTTAGGGTTAGGGTGAGAGTTAGGGTACGGCTTAGGGTACGGGTTCGGGGAGGGGTTCGGGTAGGGCGTAGGGTATGGGTTAGTGTTAGGGTTAGGGTTAGTGTTAGGGTTAGGGCTCGGTTTAGGGTACGGGTTAGGATTAGGGTACGCGTTAGGGTTAGGGTAGGGGTTAGGGTTAGGGTACGCGATAGGGTGAGGTTAGTTATTAAACCTACCCACTATCTAGATTACCCATAGCACGTAAAGGAATATTATTTGGGGGTCCAGCCATGGAGACGTGTTTAGACACTAGGAGAATATAAGGAACACACCCATTATCACGAAATCACATTAGGATTCTCCTTTTAACCTGTTCCTTAAAACACTAGTGCTTAGGAAATCTATTGGAGGCAGAAGCAGTCAAGGGTAGCTTAGGGTTAGGGTTAGGGTTAGGGTGAGGGTTAGGGTACGGCTTAGGGTACGGGTTCGGGGAGGGGTTCGGGTAGGGCGTAGGGTATGTGTTAGGGTTAGGGTTAGGGCTAGTGTTAGGGTTAGGGCTCGGTTTAGGGTACGGGTTAGGATTAGGGTACGCGTTAGGGTTAGGGTAGGGGTTAGGGTTAGGGTACGTGTTAGGGTGAGGGTAGTTATTAAACCTATGCCACTCTCTAGATACCCCTTAGCACGTAAAGGAATATTATTTGGGGGTCCAGCCATGGAGAAGAGTTTAGACAATAGGAGAAGATAAGGAACACACCCATTATCACGAAATCACATTAGGATTCTCTTTTTAACCTGTTCCTTAAAACACTAGTGCTTAGGAAATCTATTGGATGCAGAAGCAGTCAAGGGTAGCTTAGGGTTAGGGTTAGGGTTAGGGTGAGGGTTAGGGTACGGCTTAGGGTACGGGTTCGGGGAGGGGTTCGGGTAGGGCGTAGGGTATGGGTTAGGGTTAGGGTTAGGGCTAGTGTTAGGGTTAGGGCTCGGTTTAGGGTACGGGTTAGGATTAGGGTACGCGTTAGGGTTAGGGTAGGGGTTAGGGTTAGGGTACGCGATAGGGTGAGGTTAGTTATTAAACCTACCCACTATCTTGATTACCCTTAGCACGTAAAGGAATATTATTTGGGGGTCCAGCCATGGAGACGAGTTTAGACACTAGGAGAATATAAAGAACACACCCATTATCACGAAATCACATTAGGATTCTCTTTTTAACCTGTTCCTTAAAACACTAGTGCTTAGGAAATCTATTGGAGGCAGAAGCAGTCAAGGGTAGCTTAGGGTTAGGGTTAGGGTTAGGGTGAGGGTTAGGGTACGGCTTAGGGTACGGGTTCGGGGAGGGGTTCGGGTAGGGCGTAGGGTATGTGTTAGGGTTAGGGTTAGGGCTAGTGTTAGGTTTAGGGCTCGGTTTAGGGTACGGGTTAGGATTAGGGTACGCGTTAGGGTTAGGGTAGGGGTTAGGGTTAGGGTACGTGTTAGGGTGAGGGTAGTTATTAAACCTATCCCACTCTCTAGATACCCCTTAGCACGTAAAGGAATATTATTTGGGGGTCCAGCCATGGAGAAGAGTTTAGACACTAGGAGAAGATAAGGAACACACCCATTATCACGAAATCACATTAGGATTCTCTTTTTAACCTGTTCCTTAAAACACTAGTGCTTAGGAAATCTATTGGAGGCAGAAGCAGTCAAGGGTAGCTTAGGGTTAGGGTTAGGGTTAGGGTGAGGGTTAGGGTACGGCTTAGGGTACGGGTTCGGGGAGGGGTTCGGGTAGGGCGTAGGGTATGGGTTAGGGTTAGGGTTAGGGCTAGTGTTAGGGTTAGGGCTCGGTTTAGGGTACGGGTTAGGAATAGGGTACGCGTTAGGGTTAGGGTAGGGGTTAGGGTTAGGGTACGCGATAGGGTGAGGTTAGTTATTAAACCTACCCACTATCTAGATTACCCATAGCACGTAAAGGAATATTATTTGGGGGTCCAGCCATGGAGACGAGTTTAGACACTAGGAGAATATAAGGAACACACCCATTATCACGAAATCACATTAGGATTCTCTTTTTAACCTGTTCCTTAAAACACTAGTGCTTAGGAAATCTATTGGAGGCAGAAGCAGTCAAGGGTAGCTTAGGGTTAGGGTTAGGGTTAGGGTTAGGGTACGCCTTAGGGTACGGGTTCGGGGAGGGGTTCGGGTATGGCGTAGGGTATGGGTTAGGGTTAGGGTTAGGGCTAGTGTTAGGGTTAGGGCTCGGTTTAGGGTACGGGTTAGGATTAGGGTACGCGTTAGGGTTAGGGTAGGGGTTAGGGTTAGGGTACGTGTTAGGGTGAGGGTAGTTATTAAACCTATCCCACTCTCTAGATACCCCTTAGCACGTAAAGGAATATTATTTGGGGGTCCAGCCATGGAGAAGAGTTTAGACACTAGGAGAAGATAAGGAACACACCCATTATCAAGAAATCACATTAGGATTCTCTTTTTAACCTGTTCCTTAAAACACTAGTGCTTAGGAAATCTATTGGAGGCAGAAGCAGTCAAGGGTTAGGGTTAGGGTTAGGGTTAGGGTTAGTGTTAGGGTTAGGGCTCGGTTTAGGGTACGGGTTAGGATTAGGGTACGTGTTAGGGTTAGGGTAGGGGTTAGGGTTAGGGTACGTGTTAGGGTGAGGGTAGTTATTAAACCTATCCCACTCTCTAGATACCCCTTAGCACGTAAAGGAATATTATTTGGGGGTCCAGCCATGGAGAAGAGTTTAGACACTAGGAGAAGATAAGGAACACACCCATTATCAAGAAATCACATTAGGATTCTCTTTTTAACCTGTTCCTTAAAACACTAGTGCTTAGGAAATCTATTGGAGGGAGAAGAAGTCAAGGGAAGCTTAGGGTTAGGGTTAGGGTTAGGGTGAGAGTTAGGGTACGGCTTAGGGTACGGGTTCGGGGAGGGGTTCGGGTAGGGCGTAGGGTATGGGTTAGGGTTAGGGTTAGGGTTAGTGTTAGGGTTAGGGCTCGGTTTAGGGTACGGGTTAGGATTAGGGTACGGGTTAGGATTAGGTTACGCGTTAGGGTTAGGGTAGGGGTTAGGGTTAGGGTACGCGATAGGGTGAGGTTAGTTATTAAACCTACCCACTATCTAGATTACCCTTAGCACGTAAAGGAATATTATTTGGGGGTCCAGCCATGGAGACGAGTTTAGACACTAGGAGAAGATAAGGAACACACCCATTATCAAGAAATCACATTAGGATTCTCTTTTTAACCTGTTCCTTAAAACACTAGTGCTTAGGAAATCTATTGGAGGCAGAAGAAGTCAAGGGAAGCTTAGGGTTAGGGTTAGGGTTAGGGTGCGAGTTAGGGTACGGCTTAGGGTACGGGTTCGGGGAGGGGTTCGGGTAGGGCGTAGGGTATGGGTTAGGGTTAGGGTTAGTGTTAGGGTTAGGGCTCGGTTTAGGGTACGGGTTAGGATTAGGGTACGCGTTAGGGTTAGGGTAGGGGTTAGGGTTAGGGTACGCGATAGGGTGAGGTTAGTTATTAAACCTACCCACTATCTAGATTACCCTTAGCACGTAAAGGAATATTATTTGGGGGTCCAGCCATGGAGACGAGTTTAGACACTAGGAGAATATAAGGAACACACCCATTATCACGAAATCACATTAGGATTCTCTTTTTAACCTGTTCCTTAAAACACTAGTGCTTAGGAAATCTATTGGAGGCAGAAGCAGTCAAGGGTAGCTTAGGGTTAGGGTTAGGGTTAGGGTTAGGGTTAGGGTACGCCTTAGGGTACGGGTTCGGGGAGGGGTTCGGGTATGGCGTAGGGTATGTGTTAGGGTTAGGGTTAGGGCTAGTGTTAGGGTTAGGGCTCGGTTTAGGGTACGGGTTAGGATTAGGGTACGCGTTAGGGTTAGGGTAGGGGTTAGGGTTAGGGTACGTGTTAGGGTGAGGGTAGTTATTAAACCTATCCCACTCTCTAGATACCCCTTAGCACGTAAAGGAATATTATTTGGGGGTCCAGCCATGGAGAAGAGTTTAGACACTAGGAGAAGATAAGGAACACACCCATTATCAAGAAATCACATTAGGATTCTCTTTTTAACCTGTTCCTTAAAACACTAGTGCTTAGGAAATCTATTGGAGGCAGAAGCAGTCAAGGGTAGCTTAGGGTTAGGGTTAGGGTTACGGTGAGGGTTAGGGTACGGCTTAGGGTACGGGTTCGGGGAGGGGTTCGGGTAGGGCGTAGTGTATGGGTTAGGGTTAGGGTTAGGGATAGTGTTAGGGTTAGGGCTCGGTTTAGGGTACGGGTTAGGATTAGGGTACGTGTTAGGGTTAGGGTAGGGGTTAGGGTTAGGGTACGTGTTAGGGTGAGGGTAGTTATTAAACCTATCCCACTCTCTAGATACCCCTTAGCACGTAAAGGAATATTATTTGGGGGTCCAGCCATGGAGAAGAGTTTAGACAGTAGGAGAAGATAAGGAACACACCCATTATCAAGAAATCACATTAGGATTCTCTTTTTAACCTGTTCCTTAAAACACTAGTGCTAAGGAAATCTATTGGAGGCAGAAGAAGTCAAGGGAAGCTTAGGGTTAGGGTTAGGGTTAGGGTGAGAGTTAGGGTACGGCTTAGGGTACGAGTTCGGGGAGGGGTTCGGGTAGGGCGTAGGGTATGGGTTAGGGTTAGGGTTAGGGTTAGTGTTAGGGTTAGGGCTCGGTTTAGGGTACGGGTTAGGATTAGGGTACGCGTTAGGGTTAGGGTAGGGGTTAGGATTAGGGTACGCGATAGGGTGAGGTTAGTTATTAAACTTACCCACTATCTAGATTACCCTTAGCAGGTAAAGGAATATTATTTGAGGGTCCAGCCATGGAGACGAGTTTAGACACTAGGAGAATATAAGGAACACACCCATTATCACGAAATCACATTAGGATTCTCCTTTTAACCTGTTCCTTAAAACACTAGTGCTTAGGAAATCTATTGGAGGCAGAAGCAGTCAAGGGTAGCTTAGGGTTAGGGTTAGGGTTAGGGTTAGGGTTAGGGTACGCCTTAGGGTACGGGTTCGGGGAGGGGTTCGGGTAGGGCGTAGGGTATGGGTTAGGGTTAGGGTTAGGGCTAGTGTTAGGGTTAGGGCTCGGTTTAGGGTACGGGTTAGGATTAGGGTACGCGTTAGGGTTAGGGTAGGGGTTAGGGTTAGGGTACGTGTTAGGGTGAGGGTAGTTATTAAACCTATCCCACTCTCTAGATACCCCTTAGCACGTAAAGGAATATTATTTGGGGGTCCAGCCATGGAGAAGAGTTTAGACACTAGGAGAAGATAAGGAACACACCCATTATCAAGAAATCACATTAGGATTCTCTTTTTAACCTGTTCCTTAAAACACTAGTGCTTAGGAAATCTATTGGAGGCAGAAGCAGTCAAGGGTAGCTTAGGGTTAGGGTTAGGGTTAGGGTGAGGGTTAGGGTACGGCTTAGGGTACGGGTTCGGGGAGGGGTTCGGGTAGGGCGTAGGGTATGTGTTAGGGTTAGGGTTAGGGCTAGTGTTAGGGTTAGGGCTCGGTTTAGGGTACGGGTTAGGATTTGGGTACGCGTTAGGGTTAGGGTAGGGGTTAGGGTTAGGGTACGTGTTAGGGTGAGGGTAGTTATTAAACCTATCCCACTCTCTAGATACCCCTTAGCACGTAAAGGAATATTATTTGGGGGTCCAGCCATGGAGAAGAGTTTAGACACTAGGAGAAGATAAGGAACACACCCATTATCAAGAAATCACATTAGGATTCTCTTTTTAACCTGTTCCTTAAAACACTAGTGCTTAGGAAATCTATTGGAGGCAGAAGAAGTCAAGGGAAGCTTAGGGTTAGGGTTAGGGTTAGGGTGAGAGTTAGGGTACGGCTTAGGGTACGGGTTCGGGGAGGGGTTCGGGTAGGGCGTAGGGTATGGGTTAGGGTTAGGGTTAGGGCTAGTGTTAGGGTTAGGGCTCGGTTTAGGGTACGGGTTAGGATTAGGATACGCGTTAGGATTAGGGTAGGGGTTAGGGTTAGGGTACGCGATAGGGTGAGGTTAGTTATTAAACCTACCCACTATCTTGATTACCCTTAGCACGTAAAGGAATATTATTTGTGGGTCCAGCCATGGAGACGACTTTAGACACTAGGAGAATATAAGGAACACACCCATTATCACGAAATCACATTAGGATTCTCTTTTTAACCTGTTCCTTAAAACACTAGTGCTTAGGAAATCTATTGGAGGCAGAAGCAGTCAAGGGTAGCTTAGGGTTAGGGTTAGGGTTAGGGTGAGGGTTAGGGTACGGCTTAGGGTACGGGTTCGGGGAGGGGTTCGTGTAGGGCGTAGGGTATGTGTTAGGGTTAGGGTTAGGGCTAGTGTTAGGGTTAGGGCTCGGTTTAGGGTACGGGTTAGGATTAGGGTACGCGTTAGGGTTAGGGTAGGGGTTAGGGTTAGGCTACGTGTTAGGGTGAGGGTAGTTATTAAACCTATCCCACTCTCTAGATACCCCTTAGCACGTAAAGGTATATTATTTGGGGGTCCAGCCATGGAGAAGAGTTTAGACACTAGGAGAAGATAAGGAACACACCCATTATCAAGAAATCACATTTGGATTCTCTTTTTAACCTGTTCCTTAAAACACTAGTGCTTAGGAAATGTATTGGAGGCAGAAGAAGTCAAGGGAAGCTTAGGGTTAGGGTTAGGTTTAGGGTGAGAGTTAGGGTACGGCTTAGGGTACGGGTTCGGGGAGGGGTTCGGGTAGGGCGTAGGGTATGGGTTAGGGTTAGGGTTAGGGTTAGTGTTAGGGTTAGGGCTCGGTTTAGGGTACGGGTTAGGATTAGGGTACGCGTTAGGGTTAGGGTAGGGGTTAGGGTTAGGGTACGCGATAGGGTGAGGTTAGTTATTAAACCTACCCACTATCTAGATTACCCTTAGCACGTAAAGGAATATTATTTGGGGGTCCAGCCATGGAGACGAGTTTAGACACTAGGAGAATATAAGGAACACACCCATTATCACGAAATCACATTAGGATTCTCTTTTTAACCTGTTCCTTAAAACACTAGTGCTTAGGAAATCTATTGGAGGCAGAAGCAGTCAAGGGTAGCTTAGGGTTAGGGTTAGGGTTAGGGTTAGGGTTAGGGTACGCCTTAGGGTACGGGTTCGGGGAGGGGTTCGGGTATGGCGTAGGGTATGGGTTAGGGTTAGGGTTAGGGCTAGTGTTAGGGTTAGGGCTCGGTTTAGGGTACGGGTTAGGATTAGGGTACGCGTTAGGGTTAGGGTAGGGGTTAGGGTTAGGGTACGTGTTAGGGTGAGGGTAGTTATTAAACCTATCCCACTCTCTAGATACCCCTTAGCACGTAAAGGAATATTATTTGGGGGTCCAGCCATGGAGAAGAGTTTAGACACTAGGTGAAGATAAGGAACACACCCATTATCAAGAAATCACATTAGGATTCTCTTTTTAACCTGTTCCTTAAAACACTAGTGTTTAGGAAATCTATTGGAGGCAGAAGCAGTCAAGGGTAGCTTAGGGTTAGGGTTAGGGTTAGGGTTAGGGTTAGGGTACGGCTTAGGGTACGGGTTCGGGGAGGGGTTCGGGTAGGGCGTAGTGTATGGGTTAGGGTTAGGGTTAGGGATAGTGTTAGGGTTAGGGCTCGGTTTAGGGTACGGGTTAGGATTAGGGTACGTGTTAGGGTTAGGGTAGGGGTTAGGGTTAGGGTACGTGTTAGGGTGAGGGTAGTTATTAAACCTATCCCACTCTCTAGATACCCCTTAGCACGTAAAGGAATATTATTTGGGGGTCCAGCCATGGAGAAGAGTTTAGACACTAGGAGAAGATAAGGAACACACCCATTATCAAGAAATCACATTAGGATTCTCTTTTTAACCAGTTCCTTAAAACACTAGTGCTTAGGAAATCTATTGGAGGGAGAAGAAGTCAAGGGAAGCTTAGGGTTAGGGTTAGGGTTAGGGTGAGAGTTAGGGTACGGCTTAGGGTACGGGTTCGGGGAGGGGTTCGGGTAGGGCGTAGGGTATGGGTTAGGGTTAGGGTTAGGGTTAGTGTTAGGGTTAGGGCTCGGTTTAGGGTAAGGGTTAGGATTAGGGTACGCGTTAGGGTTAGGGTAGGGGTTAGGGTTAGTGTACGCGATAGGGTGAGGTTAGTTATTAAACCTACCCACTATCTAGATTACCCTTAGCAGGTAAAGGAATATTATTTGGGGGTCCAGCCATGGAGACGAGTTTAGACACTAGGAGAATATAAGGAACACACCCATTATCACGAAATCACATTAGGATTCTCCTTTTAACCTGTTCCTTAAAACACTAGTGCTTAGGAAATCTATTGGAGGCAGAAGCAGTCAAGGGTAGCTTAGGGTTAGGTTTAGGGTTAGGGTTAGGGTTAGGGTACGCCTTAGGGTACGGGTTCGGGGAGGGGTTCGGGTAGGGCGTAGGGTATGGGTTAGGGTTAGGGTTAGGGCTAGTGTTAGGGTTAGGGCTCGGTTTAGGGTACGGGTTAGGATTAGGGTACGCGTTAGGGTTAGGGTAGGGGTTAGGCTTAGGGTACGTGTTAGGGTGAGGGTAGTTATTAAACCTATCCCACTCTCTAGATACCCCTTAGCACGTAAAGGAATATTATTTGGGGGTCCAGCCATGGAGAAGAGTTTAGACACTAGGAGAAGATAAGGAACACACCCATTATCAAGAAATCACATTAGGATTCTCTTTTTAACCTGTTCCTTAAAACACTAGTGCTTAGGAAATCTATTGGAGGCAGAAGCAGTCAAGGGTAGCTTAGGGTTAGGGTTAGGGTTAGGGTGAGGGTTAGGGTACGGCTTAGGGTACGGGTTCGGGGAGGGGTTCGGGTAGGGCGTAGGGTATGGGTTAGGGTTAGGGTTAGGTCTAGTGTTAGGGTTAGGGCTCGGTTTAGGGTACGGGTTAGGATTAGGGTACGCGTTAGGGTTAGGGTAGGGGTTAGGGTTAGGGTACGTGTTAGGGTGAGGGTAGTTATTAAACCTATCCCACTCTCTAGATACCCCTTAGCACGTAAAGGAATATTATTTGGGGGTCCAGCCATGGAGAAGAGTTTAGACACTAGGAGAAGATAAGGAACACACCCATTATCAAGAAATCACATTAGGATTCTCTTTTTAACCTGTTCCTTAAAACACTAGTGCTTAGGAAATCTATTGGAGGCAGAAGAAGTCAAGGAAGCTTAGGGTTAGGGTTAGGGTTAGGGTGAGAGTTAGGGTACGGCATAGGGTACGGGTTCGGGGAGGGGTTCGGGTAGGGCGTAGGGTATGGGTTAGGGTTAGGGTTAGGGTTAGTGTTAGGGTTAGGGCTCGGTTTAGGGTACGGGTTAGGATTAGGGTACGCGTTAGGGTTAGGGTAGGGGTTAGGGTTAGGGTACGCGATAGGGTGAGGTTAGTTATTAAACCTAACCACTATCTAGATTACCCTTAGCACGTAAAGGAATATTATTTGGGGGTCCAGCCATGGAGACGAGTTTAGACACTAGGAGAATATAAGGAACACACCCATTATCACGAAATCACATTAGGATTCTCCTTTTAACCTGTTCCTTTAAAACACTAGTGCTTAGGAAATCTATTGGAGGCAGAAGCAGTCAAGGGTAGCTTAGGGTTAGGGTTAGGGTTAGGGTTAGGGTTAGGGTACGCCTTAGGGTACGGGTTCGGGGAGGGGTTCGGGTACGGCGTAGGGTATGGGTTAGGGTTAGGGTTAGGGCTAGTGTTAGGGTTAGGGCTCGGTTTAGGGTACGGGTTAGGATTAGGGTACGCGTTAGGGTTAGGGTAGGGGTTAGGGTTAGGGTACGTGTTAGGGTGAGGGTAGTTATTAAACCTATCCCACTCTCTAGATACCCCTTAGCACGTAAAGGAATATTATTTGGGGGTCCAGCCATGGAGAAGAGTTTAGACACTAGGAGAATATAAGGAACACACCCATTACCAAGAAATCACATTAGGATTCTCTTTTTAACCTGTTCCTTAAAACACTAGTGCTTAGGAAATCTATTGGAGGCAGAAGCAGTCAAGGGTAGCTTAGGGTTAGGTTTAGGGTTAGGGTGAGGGTTAGGGTACGGCTTAGGGTACGGGTTCGGGGAGGGGTTCGGGTAGGGCGTAGTGTATGGGTTAGGGTTAGGGTTAGGGCTAGTGTTAGGGTTAGGGCTCGGTTTAGGGTACGGGTTAGGATTAGGGTACGCGTTAGGGTTAGGGTAGGGGTTAGGGTTAGTGTACGCGATAGGGTGAGGTTAGTTATTAAACCTACCCACTATCTTGATTACCCTTAGCACGTAAAGGAATATTATTTGGGGGTCCAGCCATGGAGACGAGTTTAGACATTAGGAGAATATAAAGAACACACCCATTATCACGAAATCACATTAGGATTCTCTTTTTAACCTGTTCCTTAAAACACTAGTGCTTAGGAAATCTATTGGAGGCAGAAGCAGTCAAGGGTAGCTTAGGGTTAGGGTTAGGGTTAGGGTGAGGGTTAGGGTACGGCTTAGGGTACGGGTTCGGGGAGGGGTTCGGGTAGGGCGTAGGGTATGTGTTAGGGTTAGGGTTAGGGCTAGTGTTAGGGTTAGGGCTCGGTTTAGGTTACGGGTTAGGATTAGGGTACGCGTTAGGGTTATGGTAGGGGTTAGGGTTAGGGTACGTGTTAGGGTGAGGGTAGTTATTAAACCTATCCCACTCTCTAGATACCCCTTAGCATGTAAAGGAATATTATTTGGGGGTCCAGCCATGGAGAAGAGTTTAGACACTAGGAGAAGATAAGGAACACACGCATTATCAAGAAATCACATTAGGATTCTCTTTTTAACCTGTTCCTTAAAACACTAGTGCTTAGGAAATCTATTGGAGGCAGAAGAAGTCAAGGGAAGCTTAGGGTTAGGGTTAGGGTTAGGGTGAGAGTTAGGGTACGGCTTAGGGTACGGGTTCGGGGAGGGGTTCGGGTAGGGCGTAGGGTATGGGTTAGTGTTAGGGTTAGGGTTAGTGTTAGGGTTAGGGCTCGGTTTAGGGTACGGGTTAGGATTAGGGTACGCGTTAGGGTTAGGGTAGGGGTTAGGGTTAGGGTACGCGATAGGGTGAGGTTAGTTATTAAACCTACCCACTATCTAGATTACCCATAGCACGTAAAGGAATATTATTTGGGGGTCCAGCCATGGAGACGTGTTTAGACACTAGGAGAATATAAGGAACACACCCATTATCACGAAATCACATTAGGATTCTCCTTTTAACCTGTTCCTTAAAACACTAGTGCTTAGGAAATCTATTGGAGGCAGAAGCAGTCAAGGGTAGCTTAGGGTTAGGGTTAGGGTTAGGGTGAGGGTTAGGGTACGGCTTAGGGTACGGGTTCGGGGAGGGGTTCGGGTAGGGCGTAGGGTATGTGTTAGGGTTAGGGTTAGGGCTAGTGTTAGGGTTAGGGCTCGGTTTAGGGTACGGGTTAGGATTAGGGTACGCGTTAGGGTTAGGGTAGGGGTTAGGGTTAGGGTACGTGTTAGGGTGAGGGTAGTTATTAAACCTATGCCACTCTCTAGATACCCCTTAGCACGTAAAGGAATATTATTTGGGGGTCCAGCCATGGAGAAGAGTTTAGACAATAGGAGAAGATAAGGAACACACCCATTATCACGAAATCACATTAGGATTCTCTTTTTAACCTGTTCCTTAAAACACTAGTGCTTAGGAAATCTATTGGAGGCAGAAGCAGTCAAGGGTAGCTTAGGGTTAGGGTTAGGGTTAGGGTGAGGGTTAGAGTACGGCTTAGGGTACGGGTTCGGGGAGGGGTTCGGGTAGGGCGTAGGGTATGGGTTAGGGTTAGGGTTAGGGCTAGTGTTAGGGTTAGGGCTCGGTTTAGGGTACGGGTTAGGATTAGGGTACGTGTTAGGGTTAGGGTAGGGGTTAGGGTTAGGGTACGCGATAGGGTGAGGTTAGTTATTAAACCTACCCACTATCTTGATTACCCTTAGCACGTAAAGGAATATTATTTGGGGGTCCAGCCATGGAGACGAGTTTAGACACTAGGAGAATATAAAGAACACACCCATTATCACGAAATCACATTAGGATTCTCTTTTTAACCTGTTCCTTAAAACACTAGTGCTTAGGAAATCTATTGGAGGCAGAAGCAGTCAAGGGTAGCTTAGGGTTAGGGTTAGGGTTAGGGTGAGGGTTAGGGTACGGCTTAGGGTACGGGTTCGGGGAGGGGTTTGGGTAGGGCGTAGGGTATGTGTTAGGGTTAGGGTTAGGGCTAGTGTTAGGGTTAGGGCTCGGTTTAGGGTACGGGTTAGGATTAGGGTACGCGTTAGGGTTAGGGTAGGGGTTAGGGTTAGGGTACGTGTTAGGGTGAGGGTAGTTATTAAACCTATCCCACTCTCTAGATACCCCTTAGCACGTAAAGGAATATTATTTGGGGGTCCAGCCATGGAGAAGAGTTTAGACACTAGGAGAAGATAAGGAACACACCCATTATCACGAAATCACATTAGGATTCTCTTTTTAACCTGTTCCTTAAAACACTAGTGCTTAGGAAATCTATTGGAGGCAGAAGCAGTCAAGGATAGCTTAGGGTTAGGGTTAGGGTTAGGGTGAGGGTTAGGGTACGGCTTAGGGTACGGGTTCGGGGAGGGGTTCGGGTAGGGCGTAGGGTATGGGTTAGGGTTAGGGTTAGGGCTAGTGTTAGGGTTAGGGCTCGGTTTAGGGTACGGGTTAGGATTAGGGTACGCGTTAGGGTTAGGGTAGGGGTTAGGGTTAGGGTACGCGATAGGGTGAGGTTAGTTATTAAACCTACCCACTATCTAGATTACCCATAGCACGTAAAGGAATATTATTTGGGGGTCCAGCCATGGAGACGAGTTTAGACACTAGGAGAATATAAGGAACACACCCATTATCACGAAATCACATTAGGATTCTCCTTTTAACCTGTTCCTTAAAACACTAGTGCTTAGGAAATCTATTGGAGGCAGAAGCAGTCAAGGGTAGCTTAGGGTTAGGGTTAGGGTTAGGGTTAGGGTACGCCTTAGGGTACGGGTTCGGGGAGGGGTTCGGGTATGGCGTAGGGTATGGGTTAGGGCTAGTGTTAGGGTTAGGGCTCGGTTTAGGGTACGGGTTAGGATTAGGGTACGCGTTAGGGTTAGGGTAGGGGTTAGGGTTAGGGTACGTGTTAGGGTGAGGGTAGTTATTAAACCTATCCCACTCTCTAGATACCCCTTAGCACGTAAAGGAATATTATTTGGGGGTCCAGCCATGGAGAAGAGTTTAGACACTAGGAGAAGATAAGGAACACACCCATTATCAAGAAATCACATTAGGATTCTCTTTTTAACCTGTTCCTTAAAACACTAGTGCTTAGGAAATCTATTGGAGGCAGAAGCAGTCAAGGGTTAGGGTTAGGGTTAGGGTTAGGGTTAGGGTTAGGGTTAGGGTTAGGGTTAGGGTTAGGGTTAGGGTTAGGGTTAGGGTTAGGGTTAGGGTACGGCTTAGGGTACGGGTTCGGGGAGGGGTTCGGGTAGGGCGTAGGGTATGTGTTAGGGTTAGGGTTAGGGCTAGTGTTAGGGTTAGGGCTCGGTTTAGGGTACGGGTTAGGATTAGGGTACGCGTTAGGGTTAGGGTAGGGGTTAGGGTTAGGCTACGTGTTAGGGTGAGGGTAGTTATTAAACCTATCCCACTCTCTAGATACCCCTTAGCACGTAAAGGTATATTATTTGGGGGTCCAGCCATGGAGAAGAGTTTAGACACTAGGAGAAGATAAGGAACACACCCATTATCAAGAAATCACATTTGGATTCTCTTTTTAACCTTTTCCTTAAAACACTAGTGCTTAGGAAATGTATTGGAGGCAGAAGAAGTCAAGGGAAGCTTAGGGTTAGGGTTAGGTTTAGGGTGAGAGTTAGGGTACGGCTTAGGGTACGGGTTCGGGGAGGGGTTCGGGTAGGGCGTAGGGTATGGGTTAGGGTTAGGGTTAGGGTTAGTGTTAGGGTTAGGGCTCGGTTTAGGGTACGGGTTAGGATTAGGGTACGCGTTAGGGTTAGGGTAGGGGTTAGGGTTAGGGTACGCGATAGGGTGAGGTTAGTTATTAAACCTACCCACTATCTAGATTACCCTTAGCACGTAAAGGAATATTATTTGGGGGTCCAGCCATGGAGACGAGTTTAGACACTAGGAGAATATAAGGAACACACCCATTATCACGAAATCACATTAGGATTCTCTTTTTAACCTGTTCCTTAAAACACTAGTGCTTAGGAAATCTATTGGAGGCAGAAGCAGTCAAGGGTAGCTTAGGGTTAGGGTTAGGGTTAGGGTTAGGGTTAGGGTACGCCTTAGGGTACGGGTTCGGGGAGGGGTTCGGGTATGGCGTAGGGTATGGGTTAGGGTTAGGGTTAGGGCTAGTGTTAGGGTTAGGGCTCGGTTTAGGGTACGGGTTAGGATTAGGGTACGCGTTAGGGTTAGGGTAGGGGTTAGGGTTAGGGTACGTGTTAGGGTGAGGGTAGTTATTAAACCTATCCCACTCTCTAGATACCCCTTAGCACGTAAAGGAATATTATTTGGGGGTCCAGCCATGGAGAAGAGTTTAGACACTAGGAGAAGATAAGGAACACACCCATTATCAAGAAATCACATTAGGATTCTCTTTTTAACCTGTTCCTTAAAACACTAGTGCTTAGGAAATCTATTGGAGGCAGAAGCAGTCAAGGGTAGCTTAGGGTTAGGGTTAGGGTTAGGGTGAGGGTTAGGGTACGGCTTAGGGTACGGGTTCGGGGAGGGGTTCGTGTAGGGCGTAGGGTATGGGTTAGGGTTAGGGTTAGGGCTAGTGTTAGGGTTAGGGCTCGGTTTAGGGTACGGGTTAGGATTTGGGTACGCGTTAGGGTTAGGGTAGGGGTTAGGGTTAGGGTACGTGTTAGGGTGAGGGTAGTTATTAAACCTATCCCACTCTCTAGATACCCCTTAGCACGTAAAGGAATATTATTTGGGGGTCCAGCCATGGAGAAGAGTTTAGACACTAGGAGAAGATAAGGAACACACCCATTATCAAGAAATCACATTAGGATTCTCTTTTTAACCTGTTCCTTAAAACACTAGTGCTTAGGAAATCTATTGGAGGCAGAAGAAGTCAAGGGAAGCTTAGGGTTAGGGTTAGGGTTAGGGTGAGAGTTAGGGTACGGGTTCGGGGAGGGGTTCGGGTAGGGCGTAGGGTATGGGTTAGGGTTAGGGTTAGGGCTAGTGTTAGGGTTAGGGCTCGGTTTAGGGTACGGGTTAGGATTAGGATACGCGTTAGGATTAGGGTAGGGGTTAGGGTTAGGGTACGCGATAGGGTGAGGTTAGTTATTAAACCTACCCACTATCTTGATTACCCTTAGCACGTAAAGGAATATTATTTGTGGGTCCAGCCATGGAGACGAGTTTAGACACTAGGAAAATATAAGGAACACACCCATTATCACGAAATCACATTAGGATTCTCTTTTTAACCTGTTCCTTAAAACACTAGTGCTTAGGAAATCTATTGGAGGCAGAAGCAGTCAAGGGTAGCTTAGGGTTAGGGTTAGGGTTAGGGTGAGGGTTAGGGTACGGCTTAGGGTACGGGTTCGGGGAGGGGTTCGGGTAGGGCGTAGGGTATGTGTTAGGGTTAGGGTTAGGGCTAGTGTTAGGGTTAGGGCTCGGTTTAGGGTACGGGTTAGGATTAGGGTACGCGTTAGGGTTAGGGTAGGGGTTAGGGTTAGGCTACGTGTTAGGGTGAGGGTAGTTATTAAACCTATCCCACTCTCTAGATACCCCTTAGCACGTAAAGGTATATTATTTGGGGGTCCAGCCATGGAGAAGAGTTTAGACACTAGGAGAAGATAAGGAACACACCCATTATCAAGAAATCACATTTGGATTCTCTTTTTAACCTGTTCCTTAAAACACTAGTGCTTAGGAAATGTATTGGAGGCAGAAGAAGTCAAGGGAAGCTTAGGGTTAGGGTTAGGTTTAGGGTGAGAGTTAGGGTACGGCTTAGGGTACGGGTTCGGGGAGGGGTTCGGGTAGGGCGTAGGGTATGGGTTAGGGTTAGGGTTAGGGTTAGTGTTAGGGTTAGGGCTCGGTTTAGGGTACGGGTTAGGATTAGGGTACGCGTTAGGGTTAGGGTAGGGGTTAGGGTTAGGGTACGCGATAGGGTGAGGTTAGTTATTAAACCTACCCACTATCTAGATTACCCTTAGCACGTAAAGGAATATTATTTGGGGGTCCAGCCATGGAGACGAGTTTAGACACTAGGAGAATATAAGGAACACACCCATTATCACGAAATCACATTAGGATTCTCTTTTTAACCTGTTCCTTTAAACACTAGTGCTTAGGAAATCTATTGGAGGCAGAAGCAGTCAAGGGTAGCTTAGGGTTAGGGTTAGGGTTAGGGTTAGGGTTAGGGTACGCCTTAGGGTACGGGTTCGGGGAGGGGTTCGGGTATGGCGTAGGGTATGGGTTAGGGTTAGGGTTAGGGCTAGTGTTAGGGTTAGGGCTCGGTTTAGGGTACGGGTTAGGATTAGGGTACGCGTTAGGGTTAGGGTAGGGGTTAGGGTTAGGGTACGTGTTAGGGTGAGGGTAGTTATTAAACCTATCCCACTCTCTAGATACCCCTTAGCACGTAAAGGAATATTATTTGGGGGTCCAGCCATGGAGAAGAGTTTAGACAGTAGGAGAAGATAAGGAACACACCCATTATCAAGAAATCACATTAGGATTCTCTTTTTAACCTGTTCCTTAAAACACTAGTGCTTAGGAAATCTATTGGAGGCAGAAGCAGTCAAGGGTAGCTTAGGGTTAGGGTTAGGGTTAGGGTTAGGGTTAGGGTACGGCTTAGGGTACGGGTTCGGGGAGGGGTTCGGGTAGGGCGTAGTGTATGGGTTAGGGTTAGGGTTAGGGATAGTGTTAGGGTTAGGGCTCGGTTTAGGGTACGGGTTAGGATTAGGGTACGTGTTAGGGTTAGGGTAGGGGTTAGGGTTAGGGTACGTGTTAGGGTGAGGGTAGTTATTAAACCTATCCCACTCTCTAGATACCCCTTAGCACGTAAAGGAATATTATTTGGGGGTCCAGCCATGGAGAAGAGTTTAGACACTAGGAGAAGATAAGGAACACACCCATTATCAAGAAATCACATTAGGATTCTCTTTTTAACCTGTTCCTTAAAACACTAGTGCTTAGGAAATCTATTGGAGGGAGAAGAAGTCAAGGGAAGCTTAGGGTTAGGGTTAGGGTTAGGGTGAGAGTTAGGGTACGGCTTAGGGTACGGGTTCGGGGAGGGGTTCGGGTAGGGCGTAGGGTATGGGTTAGGGTTAGGGTTAGGGTTAGTGTTAGGGTTAGGGCTCGGTTTAGGGTACGGGTTAGGATTAGGGTACGCGTTAGGGTTAGGGTAGGGGTTAGGGTTAGGGTACGCGATAGGGTGAGGTTAGTTATTAAACCTACCCACTATCTAGATTACCCTTAGCACGTAAAGGAATATTATTTGGGGGTCCAGCCATGGAGACGAGTTTAGACACTAGGAGAAGATAAGGAACACACCCATTATCAAGAAATCACATTAGGATTCTCTTTTTAACCTGTTCCTTAAAACACTAGTGCTTAGGAAATCTATTGGAGGCAGAAGAAGTCAAGGGAAGCTTAGGGTTAGGGTTAGGGTTAGGGTGAGAGTTAGGGTACGGCTTAGGGTACGGGTTCGGGGAGGGGTTCGGGTAGGGCGTAGGGTATGGGTTAGGGTTAGGGTTAGGGTTAGTGTTAGGGTTAGGGCTCGGTTTAGGGTACGGGTTAGGATTAGGGTACGCGTTAGGGTTAGGGTAGGGGTTAGGGTTAGGGTACGCGATAGGGTGAGGTTAGTTATTAAACCTACCCACTATCTAGATTACCCTTAGCACGTAAAGGAATATTATTTGGGGGTCCAGCCATGGAGACGAGTTTAGACACTAGGAGAATATAAGGAACACACCCATTATCACGAAATCACATTAGGATTCTCTTTTTAACCTGTTCCTTAAAACACTAGTGCTTAGGAAATCTATTGGAGGCAGAAGCAGTCAAGGGTAGCTTAGGGTTAGGGTTAGGGTTAGGGTTAGGGTTAGGGTACGCCTTAGGGTACGGGTTCGGGGAGGGGTTCGGGTATGGCGTAGGGTATGGGTTAGGGTTAGGGTTAGGGCTAGTGTTAGGGTTAGGGCTCGGTTTAGGGTACGGGTTAGGATTAGGGTACGCGTTAGGGTTAGGGTAGGGGTTAGGGTTAGGGTACGTGTTAGGGTGAGGGTAGTTATTAAACCTATCCCACTCTCTAGATACCCCTTAGCACGTAAAGGAATATTATTTGGGGGTCCAGCCATGGAGAAGAGTTTAGACAGTAGGAGAAGATAAGGAACACACCCATTATCAAGAAATCACATTAGGATTCTCTTTTTAACCTGTTCCTTAAAACACTAGTGCTTAGGAAATCTATTGGAGGCAGAAGCAGTCAAGGGTAGCTTAGGGTTAGGGTTAGGGTTACGGTGAGGGTTAGGGTACGGCTTAGGGTACGGGTTCGGGGAGGGGTTCGGGTAGGGCGTAGTGTATGGGTTAGGGTTAGGGTTAGGGATAGTGTTAGGGTTAGGGCTCGGTTTAGGGTACGGGTTAGGATTAGGGTACGTGTTAGGGTTAGGGTAGGGGTTAGGGTTAGGGTACGTGTTAGGGTGAGGGTAGTTATTAAACCTATCCCACTCTCTAGATACCCCTTAGCACGTAAAGGAATATTATTTGGGGGTCCAGCCATGGAGAAGAGTTTAGACAGTAGGAGAAGATAAGGAACACACCCATTATCAAGAAATCACATTAGGATTCTCTTTTTAACCTGTTCCTTAAAACACTAGTGCTTAGGAAATCTATTGGAGGCAGAAGAAGTCAAGGGAAGCTTAGGGTTAGGGTTAGGGTTAGGGTGAGAGTTAGGGTACGGCTTAGGGTACGAGTTCGGGGAGGGGTTCGGGTAGGGCGTAGGGTATGGGTTAGGGTTAGGGTTAGGGTTAGTGTTAGGGTTAGGGCTCGGTTTAGGGTACGGGTTAGGATTAGGGTACGCGTTAGGGTTAGGGTAGGGGTTAGGATTAGGGTACGCGATAGGGTGAGGTTAGTTATTAAACTTACCCACTATCTAGATTACCCTTAGCAGGTAAAGGAATATTATTTGAGGGTCCAGCCATGGAGACGAGTTTAGACACTAGGAGAATATAAGGAACACACCCATTATCACGAAATCACATTAGGATTCTCCTTTTAACCTGTTCCTTAAAACACTAGTGCTTAGGAAATCTATTGGAGGCAGAAGCAGTCAAGGGTAGCTTAGGGTTAGGGTTAGGGTTAGGGTTAGGGTACGCCTTAGGGTACGGTTTCGGGGAGGGGTTCGGGTATGGCGTAGGGTATGGGTTAGGGTTAGGGTTAGGGCTAGTGTTAGGGTTAGGGCTCGGTTTAGGGTACGGGTTAGGATTAGGGTACGCGTTAGGGTTAGGGTAGGGGTTAGGGTTAGGGTACGTGTTAGGGTGAGGGTAGTTATTAAACCTATCCCACTCTCTAGATACCCCTTAGCACGTAAAGGAATATTATTTGGGGGTCCAGCCATGGAGAAGAGTTTAGACACTAGGAGAAGATAAGGAACACACCCATTATCAAGAAATCACATTAGGATTCTCTTTTTAACCTGTTCCTTAAAACACTAGTGCTTAGGAAATCTATTGGAGGCAGAAGCAGTCAAGGGTAGCTTAGGGTTAGGGTTAGGGTTAGGGTGAGGGTTAGGGTACGGCTTAGGGTACGGGTTCGGGGAGGGGTTCGGGTAGGGCGTAGGGTATGTGTTAGGGTTAGGGTTAGGGCTAGTGTTAGGGTTAGGGCTCGGTTTAGGGTACGGGTTAGGATTTGGGTACGCGTTAGGGTTAGGGTAGGGGTTAGGGTTAGGGTACGTGTTAGGGTGAGGGTAGTTATTAAACCTATCCCACTCTCTAGATACCCCTTAGCACGTAAAGGAATATTATTTGGGGGTCCAGCCATGGAGAAGAGTTTAGACACTAGGAGAAGATAAGGAACACACCCATTATCAAGAAATCACATTAGGATTCTCTTTTTAACCTGTTCCTTAAAACACTAGTGCTTAGGAAATCTATTGGAGGCAGAAGAAGTCAAGGGAAGCTTAGGGTTAGGGTTAGGGTTAGGGTGAGAGTTAGGGTACGGCTTAGGGTACGGGTTCGGGGAGGGGTTCGGGTAGGGCGTAGGGTATGGGTTAGGGTTAGGGTTAGGGCTAGTGTTAGGGTTAGGGCTCGGTTTAGGGTACGGGTTAGGATTAGGATACGCGTTAGGATTAGGGTAGGGGTTAGGGTTAGGGTACGCGATAGGGTGAGGTTAGTTATTAAACCTACCCACTATCTTGATTACCCTTAGCACGTAAAGGAATATTATTTGTGGGTCCAGCCATGGAGACGAGTTTAGACACTAGGAGAATATAAGGAACACACCCATTATCACGAAATCACATTAGGATTCTCTTTTTAACCTGTTCCTTAAAACACTAGTGCTTAGGAAATCTATTGGAGGCAGAAGCAGTCAAGGGTAGCTTAGGGTTCGGGTTAGGGTTAGGGTGAGGGTTAGGGTACGGCTTAGGGTACGGGTTCGGGGAGGGGTTCGGGTAGGGCGTAGGGTATGTGTTAGGGTTAGGGTTAGGGCTAGTGTTAGGGTTAGGGCTCGGTTTAGGGTACGGGTTAGGATTAGGGTACGCGTTAGGGTTAGGGTAGGGGTTAGGGTTAGGCTACGTGTTAGGGTGAGGGTAGTTATTAAACCTATCCCACTCTCTAGATACCCCTTAGCACGTAAAGGTATATTATTTGGGGGTCCAGCCATGGAGAAGAGTTTAGACACTAGGAGAAGATAAGGAACACACCCATTATCAAGAAATCACATTTGGATTCTCTTTTTAACCTGTTCCTTAAAACACTAGTGCTTAGGAAATGTATTGGAGGCAGAAGAAGTCAAGGGAAGCTTAGGGTTAGGGTTAGGTTTAGGGTGAGAGTTAGGGTACGGCTTAGGGTACGGGTTCGGGGAGGGGTTCGGGTAGGGCGTAGGGTATGGTTTAGGGTTAGGGTTAGGGTTAGTGTTAGGGTTAGGGCTCGGTTTAGGGTACGGGTTAGGATTAGGGTACGCGTTAGGGTTAGGGTAGGGGTTAGGGTTAGGGTACGCGATAGGGTGAGGTTAGTTATTAAACCTACCCACTATCTAGATTACCCTTAGCACGTAAAGGAATATTATTTGGGGGTCCAGCCATGGAGACGAGTTTAGACACTAGGAGAATATAAGGAACACACCCATTATCACAAAATCACATTAGGATTCTCTTTTTAACCTGTTCCTTAAAACACTAGTGCTTAGGAAATCTATTGGAGGCAGAAGCAGTCAAGGGTAGCTTAGGGTTAGGGTTAGGGTTAGGGTTAGGGTTAGGGTACGCCTTAGGGTACGGGTTTGGGGAGGGGTTCGGGTATGGCGTAGGGTATGGGTTAGGGTTAGGGTTAGGGCTAGTGTTAGGGTTAGGGCTCGGTTTAGGGTACGGGTTAGGATTAGGGTACGTGTTAGGGTTAGGGTAGGGGTTAGGGTTAGGGTACGTGTTAGGGTGAGGGTAGTTATTAAACCTATCCCACTCTCTAGATACCCCTTAGCACGTAAAGGAATATTATTTGGGGGTCCAGCCATGGAGAAGAGTTTAGACACTAGGAGAAGATAAGGAACACACCCATTATCAAGAAATCACATTAGGATTCTCTTTTTAACCTGTTCCTTAAAACACTAGTGCTTAGGAAATCTATTGGAGGGAGAAGAAGTCAAGGGAAGCTTAGGGTTAGGGTTAGGGTTAGGGTGAGAGTTAGGGTACGGCTTAGGGTACGGGTTCGGGGAGGGGTTCGGGTAGGGCGTAGGGTATGGGTTAGGGTTAGGGTTAGGGTTAGTGTTAGGGTTAGGGCTCGGTTTAGGGTACGGGTTAGGATTAGGGTACGCGTTAGGGTTAGGGTAGGGGTTAGGGTTAGGGTACGCGATAGGGTGAGGTTAGTTATTAAACCTACCCACTATCTAGATTACCCTTAGCACGTAAAGGAATATTATTTGGGGGTCCAGCCATGGAGACGAGTTTAGACACTAGGAGAAGATAAGGAACACACCCATTATCAAGAAATCACATTAGGATTCTCTTTTTAACCTGTTCCTTAAAACACTAGTGCTTAGGAAATCTATTGGAGGCAGAAGAAGTCAAGGGAAGCTTAGGGTTAGGGTTAGGGTTAGGGTGAGAGTTAGGGTACGGCTTAGGGTACGGGTTCGGGGAGGGGTTCGGGTAGGGCGTAGGGTATGGGTTAGGGTTAGGGTTAGGGTTAGTGTTAGGGTTAGGGCTCGGTTTAGGGTACGGGTTAGGATTAGGGTACGCGTTAGGGTTAGGGTAGGGGTTAGGGTTAGGGTACGCGATAGGGTGAGGTTAGTTATTAAACCTACCCACTATCTAGATTACCCTTAGCACGTAAAGGAATATTATTTGGGGGTCCAGCCACGGAGACGAGTTTAGACACTAGGAGAATATAAGGAACACACCCATTATCACGAAATCACATTAGGATTCTCCTTTTAACCTGTTCCTTAAAACACTAGTGCTTAGGAAATCTATTGGAGGCAGAAGCAGTCAAGGGTAGCTTAGGGTTAGGGTTAGGGTTAGGGTTAGGGTTAGGGTACGCCTTAGGGTACGGGTTCGGGGAGGGGTTCGGGTATGGCGTAGGGTATGGGTTAGGGTTAGGGTTAGGGCTAGTGTTAGGGTTAGGGCTCGGTTTAGGGTACGGGTTAGGATTAGGGTACGCGTTAGGGTTAGGGTAGGGGTTAGGGTTAGGGTACGTGTTAGGGTGAGGGTAGTTATTAAACCTATCCCACTCTCTAGATACCCCTTAGCACGTAAAGGAATATTATTTGGGGGTCCAGCCATGGAGAAGAGTTTAGACACTAGGAGAAGATAAGGAACACACCCATTATCAAGAAATCACATTAGGATTCTCTTTTTAACCTGTTCCTTCAAACACTAGTGCTTAGGAAATCTATTGGAGGCAGAAGCAGTCAAGGGTAGCTTAGGGTTAGGGTTAGGGTTAGGGTGAGGGTTAGGGTACGGCTTAGGGTACGGGTTCGGGGAGGGGTTCGGGTAGGGCGTAGGGTATGTGTTAGGGTTAGGGTTAGGGCTAGTGTTAGGGTTAGGGCTCGGTTTAGGGTATGGGTTAGGATTTGGGTACGCGTTAGGGTTAGGGTAGGGGTTAGGGTTAGGGTACGTGTTAGGGTGAGGGTAGTTATTAAACCTATCCCACTCTCTAGATACCCCTTAGCACGTAAAGGAATATTATTTGGGGGTCCAGCCATGGAGAAGAGTTTAGACACTAGGAGAAGATAAGGAACACACCCATTATCAAGAAATCACATTAGGATTCTCTTTTTAACCTGTTCCTTAAAACACTAGTGCTTAGGAAATCTATTGGAGGCAGAAGAAGTCAAGGGAAGCTTAGGGTTAGGGTTAGGGTTAGGGTGAGAGTTAGGGTACGGCTTAGGGTACGGGTTCGGGGAGGGGTTCGGGTAGGGCGTAGGGTATGGGTTAGGGTTAGGGTTAGGGCTAGTGTTAGGGTTAGGGCTCGGTTTAGGGTACGGGTTAGGATTAGGATACGCGTTAGGATTAGGGTAGGGGTTAGGGTTAGGGTACGCGATAGGGTGAGGTTAGTTATTAAACCTACCCACTATCTAGATTACCCTTAGCACGTAAAGGAATATTATTTGGGGGTCCAGCCATGGAGACGAGTTTAGACACTAGGAGAATATAAGGAACACACCAATTATCACGAAATCACATTAGGATTCTCTTTTTAACCTGTTCCTTAAAACACTAGTGCTTAGGAAATCTATTGGAGGCAGAAGCAGTCAAGGGTAGCTTAGGGTTAGGGTTAGGGTTAGGGTTAGGGTTAGGGTACGCCTTAGGGTACGGGTTCGGGGAGGGGTTCGGGTATGGCGTAGGGTATGGGTTAGGGTTAGGGTTAGGGCTAGTGTTAGGGTTAGGGCTCGGTTTAGGGTACGGGTTAGGATTAGGGTACGCGTTAGGGTTAGGGTAGGGGTTAGGGTTAGGGTACGTGTTAGGGTGAGGGTAGTTATTAAACCTATCCCACTCTCTAGATACCCCTTAGCACGTAAAGGAATATTATTTGGGGGTCCAGCCATGGAGAAGAGTTTAGACACTAGGAGAAGATAAGGAACACACCCATTATCAAGAAATCACATTAGGATTCTCTTTTTAACCTGTTCCTTAAAACACTAGTGCTTAGGAAATCTATTGGAGGCAGAAGAAGTCAAGGGAAGCTTAGGGTTAGGGTTAGGGTTAGGGTGAGAGTTAGGGTACGGCTTAGGGTACGGGTTCGGGGAGGGGTTCGGGTAGGGCGTAGGGTATGGGTTAGGGTTAGGGTTAGGGCTAGTGTTAGGGTTAGGGCTCGGTTTAGGGTACGGGTTAGGATTAGGATACGCGTTAGGATTAGGGTAGGGGTTAGGGTTAGGGTACGCGATAGGGTGAGGTTAGTTATTAAACCTACCCACTATCTTGATTACCCTTAGCACGTAAAGGAATATTATTTGTGGGTCCAGCCATGGAGACGAGTTTAGACACTAGGAGAATATAAGGAACACACCCATTATCACGAAATCACATTAGGATTCTCTTTTTAACCTGTTCCTTAAAACACTAGTGCTTAGGAAATCTATTGGAGGCAGAAGCAGTCAAGGGTAGCTTAGGGTTAGGGTTAGGGTTAGGGTGAGGGTTAGGGTACGGCTTAGGGTACGGGTTCGGGGAGGGGTTCGGGTAGGGCGTAGGGTATGTGTTAGGGTAAGGGTTAGGGCTAGTGTTAGGGTTAGGGCTCGGTTTAGGGTACGGGTTAGGATTAGGGTACGCGTTAGGGTTAGGGTAGGGGTTAGGGTTAGGCTACGTGTTAGGGTGAGGGTAGTTATTAAACCTATCCCACTCTCTAGATACCCCTTAGCACGTAAAGGTATATTATTTGGGGGTCCAGCCATGGAGAAGAGTTTAGACACTAGGAGAAGATAAGGAACACACCCATTATCAAGAAATCACATTTGGATTCTCTTTTTAACCTGTTCCTTAAAACACTAGTGCTTAGGAAATGTATTGGAGGCAGAAGAAGTCAAGGGAAGCTTAGGGTTAGGGTTAGGTTTAGGGTGAGAGTTAGGGTACGGCTTAGGGTACGGGTTCGGGGAGGGGTTCGGGTAGGGCGTAGGGTATGGGTTAGGGTTAGGGTTAGGGTTAGTGTTAGGGTTAGGGCTCGGTTTAGGGTACGGGTTAGGATTAGGGTACGCGTTAGGGTTAGGGTAGGGGTTAGGGTTAGGGTACGCGATAGGGTGAGGTTAGTTATTAAACCTACCCACTATCTAGATTACCCTTAGCACGTAAAGGAATATTATTTGGGGGTCCAGCCATGGAGACGAGTTTAGACACTAGGAGAATATAAGGAACACACCCATTATCACGAAATCACATTAGGATTCTCTTTTTAACCTGTTCCTTAAAACACTAGTGCTTAGGAAATCTATTGGAGGCAGAAGCAGTCAAGGGTAGCTGAGGGTTAGGGTTAGGGTTAGGGTTAGGGTTAGGGTACGCCTTAGGGTACGGGTTCGGGGAGGGGTTCGGGTATGGCGTAGGGTATGGGTTAGGGTTAGGGTTAGGGCTAGTGTTAGGGTTAGGGCTCGGTTTAGGGTACGGGTTAGGATTAGGGTACGCGTTAGGGTTAGGGTAGGGGTTAGGGTTAGGGTACGTGTTAGGGTGAGGGTAGTTATTAAACCTATCCCACTCTCTAGATACCCCTTAGCACGTAAAGGAATATTATTTGGGGGTCCAGCCATGGAGAAGAGTTTAGACAGTAGGAGAAGATAAGGAACACACCCATTATCAAGAAATCACATTAGGATTCTCTTTTTAACCTGTTCCTTAAAACACTAGTGCTTAGGAAATCTATTGGAGGCAGAAGCAGTCAAGGGTAGCTTAGGGTTAGGGTTAGGGTTAGGGTTAGGGTTAGGGTACGGCTTAGGGTACGGGTTCGGGGAGGGGTTCGGGTAGGGCGTAGTGTATGGGTTAGGGTTAGGTTTAGGGATAGTGTTAGGGTTAGGGCTCGGTTTAGGGTACGGGTTAGGATTAGGGTACGTGTTAGGGTTAGGGTAGGGGTTAGGGTTAGGGTACGTGTTAGGGTGAGGGTAGTTATTAAACCTATCCCACTCTCTAGATACCCCTTAGCACGTAAAGGAATATTATTTGGGGGTCCAGCCATGGAGAAGAGTTTAGACACTAGGAGAAGATAAGGAACACACCCATTATCAAGAAATCACATTTGGATTCTCTTTTTAACCTGTTCCTTAAAACACTAGTGCTTAGGAAATCTATTGGAGGCAGAAGAAGTCAAGGGAAGCTTAGGGTTAGGGTTAGGGTTAGGGTGAGAGTTAGGGTACGGCTTAGGGTACGGGTTCGGGGAGGGGTTCGGGTAGGGCGTAGGGTATGGGTTAGGGTTAGGGTTAGGGTTAGTGTTAGGGTTAGGGCTCGGTTTAGGGTACGGGTTAGGATTAGGGTACGCGTTAGGGTTAGGGTAGGGGTTAGGGTTAGGGTACGCGATAGGGTGAGGTTAGTTATTAAACCTACCCACTATCTAGATTACCCTTAGCACGTAAAGGAATATTATTTGGGGGTCCAGCCATGGAGACGAGTTTAGACACTAGGAGAATATAAGGAACACACCCATTATCACGAAATCACATTAGGATTCTCTTTTTAACCTGTTCCTTAAAACACTAGTGCTTAGGAAATCTATTGGAGGCAGAAGCAGTCAAGGGTAGCTTAGGGTTAGGGTTAGGGTTAGGGTTAGGGTTAGGGTACGCCTTAGGGTACGGGTTCGGGGAGGGGTTCGGGTATGGCGTAGGGTATGGGTTAGGGTTAGGGTTAGGGCTAGTGTTAGGGTTAGGGCTCGGTTTAGGGTACGGGTTAGGATTAGGGTACGCGTTAGGGTTAGGGTAGGGGTTAGGGTTAGGGTACGTGTTAGGGTGAGGGTAGTTATTAAACCTATCCCACTCTCTAGATACCCCTTAGCACGTAAAGGAATATTATTTGGGGGTCCAGCCATGGAGAAGAGTTTAGACACTAGGAGAAGATAAGGAACACACCCATTATCAAGAAATCACATTAGGATTCTCTTTTTAACCTGTTCCTTAAAACACTAGTGCTTAGGAAATCTATTGGAGGCAGAAGCAGTCAAGGGTAGCTTAGGGTTAGGGTTAGGGTTAGGGTTAGGGTTAGGGTACGGCTTAGGGTACGGGTTCGGGGAGGGGTTCGGGTAGGGCGTAGTGTATGGGTTAGGGTTAGGGTTAGGGATAGTGTTAGGGTTAGGGCTCGGTTTAGGGTACGGGTTAGGATTAGGGTACGTGTTAGGGTTAGGGTAGGGGTTAGGGTTAGGGTACGTGTTAGGGTGAGGGTAGTTATTAAACCTATCCCACTCTCTAGATACCCCTTAGCACGTAAAGGAATATTATTTGGGGGTCCAGCCATGGAGAAGAGTTTAGACACTAGGAGAAGATAAGGAACACACCCATTATCAAGAAATCACATTAGGATTCTCTTTTTAACCTGTTCCTTAAAACACTAGTGCTTAGGAAATCTATTGGAGGGAGAAGAAGTCAAGGGAAGCTTAGGGTTAGGGTTAGGGTTAGGGTGAGAGTTAGGGTACGGCTTAGGGTACGGGTTCGGGGAGGGGTTCGGGTAGGGCGTAGGGTATGGGTTAGGGTTAGGGTTAGGGTTAGTGTTAGGGTTAGGGCTCGGTTTAGGGTAAGGGTTAGGATTAGGGTACGCGTTAGGGTTAGGGTAGGGGTTAGGGTTAGGGTACGCGATAGGGTGAGGTTAGTTATTAAACCTACCCACTATCTAGATTACCCTTAGCAGGTAAAGGAATATTATTTGGGGGTCCAGCCATGGAGACGAGTTTAGACACTAGGAGAATATAAGGAACACACCCATTATCACGAAATCACATTAGGATTCTCCTTTTAACCTGTTCCTTAAAACACTAGTGCTTAGGAAATCTATTGGAGGCAGAAGCAGTCAAGGGTAGCTTAGGGTTAGGTTTAGGGTTAGGGTTAGGGTTAGGGTACGCCTTAGGGTACGGGTTCGGGGAGGGGTTCGGGTATGGCGTAGGGTATGGGTTAGGGTTAGGGTTAGGGCTAGTGTTAGGGTTAGGGCTCGGTTTAGGGTACGGGTTAGGATTAGGGTACGCGTTAGGGTTAGGGTAGGGGTTAGGCTTAGGGTACGTGTTAGGGTGAGGGTAGTTATTAAACCTATCCCACTCTCTAGATACCCCTTAGCACGTAAAGGAATATTATTTGGGGGTCCAGCCATGGAGAAGAGTTTAGACACTAGGAGAAGATAAGGAACACACCCATTATCAAGAAATCACATTAGGATTCTCTTTTTAACCTGTTCCTTAAAACACTAGTGCTTAGGAAATCTATTGGAGGCAGAAGCAGTCAAGGGTAGCTTAGGGTTAGGGTTAGGGTTAGGGTGAGGGTTAGGGTACGGCTTAGGGTACGGGTTCGGGGAGGGGTTCGGGTAGGGCGTAGGGTATGGGTTAGGGTTAGGGTTAGGTCTAGTGTTAGGGTTAGGGCTCGGTTTAGGGTACGGGTTAGGATTAGGGTACGCGTTAGGGTTAGGGTAGGGGTTAGGGTTAGGGTACGTGTTAGGGTGAGGGTAGTTATTAAACCTATCCCACTCTCTAGATACCCCTTAGCACGTAAAGGAATATTATTTGGGGGTCCAGCCATGGAGAAGAGTTTAGACACTAGGAGAAGATAAGGAACACACCCATTATCAAGAAATCACATTAGGATTCTCTTTTTAACCTGTTCCTTAAAACCCTAGTGCTTAGGAAATCTATTGGAGGCAGAAGCAGTCAAGGGTAGCTTAGGGTTAGGGTTAGGGTTAGGGCTAGTGTTAGGGTTAGGGCTCGGTTTAGGGTAAGGGTTAGGATTAGGGTACGCGTTAGGGTTAGGGTAGGGGTTAGGGTTAGGGTACGCGATAGGGTGAGGTTAGTTATTAAACCTACCCACTATCTAGATTACCCTTAGCAGGTAAAGGAATATTATTTGGGGGTCCAGCCATGGAGACGAGTTTAGACACTAGGAGAATATAAGGAACACACCCATTATCACGAAATCACATTAGGATTCTCCTTTTAACCTGTTCCTTAAAACACTAGTGCTTAGGAAATCTATTGGAGGCAGAAGCAGTCAAGGGTAGCTTAGGGTTAGGTTTAGGGTTAGGGTTAGGGTTAGGGTACGCCTTAGGGTACGGGTTCGGGGAGGGGTTCGGGTATGGCGTAGGGTATGGGTTAGGGTTAGGGTTAGGGCTAGTGTTAGGGTTAGGGCTCGGTTTAGGGTACGGGTTAGGATTAGGGTACGCGTTAGGGTTAGGGTAGGGGTTAGGCTTAGGGTACGTGTTAGGGTGAGGGTAGTTATTAAACCTATCCCACTCTCTAGATACCCCTTAGCACGTAAAGGAATATTATTTGGGGGTCCAGCCATGGAGAAGAGTTTAGACACTAGGAGAAGATAAGGAACACACCCATTATCAAGAAATCACATTAGGATTCTCTTTTTAACCTGTTCCTTAAAACACTAGTGCTTAGGAAATCTATTGGAGGCAGAAGCAGTCAAGGGTAGCTTAGGGTTAGGGTTAGGGTTAGGGTGAGGGTTAGGGTACGGCTTAGGGTACGGGTTCGGGGAGGGGTTCGGGTAGGGCGTAGGGTATGGGTTAGGGTTAGGGTTAGGTCTAGTGTTAGGGTTAGGGCTCGGTTTAGGGTACGGGTTAGGATTAGGGTACGCGTTAGGGTTAGGGTAGGGGTTAGGGTTAGGGTACGTGTTAGGGTGAGGGTAGTTATTAAACCTATCCCACTCTCTAGATACCCCTTAGCACGTAAAGGAATATTATTTGGGGGTCCAGCCATGGAGAAGAGTTTAGACACTAGGAGAAGATAAGGAACACACCCATTATCAAGAAATCACATTAGGATTCTCTTTTTAACCTGTTCCTTAAAACCCTAGTGCTTAGGAAATCTATTGGAGGCAGAAGCAGTCAAGGGTAGCTTAGGGTTAGGGTTAGGGTTAGGGTTAGGGTTAGGGTACGCCTTAGGGTACGGGTTCGGGGAGGGGATCGGGTACGGCGTAGGGTATGGGTTAGGGTTAGGGTTAGGGCTAGTGTTAGGGTTAGGGCTCGGTTTAGGGTACGGGTTAGGATTAGGGTACGCGTTAGGGTTAGGGTAGGGGTTAGGGTTAGGGTACGTGTTAGGGTGAGGGTAGTTATTAAACCTATCCCACTCTCTAGATACCCCTTAGCACGTAAAGGAATATTATTTGGGGGTCCAGCCATGGAGAAGAGTTTAGACACTAGGAGAAGATAAGGAACACACCCATTACCAAGAAATCACATTAGGATTCTCTTTTTAACCTGTTCCTTAAAACACTAGTGCTTAGGAAATCTATTGGAGGCAGAAGCAGTCAAGGGTAGCTTAGGGTTAGGTTTAGGGTTAGGGTGAGGGTTAGGGTACGGCTTAGGGTACGGGTTCGGGGAGGGGTTCGGGTAGGGCGTAGGGTATGGGTTAGGGTTAGGGTTAGGGCTAGTGTTAGGGTTAGGGCTCGGTTTAGGGTACGGGTTAGGATTAGGGTACGCGTTAGGGTTAGGGTAGGGGTTAGGGTTAGTGTACGCGATAGGGTGAGGTTAGTTATTAAACCTACCCACTATCTAGATTACCCTTAGCAGGTAAAGGAATATTATTTGGGGGTCCAGCCATGGAGACGAGTTTAGACACTAGGAGAATATAAGGAACACACCCATTATCACGAAATCACATTAGGATTCTCCTTTTAACCTGTTCCTTAAAACACTAGTGCTTAGGAAATCTATTGGAGGCAGAAGCAGTCAAGGGTAGCTTAGGGTTAGGTTTAGGGTTAGGGTTAGGGTTAGGGTACGCCTTAGGGTACGGGTTCGGGGAGGGGTTCGGGTATGGCGTAGGGTATGGGTTAGGGTTAGGGTTAGGGCTAGTGTTAGGGTTAGGGCTCGGTTTAGGGTACGGGTTAGGATTAGGGTACGCGTTAGGGTTAGGGTAGGGGTTAGGGTTAGGGTACGTGTTAGGGTGAGGGTAGTTATTAAACCTATCCCACTCTCTAGATACCCCTTAGCACGTAAAGGAATATTATTTGGGGGTCCAGCCATGGAGAAGAGTTTAGACACTAGGAGAAGATAAGGAACACACCCATTATCAAGAAATCACATTAGGATTCTCTTTTTAACCTGTTCCTTAAAACACTAGTGCTTAGGAAATCTATTGGAGGCAGAAGCAGTCAAGGGTAGCTTAGGGTTAGGGTTAGGGTTAGGGTGAGGGTTAGGGTACGGCTTAGGGTACGGGTTCGGGGAGGGGTTCGGGTAGGGCGTAGGGTATGGGTTAGGGTTAGGGTTAGGTCTAGTGTTAGGGTTAGGGCTCGGTTTAGGGTACGGGTTAGGATTAGGGTACGCGTTAGGGTTAGGGTAGGGGTTAGGGTTAGGGTACGTGTTAGGGTGAGGGTAGTTATTAAACCTATCCCACTCTCTAGATACCCCTTAGCACGTAAAGGAATATTATTTGGGGGTCCAGCCATGGAGAAGAGTTTAGACACTAGGAGAAGATAAGGAACACACCCATTATCAAGAAATCACATTAGGATTCTCTTTTTAACCTGTTCCTTAAAACACTAGTGCTTAGGAAATCTATTGGAGGCAGAAGCAGTCAAGGGTAGCTTAGGGTTAGGGTTAGGGTTAGGGTTAGGGTTAGGGTACGCCTTAGGGTACGGGTTCGGGGAGGGGTTCGGGTACGGCGTAGGGTATGGGTTAGGGTTAGGGTTAGGGCTAGTGTTAGGGTTAGGGCTCGGTTTAGGGTACGGGTTAGGATTAGGGTACGCGTTAGGGTTAGGGTAGGGGTTAGGGTTAGGGTACGTGTTAGGGTGAGGGTAGTTATTAAACCTATCCCACTCTCTAGATACCCCTTAGCACGTAAAGGAATATTATTTGGGTGTCCAGCCATGGAGAAGAGTTTAGACACTAGGAGAAGATAAGGAACACACCCATTACCAAGAAATCACATTAGGATTCTCTTTTTAACCTGTTCCTTAAAACACTAGTGCTTAGGAAATCTATTGGAGGCAGAAGCAGTCAAGGGTAGCTTAGGGTTAGGTTTAGGGTTAGGGTGAGGGTTAGGGTACGGCTTAGGGTACGGGTTCGGGGAGGGGTTCGGGTAGGGCGTAGTGTATGGGTTAGGGTTAGGGTTAGGGCTAGTGTTAGGGTTAGGGCTCGGTTTAGGGTACGGGTTAGGATTAGGGTACGCGTTAGGGTTAGGGTAGGGGTTAGGGTTAGTGTACGCGATAGGGTGAGGTTAGTTATTAAACCTACCCACTATCTTGATTACCCTTAGCACGTAAAGGAATATTATTTGGGGGTCCAGCCATGGAGACGAGTTTAGACACTAGGAGAATATAAAGAACACACCCATTATCAGGAAATCACATTAGGATTCTCTTTTTAACCTGTTCCTTAAAACACTAGTGCTTAGGAAATCTATTGGAGGCAGAAGCAGTCAAGGGTAGCTTAGGGTTAGGGTTAGGGTTAGGGTGAGGGTTAGGGTACGGCTTAGGGTACGGGTTCGGGGAGGGGTTCGGGTAGGGCGTAGGGTATGTGTTAGGGTTAGGGTTAGGGCTAGTGTTAGGGTTAGGGCTCGGTTTAGGTTACGGGTTAGGATTAGGGTACGCGTTAGGGTTATGGTAGGGGTTAGGGTTAGGGTACGCGATAGGGTGAGGTTAGTTATTAAACCTACCCACTATCTAGATTACCCATAGCACGTAAAGGAATATTATTTGGGGGTCCAGCCATGGAGACGTGTTTAGACACTAGGAGAATATAAGGAACACACCCATTATCACGAAATCACATTAGGATTCTCCTTTTAACCTGTTCCTTAAAACACTAGTGCTTAGGAAATCTATTGGAGGCAGAAGCAGTCAAGGGTAGCTTAGGGTTAGGGTTAGGGTTAGGGTGAGGGTTAGGGTACGGCTTAGGGTACGGGTTCGGGGAGGGGTTCGGGTAGGGCGTAGGGTATGTGTTAGGGTTAGGGTTAGGGCTAGTGTTAGGGTTAGGGCTCGGTTTAGGGTACGGGTTAGGATTAGGGTACGCGTTAGGGTTAGGGTAGGGGTTAGGGTTAGGGTACGTGTTAGGGTGAGGGTAGTTATTAAACCTATGCCACTCTCTAGATACCCCTTAGCACGTAAAGGAATATTATTTGGGGGTCCAGCCATGGAGAAGAGTTTAGACAATAGGAGAAGATAAGGAACACACCCATTATCACGAAATCACATTAGGATTCTCTTTTTAACCTGTTCCTTAAAACACTAGTGCTTAGGAAATCTATTGGAGGCAGAAGCAGTCAAGGGTAGCTTAGGGTTAGGGTTAGGGTTAGGGTGAGGGTTAGGGTACGGCTTAGGGTACGGGTTCGGGGAGGGGTTCGGGTAGGGCGTAGGGTATGGGTTAGGGTTAGGGTTAGGGCTAGTGTTAGGGTTAGGGCTCGGTTTAGGGTACGGGTTAGGATTAGGGTACGCGTTAGGGTTAGGGTAGGGGTTAGGGTTAGGGTACGCGATAGGGTGAGGTTAGTTATTAAACCTACCCACTATCTTGATTACCCTTAGCACGTAAAGGAATATTATTTGGGGGTCCAGCCATGGAGACGAGTTTAGACACTAGGAGAATATAAAGAACACACCCATTATCACGAAATCACATTAGGATTCTCTTTTTAACCTGTTCCTTAAAACACTAGTGCTTAGGAAATCTATTGGAGGCAGAAGCAGTCAAGGGTAGCTTAGGGTTAGGGTTAGGGTTAGGGTGAGGGTTAGGGTACGGCTTAGGGTACGGGTTCGGGGAGGGGTTCGGGTAGGGCGTAGGGTATGTGTTAGGGTTAGGGTTAGGGCTAGTGTTAGGGTTAGGGCTCGGTTTAGGGTACGGGTTAGGATTAGGGTACGCGTTAGGGTTAGGGTAGGGGTTAGGGTTAGGGTACGTGTTAGGGTGAGGGTAGTTATTAAACCTATCCCACTCTCTAGATACCCCTTAGCACGTAAAGGAATATTATTTGGGGGTCCAGCCATGGAGAAGAGTTTAGACACTAGGAGAAGATAAGGAACACACCCATTATCAAGAAATCACATTAGGATTCTCTTTTTAACCTGTTCCTTAAAACACTAGTGCTTAGGAAATCTACTGGAGGCAGAAGAAGTCAAGGGAAGCTTAGGGTTAGGGTTAGGGTTAGGGTGAGAGTTAGGGTACGGCTTAGGGTACGGGTTCAGGGAGAGGTTCGGTTAGGGCGTAGGGTATGGGTTAGTGTTAGGGTTAGGGTTAGTGTTAGGGTTAGGGCTCGGTTTAGGGTACGGGTTAGGATTAGGGTACGCGTTAGGGTTAGGGTAGGGGTTAGGGTTAGGGTACGCGATAGGGTGAGGTTAGTTATTAAACCTACCCACTATCTAGATTACCCATAGCACGTAAAGGAATATTATTTGGGGGTCCAGCCATGGAGACGAGTTTAGACACTAGGAGAATATAAGGAACACACCCATTATCACGAAATCACATTAGGATTCTCCTTTTAACCTGTTCCTTAAAACACTAGTGCTTAGGAAATCTATTGGAGGCAGAAGCAGTCAAGGGTAGCTTAGGGTTAGGGTTAGGGTTAGGGTTAGGGTACGCCTTAGGGTACGGGTTCGGGGAGGGGTTCGGGTATGGCGTAGGGTATGGGTTAGGGTTAGGGTTAGGGCTAGTGTTAGGGTTAGGGCTCGGTTTAGGGTACGGGTTAGGATTAGGGTACGCGTTAGGGTTAGGGTAGGGGTTAGGGTTAGGTTACGTGTTAGGGTGAGGGTAGTTATTAAACCTATCCCACTCTCTAGATACCCCTTAGCACGTAAAGGAATATTATTTGGGGGTCCAGCCATGGAGAAGAGTTTAGACACTAGGAGAAGATAAGGAACACACCCATTATCAAGAAATCACATTAGGATTCTCTTTTTAACCTGTTCCTTAAAACACTAGTGCTTAGGAAATCTATTGGAGGCAGAAGCAGTCAAGGGAAGCTTAGGGTTAGGGTTAGGGTTAGGGTGAGAGTTAGGGTACGGCTTAGGGTACGGGTTCAGTGAGAGGTTCGGTTAGGGCGTAGGGTATGGGTTAGTGTTAGGGTTAGGGTTAGTGTTAGGGTTAGGGCTCGGTTTAGGGTACGGGTTAGGATTAGGGTACGCGTTAGGGTTAGGGTAGGGGTTAGGGTTAGGGTACGCGATAGGGTGAGGTTAGTTATTAAACCTACCCACTATCTAGATTACCCATAGCACGTAAAGGAATATTATTTGGGGGTCCAGCCATGGAGACGAGTTTAGACACTAGGAGAATATAAGGAACACACCCATTATCACGAAATCACATTAGGATTCTCCTTTTAACCTGTTCCTTAAAACACTTGTGCTTAGGAAATCTATTGGAGGCAGAAGCAGTCAAGGGTAGCTTAGGGTTAGGGTTAGGGTTAGCGTTAGGGTACGCCTTAGGGTACGGGTTCGGGGAGGGGTTCGGGTATGGCGTAGGGTATGGGTTAGGGTTAGGGTTAGGGCTAGTGTTAGGGTTAGGGCTCGGTTTAGGGTACGGGTTAGGATTAGGGTACGCGTTAGGGTTAGGGTAGGGGTTAGGGTTAGGGTACGTGTTAGGGTGAGGGTAGTTATTAAACCTATCCCACTCTCTAGATACCCTTAGCACGTAAAGGAATATTATTTGGGGATCCAGCCATGGAGAAGAGTTTAGACACTAGGAGAAGATAAGGAAGACACCCATTATCAAGAAATCACATTAGGATTCTCTTTTTAACCTGTTCCTTAAAACACTAGTGCTTAGGAAATCTATTGGAGGCAGAAGCAGTCAAGGGTAGCTTAGGGTTAGGGTTAGGGTTAGGGTGAGGGTTAGGGTACGGCTTAGGGTACGGGTTCGGGGAGGGGTTCGGGTAGGGCGTAGGGTATGGGTTAGGGTTAGGGTTAGGGCTAGTGTTAGGGTTAGGACTCGGTTTAGGGTACGGGTTAGGATTAGGGTACGCGTTAGGGTTAGGGTAGGGGTTAGGGTTAGGGTACGCGATAGGGTGAGGTTAGTTATTAAACCTACCCACTATCTTGATTACCCTTAGCACGTAAAGGAATATTATTTGGGGGTCCAGCCATGGAGACGAGTTTAGACACTAGGAGAATATAAAGAACACACCCATTATCACGAAATCACATTAGGATTCTCTTTTTAACCTGTTCCTTAAAACACTAGTGCTTAGGAAATCTATTGGAGGCAGAAGCAGTCAAGGGTAGCTTAGGGTTAGGGTTAGGGTTAGGGTGAGGGTTAGGGTACGGCTTAGGGTACGGGTTCGGGGAGGGGTTCGGGTAGGGCGTAGGGTATGGGTTAGGGTTAGGGTTAGGGCTAGTGTTAGGGTTAGGGCTCGGTTTAGGGTACGGGTTAGGATTAGGGTAAGCGTTAGGGTTAGGGTAGGGGTTAGGGTTAGGGTACGTGTTAGGGTGAGGGTAGTTATTAAACCTATCCCACTCTCTAGATACCCCTTAGCACGTAAAGGAATATTATTTGGGGGTCCAGCCATGGAGAAGAGTTTAGACACTAGGAGAAGATAAGGAACACACCCATTATCAAGAAATCACATTAGGATTCTCTTTTTAACCTGTTCCTTAAAACACTAGTGCTTAGGAAATCTATTGGAGGCAGAAGAAGTCAAGGGAAGCTTAGGGTTAGGGTTAGGGTTAGGGTGAGAGTTAGGGTACGGCTTAGGGTACGGGTTCGGGGAGGGGTTCGGTTAGGGCGTAGGGTATGGGTTAGTGTTAGGGTTAGGGTTAGTGTTAGGGTTAGGGCTCGGTTTAGGGTACGGGTTAGGATTAGGGTACGCGTTAGGGTTAGGGTAGGGGTTAGGGTTAGGGTACGCGATAGGGTGAGGTTAGTTATTAAACCTACCCACTATCTAGATTACCCATAGCACGTAAAGGAATATTATTTGGGGGTCCAGCCATGGAGACGAGTTTAGACACTAGGAGAATATAAGGAACACACCCATTATCACGAAATCACATTAGGATTCTCCTTTTAACCTGTTCCTTAAAACACTAGTGCTTAGGAAATCTATTGGAGGCAGAAGCAGTCAAGGGTAGCTTAAGGTTAGGGTTAGGGTTAGGGTTAGGGTTAGGGTACGCCTTAGGGTACGGGTTCGGGGAGGGGTTCGGGTATGGCGTAGGGTATGGGTTAGGGTTAGGGTTAGGGCTAGTGTTAGGGTTAGGGCTCGGTTTAGGGTACGGGTTAGGATTAGGGTACGCGTTAGGGTTAGGGTAGGGGTTAGGGTTAGGGTACGTGTTAGGGTGAGGGTAGTTATTAAACCTATCCCACTCTCTAGATACCCCTTAGCACGTAAAGGAATATTATTTGGGGGTCCAGCCATGGAGAAGAGTTTAGACACTAGGAGAAGATAAGGAACACACCCATTATCAAGAAATCACATTAGGATTCTCTTTTTAACCTGTTCCTTAAAACACTAGTGCTTAGGAAATCTATTGGAGGCAGAAGCAGTCAAGGGTAGCTTAGGGTTAGGGTTAGGGTTAGGGTGAGGGTTAGGGTACGGCTTAGGGTACGGGTTCGGGGAGGGGTTCGGGTAGGGCGTAGGGTATGGGTTAGGGTTAGGGTTAGGGCTAGTGTTAGGGTTAGGGCTCGGTTTAGGGTACGGGTTAGGATAAGGGTACGCGTTAGGGGTAGGGTAGGGGTTAGGGTTAGGGTACGTGTTAGGGTGAGGGTAGTTATTAAACCTATCCCACTCTCTAGATACCCCTTAGCACGTAAAGGAATATTATTTGGGGGTCCAGCCATGGAGAAGAGTTTAGACACTAGGAGAAGATAAGGAACACACCCATTATCAAGAAATCACATTAGGATTCTCTTTTTAACCTGTTCCTTAAAACACTAGTGCTTAGGAAATCTATTGGAGGCAGAAGAAGTCAAGGGAAGCTTATGGTTAGGGTTAGGGTTAGGGTGAGAGTTAGGGTACGGCTAAGGGTACGGGTTCGGGGAGGGGTTCGGGTAGGGCGTAGGGTATGGGTTAGGGTTAGTGTTAGGGTTAGGGCTCGGTTTAGGGTACGGGTTAGGATTAGGGTACGCGTTAGGGTTAGGGTAGGGATTAGGGTTAGGGTACGCGATAGGGTGAGGTTAGTTATTAAACCTACCCACTATCTAGATTACCCTTAGCACGTAAAGGAATATTATTTGGGGGTCCAGCCATGGAGACGAGTTTAGACACTAGGAGAATATAAGGAACACACCCATTATCACGAAATCACATTAGGATTCTCCTTTTAACCTGTTCCTTAAAACACTAGTGCTTAGGAAATCTATTGGAGGCAGAAGCAGTCAAGGGTAGCTTAGGGTTAGGGTTAGGGTTAGGGTTAGGGTTAGGGTACGCCTTAGGGTACGGGTTCGGGGAGGGGTTCGGGTATGGCGTAGGGTATGGGTTAGGGTTAGGGTTAGGGCTAGTGTTAGGGTTAGGGCTCGGTTTAGGGTACGGGTTAGGATTAGGGTACGCGTTAGGGATAGGGTAGGGGTTAGGGTTAGGGTACGTGTTAGGGTGAGGGTAGTTATTAAACCTATCCCACTCTCTAGATACCCCTTAGCACGTACAGGAATATTATTTGGGGGTCCAGCCATGGAGAAGAGTTTAGACACTAGGAGAAGATAAGGAACACACCCATTATCAAGAAATCACATTAGGATTCTCTTTTTAACCTGTTCCTTAAAACACTAGTGCTTAGGAAATCTATTGGAGGCAGAAGCAGTCAAGGGTAGCTTAGGGTTAGGGTTAGGGTTAGGGTGAGGGTTAGGGTACGGCTTAGGGTACGGGTTCGGGGAGGGGTTCGGGTAGGGCGTAGGGTATGGGTTAGGGTTTGGGTTAGGGCTAGTGTTAGGGTTAGGGCTCAGTTTAGGGTACGGGTTAGGATTAGGGTACGCATTAGGGTTAGGGTAGGGGTTAGGGTTAGGGTACGCGATAGGTTGAGGTTAGTTATTAAACCTACCCACTATCTTGATTACCCTTAGCACGTAAAGGAATATTATTTGGGGGTCCAGCCATGGAGACGAGTTTAGACACTAGGAGAATATAAGGAACACACCCATTATCACGAAATCACATTAGGATTTTCTTTTTAACCTTTTCCTTAAAACACTAGTGCTTAGGAAATCTATTGGAGGCAGAAGCAGTCAAGGGTAGCTTAGGGTTAGGGTTAGGGTTAGGGTGAGGGTTAGTGTACGGCTTAGGGTACGGGTTCGGGGAGGGGTTCGGGTAGGGCGTAGGGAATGTGTTAGGGTTAGGGTTAGGGCTAGTGTTAGGGTTAGGGCTCGGTTTAGGGTACGGGTTAGGATTAGGGTACGCGTTAGGGTTAGGGTAGGGGTTAGGGTTAGGCTACGTGTTAGGGTGAGGGTAGTTATTAAACCTATCCCACTCTCTAGATACCCCTTAGCACGTAAAGGTATATTATTTGGGGGTCCAGCCATGGAGAAGAGTTTAGACACTAGGAGAAGATAAGGAACACACCCATTATCAAGAAATCACATTAGGATTCTCTTTTTAACCTGTTCCTTAAAACACTAGTGCTTAGGAAATCTATTGGAGGCAGAAGAAGTCAAGGGAAGCTTAGGGTTAGGGTTAGGGTTAGGGTGAGAGTTAGGGTACGGCTTAGGGTACGGGTTCGGGGATGGGTTTGGGTAGGGCGTAGGGTATGGGTTAGGGTTAGGGTTAGGGTTAGTGTTAGGGTTAGGGCTCGGTTTAGGGTACGGGTTAGGATTAGGGTACGCGTTAGGGTTAGGGTAGGGGTTAGGGTTAGGGTACGCGATAGGGTGAGGTTAGTTATTAAACCTACCCACTATCTAGATTACCCTTAGCACGTAAAGGAATATTATTTGGGGGTCCAGCCATGGAGACGAGTTTAGACACTAGGAGAATATAAGGAACACACCCATTATCACGAAATCACATTAGGATTCTCTTTTTAACCTGTTCCTTAAAACACTAGTGCTTAGGAAATCTATTGGAGGCAGAAGCAGTCAAGGGTAGCTTAGGGTTAGGGTTAGGGTTAGGGTGAGGGTTAGGGTATGGCTTAGGGTACGGGTTCGGGGAGGGGTTCGGGTAGGGCGTAGGGTATGTGTTAGGGTTAGGGTTAGGGCTAGTGTTAGGGTTAGGGCTCGGTTTAGGGTACGGGTTAGGATTAGGGTACGCGTTAGGGTTAGGGTAGGGGTTAGGGTACGGGTACGCGATAGGGTGAGGTTAGTTATTAAACCTACCCACTATCTAGATTACCCTTAGCACGTAAAGGAATATTATTTGGGGGTCCAGCCATGGAGACGAGTTTAGACACTAGGAGAATATAAGGAACACACCCATTATCACGAAATCACATTAGGATTCTCTTTTTAACCTGTTCCTTAAAACACTAGTGCTTAGGAAATCTATTGGAGGCAGAAGCAGTCAAGGGTAGCTTAGGGTTAGGGTTAGGGTTAGGGTATGCCTTAGGGTACGGGTTCGGGGAGGGGTTCGGGTAGGGCGTAGGGTATGGGTTAGGGTTAGGGTTAGGCCTAGTGTTAGGGTTAGGGCTCGGTTTAGGGTACGGGTTAGGATTAGGTTACGCGTTAGGGTTAGGGTAGGGGTTAGGGTTAGGGTACGTGTTAGGGTGAGGGTAGTTATTAAACCTATCCCACTCTCTAGATACCCCTTAGCACGTAAAGGAATATTATTTGGGGGTCCAGCCATGGAGAAGAGTTTAGACACTAGGAGAAGATAAGGAACACACCCATTATCAAGAAATCACATTAGGATTCTCTTTTTAACCTGTTCCTTAAAACACTAGTGCTTAGGAAATCTATTGGAGGCAGAAGCAGTCAAGGGTAGCTTAGGGTTAGGGTTAGGGTTAGGGTGAGGGTTAGGGTACGGCTTAGGGTACGGGTTCGGGGAGGGGTTCGGGTAGGGCGTAGTGTATGGGTTAGGGTTAGGGTTAGGGATAGTGTTAGGGTTAGGGCTCGGTTTAGGGTACGGGTTAGGATTAGGGTACGTGTTAGGGTTAGGGTAGGGGTTAGGGTTAGGGTACGTGTTAGGGTGAGGGTAGTTATTAAACCTATCCCACTCTCTAGATACCCCTTAGCACGTAAAGGAATATTATTTGGGGTCCAGCCATGGAGAAGAGTTTAGACACTAGGAGAAGATAAGGAACAAACCCATTATCAAGAAATCACATTAGGATTCTCTTTTTAACCTGTTCCTTAAAACACTAGTGCTTAGGGAATCTATTGGAGGCAGAAGCAGTCAAGGGTAGCTTAGGGTTAGGGTTAGGGTTAGGGTGAGGGTTAGGGTACGGCTTAGGGTACGGGTTCGGGGAGGGGTTCGGGTAGGGCGTAGGGTATGGGTTAGGGTTAGGGTTAGGGCTAGTGTTAGGGTTAGGGCTCGGTTTAGGGTACGGGTTAGGATTAGGGTACGCGTTAGGGTTAGGGTAGGGGTTAGGGTTAGGGTACGTGTTAGGGTGAGGGTAGTTATTAAACCTATCCCACTCTCTAGATACCCCTTAGCACGTAAAGGAATATTATTTGGGGGTCCAGCCATGGAGAAGAGTTTAGACACTAGGAGAAGATAAGGAACACACCCATTATCAAGAAATCACATTAGGATTCTCTTTTTAACCTGTTCCTTAAAACACTAGTGCTTAGGAAATCTATTGGAGGCAGAAGAAGTCAAGGGAAGCTTAGGATTAGGGTTAGGGTTAGGGTGAGAGTTAGGGTACGGCTAAGGGTACGGGTTCGGGGAGGGGTTCGGGTAGGGCGTAGGGTATGGGTTAGGGTTAGGGTTAGGGTTAGTGTTAGGGTGAGGGCTCGGTTTAGGGTACGGGTTAGGATTAGGGTACGCGTTAGGGTTAGGGTAGGGATTAGGGTTAGGGTACGCGATAGGGTGAGGTTAGTTATTAAACCTACCCACTATCTAGATTACCCTTAGCACGTAAAGGAATATTATTTGGAGGTCCAGCCATGGAGACGAGTTTAGACACTAGGAGAATATAAGGAACACACCCATTATCACGAAATCACATTAGGATTCTCCTTTTAACCTGTTCCTTAAAACACTAGTGCTTAGGAAATCTATTGGAGGCAGAAGCAGTCAAGGGTAGCTTAGGGTTAGGGTTAGGGTTAGGGTGAGGGTTAGGGTACGGCTTAGGGTACGGGTTCGGGGAGGGGTTCGGGTAGGGCGTAGGGTATGGGTTAGGGTTAGGGTTAGGGCTAGTGTTAGGGTTAGGGCTCGGTTTAGGGTACGGGTTAGGATTAGGGTAAGCGTTAGGGTTAGGGTAGGGGTTAGGGTTAGGGTACGTGTTAGGGTGAGGGTAGTTATTAAACCTATCCCACTCTCTAGATACCCCTTAGCACGTAAAGGAATATTATTTGGGGGTCCAGCCATGGAGAAGAGTTTAGACACTAGGAGAAGATAAGGAACACACCCATTATCAAGAAATCACATTAGGATTCTCTTTTTAACCTGTTCCTTAAAACACTAGTGCTTAGGAAATCTATTGGAGGCAGAAGAAGTCAAGGGAAGCTTAGGGTTAGGGTTAGGGTTAGGGTGAGAGTTAGGGTACGGCTTAGGGTACGGGTTCGGGGAGGGGTTCGGTTAGGGCGTAGGGTATGGGTTAGTGTTAGGGTTAGGGTTAGTGTTAGGATTAGGGCTCGGTTTAGGGTACGGGTTAGGATTAGGGTACGCGTTAGGGTTAGGGTAGGGGTTAGGGTTAGGGTACGCGATAGGGTGAGGTTAGTTATTAAACCTACCCACTATCTAGATTACCCATAGCACGTAAAGGAATATTATTTGGGGGTCCAGCCATGGAGAAGAGTTTAGACACTAGGAGAAGATAAGGAACACACCCATTATCAAGAAATCACATTAGGATTCTCTTTTTAACCTGTTCCTTAAAACACTAGTGCTTAGGAAATCTATTGGAGGCAGAAGAAGTCAAGGGAAGCTTAGGGTTAGGGTTAGGGTTAGGGTGAGAGTTAGGGTACGGCTAAGGGTACGGGTTCGGGGAGGGGTTCGGGTAGGGCGTAGGGTATGGGTTAGGGTTAGTGTTAGGGTTAGGGCTCGGTTTAGGGTACGGGTTAGGATTAGGGTACGCGTTAGGGTTAGGGTAGGGATTAGGGTTAGGGTACGCGATAGGGTGAGGTTAGTTATTAAACCTACCCACTATCTAGATTACCCTTAGCACGTAAAGGAATATTATTTGGGGGTCCAGCCATGGAGACGAGTTTAGACACTAGGAGAATATAAGGAACACACCCATTATCACGAAATCACATTAGGATTCTCCTTTTAACCTGTTCCTTAAAACACTAGTGCTTAGGAAATCTATTGGAGGCAGAAGCAGTCAAGGGTAGCTTAGGGTTAGGGTTAGGGTTAGGGTTAGGGTTAGGGTACGCCTTAGGGTACGGGTTCGGGGAGGGGTTCGGGTACGGCGTAGGGTATGGGTTAGGGTTAGGGTTAGGGCTAGTGTTAGGGTTAGGGCTCGGTTTAGGGTACGGGTTAGGATTAGGGTACGCGTTAGGGATAGGGTAGGGGTTAGGGTTAGGGTACGTGTTAGGGTGAGGGTAGTTATTAAACCTATCCCACTCTCTAGATACCCCTTAGCACGTACAGGAATATTATTTGGGGGTCCAGCCATGGAGAAGAGTTTAGACACTAGGAGAAGATAAGGAACACACCCATTATCAAGAAATCACATTAGGATTCTCTTTTTAACCTGTTCCTTAAAACACTAGTGCTTAGGAAATCTATTGGGGGCAGAAGCAGTCAAGGGTAGCTTAGGGTTAGGGTTAGGGTTAGGGTGAGGGTTAGGGTACGGCTTAGGGTACGGGTTCGGGGAGGGGTTCGGGTAGGGCGTAGGGTATGGGTTAGGGTTAGGGTTAGGGCTAGTGTTAGGGTTAGGGCTCAGTTTAGGGTACGGTTTAGGATTAGGGTACGCATTAGGGTTAGGGTAGGGGTTAGGGTTAGGGTACGCGATAGGTTGAGGTTAGTTATTAAACCTACCCACTATCTTGATTACCCTTAGCACGTAAAGGAATATTATTTGGGGGTCCAGCCATGGAGACGAGTTTAGACACTAGGAGAATATAAGGAACACACCCATTATCACGAAATCACATTAGGATTTTCTTTTTAACCTTTTCCTTAAAACACTAGTGCTTAGGAAATCTATTGGAGGCAGAAGCAGTCAAGGGTAGCTTAGGGTTAGGGTTAGGGTTAGGGTGAGGGTTAGGGTACGGCTTAGGGTACGGGTTCGGGGAGGGTTTCGGGTAGGGCGTAGGGAATGTGTTAGGGTTAGGGTTAGGGCTAGTGTTAGGGTTAGGGCTCGGTTTAGGGTACGGGTTAGGATTAGGGTACGCGTTAGGGTTAGGGTAGGGGTTAGGGTTAGGCTACGTGTTAGGGTGAGGGTAGTTATTAAACCTATCCCACTCTCTAGATACCCCTTAGCACGTAAAGGTATATTATTTGGGGGTCCAGCCATGGAGAAGAGTTTAGACACTAGGAGAAGATAAGGAACACACCCATTATCAAGAAATCACATTAGGATTCTCTTTTTAACCTGTTCCTTAAAACACTAGTGCTTAGGAAATCTATTGGAGGCAGAAGAAGTCAAGGGAAGCTTAGGGTTAGGGTTAGGGTTAGGGTGAGAGTTAGGGTACGGCTTAGGGTACGGGTTCGGGGATGGGTTCGGGTAGGGCGTAGGGTATGGGTTAGGGTTAGGGTTAGGGTTAGTGTTAGGGTTAGGGCTCGGTTTAGGGTACGGGTTAGGATTAGGGTACGCGTTAGGGTTAGGGTAGGGGTTAGGGTTAGGGTACGCGATAGGGTGAGGTTAGTTATTAAACCTACCCACTATCTAGATTACCCTTAGCACGTAAAGGAATATTATTTGGGGGTCCAGCCATGGAGACGAGTTTAGACACTAGGAGAATATAAGGAACACACCCATTATCACGAAATCACATTAGGATTCTCTTTTTAACCTGTTCCTTAAAACACTAGTGCTTAGGAAATCTATTGGAGGCAGAAGCAGTCAAGGGTAGCTTAGGGTTAGGGTTAGGGTTAGGGTGAGGGTTAGGGTATGGCTTAGGGTACGGGTTCGGGGAGGGGTTCGGGTAGGGCGTAGGGTATGTGTTAGGGTTAGGGTTAGGGCTAGTGTTAGGGTTAGGGCTCGGTTTAGGGTACGGGTTAGGATTAGGGTACGCGTTAGGGTTAGGGTAGGGGTTAGGGTACGGGTACGCGATAGGGTGAGGTTAGTTATTAAACCTACCCACTATCTAGATTACCCTTAGCACGTAAAGGAATATTATTTGGGGGTCCAGCCATGGAGACGAGTTTAGACACTAGGAGAATATAAGGAACACACCCATTATCACGAAATCACATTAGGATTCTCTTTTTAACCTGTTCCTTAAAACACTAGTGCTTAGGAAATCTATTGGAGGCAGAAGCAGTCAAGGGTAGCTTAGGGTTAGGGTTAGGGTTAGGGTACGCCTTAGGGTACGGGTTCGGGGAGGGGTTCGGGTAGGGCGTAGGGTATGGGTTAGGGTTAGGGTTAGGGCTAGTGTTAGGGTTAGGGCTCGGTTTAGGGTACGGGTTAGGATTAGGGTAAGCGTTAGGGTTAGGGTAGGGGTTAGGGTTAGGGTACGTGTTAGGGTGAGGGTAGTTATTAAACCTATCCCACTCTCTAGATACCCCTTAGCACGTAAAGGAATATTATTTGGGGGTCCAGCCATGGAGAAGAGTTTAGACACTAGGAGAAGATAAGGAACACACCCATTATCAAGAAATCACATTAGGATTCTCTTTTTAACCTGTTCCTTAAAACACTAGTGCTTAGGAAATCTATTGGAGGCAGAAGCAGTCAAGGGTAGCTTAGGGTTAGGGTTAGGGTTAGGGTGAGGGTTAGGGTACGGCTTAGGGTACGGGTTCGGGGAGGGGTTCGGGTAGGGCGTAGGGTATGGGTTAGTGTTAGGGTTAGGGTTAGTGTTAGGGTTAGGGCTCGGTTTAGGGTACGGGTTAGAATTAGGGTACGTGTTAGGGTTAGGGTAGGGGTTAGGGTTAGGGTACGTGTTAGGGTGAGGGTAGTTATTAAACCTATCCCACTCTCTAGATACCCCTTAGCACGTAAAGGAATATTATTTGGGGGTCCAGCCATGGAGAAGAGTTTAGACACTAGGAGAAGATAAGGAACACACCCATTATGAAGAAATCACATTAGGATTCTCTTTTTAACCTGTTCCTTAAAACACTAGTGCTTAGGAAATCTATTGGAGGCAGAAGCAGTCAAGGGTAGCTTAGGGTTAGGGTTAGGGTTAGGGTGAGGGTTAGGGTACGGCTTAGGGTACGGGTTCGGGGAGGGGTTCGGGTAGGGCGTAGGGTATGTGTTAGGGTTAGGGTTAGGGCTAGTGTTAGGGTTAGGGCTCGGTTTAGGGTACGGGTTAGGATTAGGGTACGCGTTAGGGTTAGGGTAGGGGTTAGGGTTAGGCTACGTGTTAGGGTGAGGGTAGTTATTAAACCTATCCCACTCTCTAGATACCCCTTAGCACGTAAAGGTATATTATTTGGGGGTCCAGCCATGGAGAAGATTTTAGACACTAGGAGAAGATAAGGAACACACCCATTATCAAGAAATCACATTAGGATTCTCTTTTTAACCTGTTCCTTAAAACACTAGTGCTTAGGAAATCTATTGGAGGCAGAAGAAGTCAAGGGAAGCTTAGGGTTAGGGTTAGGGTTAGGGTGAGAGTTAGGGTACGGCTAAGGGTACGGGTTCGGGGAGGGGTTCGGGTAGGGCGTAGGGTATGGGTTAGGGTTAGTGTTAGGGTTAGGGCTCGGTTTAGGGTACGGGTTAGGATTAGGGTACGCGTTAGGGTTAGGGTAGGGATTAGGGTTAGGGTACGCGATAGGGTGAGGTTAGTTATTAAACCTACCCACTATCTAGATTACCCTTAGCACGTAAAGGAATATTATTTGGGGGTCCAGCCATGGAGACGAGTTTAGACACTAGGAGAATATAAGGAACACACCCATTATCACGAAATCACATTAGGATTCTCCTTTTAACCTGTTCCTTAAAACACTAGTGCTTAGGAAATCTATTGGAGGCAGAAGCAGTCAAGGGTAGCTTAGGGTTAGGGTTAGGGTTAGGGTACGCCTTAGGGTACGGGTTCGGGGAGGGGTTCGGGTATGGCGTAGGGTATGGGTTAGGGTTAGGGTTAGGGCTAGTGTTAGGGTTAGGGCTCGGTTTAGGGTACGGGTTAGGATTAGGGTACGCGTTAGGGATAGGGTAGGGGTTAGGGTTAGGGTACGTGTTAGGGTGAGGGTAGTTATTAAACCTATCCCACTCTCTAGATACCCCTTAGCACGTACAGGAATATTATTTGGGGGTCCAGCCATGGAGAAGAGTTTAGACACTAGGAGAAGATAAGGAACACACCCATTATCAAGAAATCACATTAGGATTCTCTTTTTAACCTGTTCCTTAAAACACTAGTGCTTAGGAAATCTATTGGAGGCAGAAGCAGTCAAGGGTAGCTTAGGGTTAGGGTTAGGGTTAGGGTGAGGGTTAGGGTACGGCTTAGGGTACGGGTTCGGGGAGGGGTTCGGGTAGGGCGTAGGGTTTGGGTTAGGGTTAGGGTTAGGGCTAGTGTTAGGGTTAGGGCTCAGTTTAGGGTACGGGTTAGGATTAGGGTACGCATTAGGGTTAGGGTAGGGGTTAGGGTTAGGGTACGCGATAGGTTGAGGTTAGTTATTAAACCTACCCACTATCTTGATTACCCTTAGCACGTAAAGGAATATTATTTGGGGGTCCAGCCATGGAGACGAGTTTAGACACTAGGAGAATATAAGGAACACACCCATTATCACGAAATCACATTAGGATTTTCTTTTTAACCTTTTCCTTAAAACACTAGTGCTTAGGAAATCTATTGGAGGCAGAAGCAGTCAAGGGTAGCTTAGGGTTAGGGTTAGGGTTAGGGTGAGGGTTAGGGTACGGCTTAGGGTACGGGTTCGGGGAGGGGTTCGGGTAGGGCGTAGGGAATGTGTTAGGGTTAGGGTTAGGGCTAGTGTTAGGGTTAGGGCTCGGTTTAGGGTACGGGTTAGGATTAGGGTACGCGTTAGGGTTAGGGTAGGGGTTAGGGTTAGGCTACGTGTTAGGGTGAGGGTAGTTATTAAACCTATCCCACTCTCTAGATACCCCTTAGCACGTAAAGGTATATTATTTGGGGGTCCAGCCATGGAGAAGAGTTTAGACACTAGGAGAAGATAAGGAACACACCCATTATCAAGAAATCACATTAGGATTCTCTTTTTAACCTGTTCCTTAAAACACTAGTGCTTAGGAAATCTATTGGAGGCAGAAGAAGTCAAGGGAAGCTTAGGGTTAGGGTTAGGGTTAGGGTGAGAGTTAGGGTACGGCTTAGGGTACGGGTTCGGGGATGGGTTCGGGTAGGGCGTAGGGTATGGGTTAGGGTTAGGGTTAGGGTTAGTGTTAGGGTTAGGGCTCGGTTTAGGGTACGGGTTAGGATTAGGGTACGCGTTAGGGTTAGGGTAGGGGTTAGGGTTAGGGTACGCGATAGGGTGAGGTTAGTTATTAAACCTACCCACTATCTAGATTACCCTTAGCACGTAAAGGAATATTATTTGGGGGTCCAGCCATGGAGACGAGTTTAGACACTAGGAGAATATAAGGAACACACCCATTATCACGAAATCACATTAGGATTCTCTTTTTAACCTGTTCCTTAAAACACTAGTGCTTAGGAAATCTATTGGAGGCAGAAGCAGTCAAGGGTAGCTTAGGGTTAGGGTTAGGGTTAGGGTGAGGGTTAGGGTATGGCTTAGGGTACGGGTTCGGGGAGGGGTTCGGGTAGGGCGTAGGGTATGTGTTAGGGTTAGGGTTAGGGCTAGTGTTAGGGTTAGGGCTCGGTTTAGGGTACGGGTTAGGATTAGGGTACGCGTTAGGGTTAGGGTAGGGGTTAGGGTACGGGTACGCGATAGGGTGAGGTTAGTTATTAAACCTACCCACTATCTAGATTACCCTTAGCACGTAAAGGAATATTATTTGGGGGTCCAGCCATGGAGACGAGTTTAGACACTAGGAGAATATAAGGAACACACCCATTATCACGAAATCACATTAGGATTCTCTTTTTAACCTGTTCCTTAAAACACTAGTGCTTAGGAAATCTATTGGAGGCAGAAGCAGTCAAGGGTAGCTTAGGGTTAGGGTTAGGGTTAGGGTACGCCTTAGGGTACGGGTTCGGGGAGGGGTTCGGGTAGGGCGTAGGGTATGGGTTAGGGTTAGGGTTAGGGCTAGTGTTAGGGTTAGGGCTCGGTTTAGGGTACGGGTTAGGATTAGGGTAAGCGTTAGGGTTAGGGTAGGGGTTAGGGTTAGGGTACGTGTTAGGGTGAGGGTAGTTATTAAACCTATCCCACTCTCTAGATACCCCTTAGCACGTAAAGGAATATTATTTGGGGGTCCAGCCATGGAGAAGAGTTTAGACACTAGGAGAAGATAAGGAACACACCCATTATCAAGAAATCACATTAGGATTCTCTTTTTAACCTGTTCCTTAAAACACTAGTGCTTAGGAAATCTATTGGAGGCAGAAGCAGTCAAGGGTAGCTTAGGGTTAGGGTTAGGGTTAGGGTGAGGGTTAGGGTACGGCTTAGGGTACGGGTTCGGGGAGGGGTTCGGGTAGGGCGTAGGGTATGGGTTAGTGTTAGGGTTAGGGTTAGTGTTAGGGTTAGGGCTCGGTTTAGGGTACGGGTTAGGATTAGGGTACGTGTTAGGGTTAGGGTAGGTGTTAGGGTTAGGGTACGTGTTAGGGTGAGGGTAGTTATTAAACCTATCCCACTCTCTAGATACCCCTTAGCACGTAAAGGAATATTATTTGGGGGTCCAGCCATGGAGAAGAGTTTAGACACTAGGAGAAGATAAGGAACACACCCATTATGAAGAAATCACATTAGGATTCTCTTTTTAACCTGTTCCTTAAAACACTAGTGCTTAGGAAATCTATTGGAGGCAGAAGCAGTCAAGGGTAGCTTAGGGTTAGGGTTAGGGTTAGGGTGAGGGTTAGGGTACGGCTTAGGGTACGGGTTCGGGGAGGGGTTCGGGTAGGGCGTAGGGTATGTGTTAGGGTTAGGGTTAGGGCTAGTGTTAGGGTTAGGGCTCGGTTTAGGGTACGGGTTAGGATTAGGGTACGTGTTAGGGTTAGGGTAGGGGTTAGGGTTAGGCTACGTGTTAGGGTGAGGGTAGTTATTAAACCTATCCCACTCTCTAGATACCCCTTAGCACGTAAAGGTATATTATTTGGGGGTCCAGCCATGGAGAAGATTTTAGACACTAGGAGAAGATAAGGAACACACCCATTATCAAGAAATCACATTAGGATTCTCTTTTTAACCTGTTCCCTAAAACACTAGTGCTTAGGAAATCTATTGGAAGCAGAAGAAGTCAAGGGAAGCTTAGGGTTAGGGTTAGGGTTAGGGTGAGAGTTAGGGTACGGCTTAGGGTACGGGTTCGGGGAGGGGTTCGGGTAGGACGTAGGGTATGGGATAGGGTTAGGGTTAGGGTTAGTGTTAGGGTTAGGGCTCGGTTTAGGGTACGGGTTAGGATTAGGGTACGCGTTAGGGTTAGTGTAGGGGTTAGGGTTAGGGTACGCGATAGGGTGAGGTTAGTTATTAAACCTACCCACTATCTAGATTACCCTTAGCACGTAAAGGAATATTATTTGGGGGTCCAGCCATGGAGACGAGTTTAGACACTAGGAGAATATAAGGAACACACCCATTATCACGAAATCACATTAGGATTCTCTTTTTAACCTGTTCCTTAAAACACTAGTGCTTAGGAAATCTATTGGAGGCAGAAGCAGTCAAGGGTAGCTTAGGGTTAGGGTTAGGGTTAGGGTGAGGGTTAGGGTATGGCTTAGGGTACGGGTTCGGGGAGGGGTTCGGGTAGGGCGTAGGGTATGTGTTAGGGTTAGGGTTAGGGCTAGTGTTAGGGTTAGGGCTCGGTTTAGGGTACAGGTTAGGATTAGGGTACGCGTTAGGGTTAGGGTAGGGGTTAGGGTTCGGGTACGCGATAGGGTGAGGTTAGTTATTAAACCTACCCACTATCTAGATTACCCTTAGCACGTAAAGGAATATTATTTGGGGGTCCAGCCATGGAGACGAGTTTAGACACTAGGAGAATATAAGGAACACACCCGTTATCACGAAATCACATTAGGATTCTCTTTTTAACCTGTTCCTTAAAACACTAGTGCTTAGGAAATCTATTGGAGGCAGAAGCAGTCAAGGGTAGCTTAGGGTTAGGGTTAGGGTTAGGGTTAGGGTTAGGGTACGCCTTAGGGTACGGGTTCGGGGAGGGGTTCGGGTATGGCGTAGGGTATGGGTTAGGGTTAGGGTTAGGGCTAGTGTTAGGGTTAGGGCTCGGTTTAGGGTACGGGTTAGGATTAGGTTACGCGTTAGGGTTAGGGTAGGGGTTAGGGTTAGGGTACGTGTTAGGGTGAGGGTAGTTATTAAACCTATCCCACTCTCTAGATACCCCTTAGCACGTAAAGGAATATTATTTGGGGGTCCAGCCATGGAGAAGAGTTTAGACACTAGGAGAAGATAAGGAACACACCCATTATCAAGAAATCACATTAGGATTCTCTTTTTAACCTGTTCCTTAAAACACTAGTGCTTAGGAAATCTATTGGAGGCAGAAGCAGTCAAGGGTAGCTTAGGGTTAGGGTTAGGGTTAGGGTGAGGGTTAGGGTACGGCTTAGGGTACGGGTTCGGGGAGGGGTTCGGGTAGGGCGTAGTGTATGGGTTAGGGTTAGGGTTAGGGATAGTGTTAGGGTTAGGGCTCGGTTTAGGGTACGGGTTAGGATTAGGGTACGTGTTAGGGTTAGGGTAGGGGTTAGGGTTAGGGTACGTGTTAGGGTGAGGGTAGTTATTAAACCTATCCCACTCTCTAGATACCCCTTAGCACGTAAAGGAATATTATTTGGGGTCCAGCCATGGAGAAGAGTTTAGACACTAGGAGAAGATAAGGAACAAACCCATTATCAAGAAATCACATTAGGATTCTCTTTTTAACCTGTTCCTTAAAACACTAGTGCTTAGGGAATCTATTGGAGGCAGAAGCAGTCAAGGGTAGCTTAGGGTTAGGGTTAGGGTTAGGGTGAGGGTTAGGGTACGGCTTAGGGTACGGGTTCGGGGAGGGGTTCGGGTAGGGCGTAGGGTATGGGTTAGGGTTAGGGTTAGGGCTAGTGTTAGGGTTAGGGCTCGGTTTAGGGTACGGGTTAGGATTAGGGTACGCGTTAGGGTTAGGGTAGGGGTTAGGGTTAGGGTACGTGTTAGGGTGAGGGTAGTTATTAAACCTATCCCACTCTCTAGATACCCCTTAGCACGTAAAGGAATATTATTTGGGGGTCCAGCCATGGAGACGAGTTTAGACACTAGGAGAAGATAAGGAACACACCCATTATCAAGAAATCACATTAGGATTCTCTTTTTAACCTGTTCCTTAAAACACTAGTGCTTAGGAAATCTATTGGAGGCAGAAGAAGTCAAGGGAAGCTTAGGATTAGGGTTAGGGTTAGGGTGAGAGTTAGGGTACGGCTAAGGGTACGGGTTCGGGGAGGGGTTCGGGTAGGGCGTAGGGTATGGGTTAGGGTTAGGGTTAGGGTTAGTGTTAGGGTGAGGGCTCGGTTTAGGGTACGGGTTAGGATTAGGGTACGCGTTAGGGTTAGGGTAGGGATTAGGGTTAGGGTACGCGATAGGGTGAGGTTAGTTATTAAACCTACCCACTATCTAGATTACCCTTAGCACGTAAAGGAATATTATTTGGGGGTCCTGCCATGGAGACGAGTTTAGACACTAGGAGAATATAAGGAACACACCCATTATCACGAAATCACATTAGGATTCTCCTTTTAACCTGTTCCTTAAAACACTAGTGCTTAGGAAATCTATTGGAGGCAGAAGCAGTCAAGGGTAGCTTAGGGTTAGGGTTAGGGTTAGGGTTAGGGTTAGGGTACACCTTAGGGTACGGGTTCGGGGAGGGGTTCGGGTATGGCGTAGGGTATGGGTTAGGGTTAGGGTTAGGGCTAGTGTTAGGGTTAGGGCTCGGTTTAGGGTACGGGTTAGGATTAGGGTACGAGTTAGGGTTAGGGTAGGGGTTAGGGTTAGGGTACGTGTTAGGGTGAGGGTAGTTATTAAACCTATCCCACTCTCTAGATACCCCTTAGCACGTAAAGGAATATTATTTGGGGGTCCAGCCATGGAGAAGAGTTTAGACACTAGGAGAAGATAAGGAACACACCCATTATCAAGAAATCACATTAGGATTCTCTTTTTAACCTGTTCCTTAAAACACTAGTGCTTAGGAAATCTATTGGAGGCAGAAGCAGTCAAGGGTAGCTTAGGGTTAGGGTTAGGGTTAGGGTGAGGGTTAGGGTACGGCTTAGGGTACGGGTTCGGGGAGGGGTTCGGGTAGGGCGTAGGGTATGGGTTAGGGTTAGGGTTAGGGCTAGTGTTAGGGTTAGGGCTCGGTTTAGGGTACAGGTTAGGATTAGGGTACGCGTTAGGGTTAGGGTAGGGGTTAGGGTTCGGGTACGCGATAGGGTGAGGTTAGTTATTAAACCTACCCACTATCTTGATTACCCTTAGCACGTAAAGGAATATTATTTGGGGGTCCAGCCATGGAGACGAGTTTAGACACTAGGAGAATATAAGGAACACACCCATTATCACGAAATCACATTAGGATTCTCTTTTTAACCTGTTCCTTAAAACACTAGTGCTTAGGAAATCTATTGGAGGCAGAAGCAGTCAAGGGTAGCTTAGGGTTAGGGTTAGGGTTAGGGTGAGGGTTAGGGTACGGCTTAGGGTACGGGTTCGGGGAGGGGTTCGGGTAGGGCGTAGGGTATGTGTTAGGGTTAGGGTTAGGGCTAGTGTTAGGGTTAGGGCTCGGTTTAGGGTACGGGTTAGGATTAGGGTACGCGTTAGGGTTAGGGTAGGGGTTAGGGTTAGGCTACGTGCTAGGGTGAGGGTAGTTATTAAACCTATCCCACTCTCTAGATACCCCTTAGCACGTGAAGTTATATTATTTGGGGGTCCAGCCATGGAGAAGAGTTTAGACACTAGGAGAAGATAAGGAACACACCCATTATCAAGAAATCACATTAGGATTCTCTTTTTAACCTGTTCCTTAAAACACTAGTGCTTAGGAAATCTATTGGAGGCAGAAGCAGTCAAGGGTAGCTTAGGGTTAGGGTTAGGGTTAGGGTGAGGGTTAGGGTACGGCTTAGGGTACGGGTTCGGGGAGGGGTTCGGGTAGGGCGTAGGGTATGGGTTAGGGTTAGGGTTAGGGCTAGTGTTAGGGTTAGGGCTCGGTTTAGGGTACAGGTTAGGATTAGGGTACGCGTTAGGGTTAGGGTAGGGGTTAGGGTTCGGGTACGCGATAGGGTGAGGTTAGTTATTAAACCTACCCACTATCTTGATTACCCTTAGCACGTAAAGGAATATTATTTGGGGGTCCAGCCATGGAGACGAGTTTAGACACTAGGAGAATATAAGGAACACACCCATTATCACGAAATCACATTAGGATTCTCTTTTTAACCTGTTCCTTAAAACACTAGTGCTTAGGAAATCTATTGGAGGCAGAAGCAGTCAAGGGTAGCTTAGGGTTAGGGTTAGGGTTAGGGTGAGGGTTAGGGTACGGCTTAGGGTACGGGTTCGGGGAGGGGTTCGGGTAGGGCGTAGGGTATGTGTTAGGGTTAGGGTTAGGGCTAGTGTTAGGGTTAGGGCTCGGTTTAGGGTACGGGTTAGGATTAGGGTACGCGTTAGGGTTAGGGTAGGGGTTAGGGTTAGGCTACGTGTTAGGGTGAGGGTAGTTATTAAACCTATCCCACTCTCTAGATACCCCTTAGCACGTGAAGTTATATTATTTGGGGGTCCAGCCATGGAGAAGAGTTTAGACACTAGGAGAAGATAAGGAACACACCCATTATCAAGAAATCACATTAGGATTCTCTTTTTAACCTGTTCCTTAAAACACTAGTGCTTAGGAAATCTATTGGAGGCAGAAGAAGTCAAGGGAAGCTTAGGGTTAGGGTTAGGGTTAGGGTGAGAGTTAGGGTACGGCTTAGGGTACGGGTTCGGGGATGGGTTCGGGTAGGGCGTAGGGTATGGGTTAGGGTTAGGGTTAGGGTTAGTGTTAGGGTTAGGGCTCGGTTTAGGGTACGGGTTAGGATTAGGGTACGCGTTAGGGTTAGGGTAGGGGTTAGGGTTAGGGTACGCGATAGGGTGAGGTTAGTTATTAAACCTACCCACTATCTAGATTACCCTTAGCACGTAAAGGAATATTATTTGGGGGTCCAGCCATGGAGACGAGTTTAGACACTAGGAGAATATAAGGAACACACCCATTATCACGAAATCACATTAGGATTCTCTTTTTAACCTGTTCCTTTAAACACTAGTGCTTAGGAAATCTATTGGAGGAAGAAGCAGTCAAGGGTAGCTTAGGGTTAGGGTTAGGGTTAGGGTGAGGGTTAGGGTATGGCTTAGGGTACGGGTTCGGGGAGGGTTTCGGGTAGGGCGTAGGGTATGTGTTAGGGTTAGGGTTAGGGCTAGTGTTAGGGTTAGGGCTCGGTTTAGGGTACGGGTTAGGATTAGGGTACGCGTTAGGGTTAGGGTAGGGGTTAGGGTTCGGGTACGCGATAGGGTGAGGTTAGTTATTAAACCTACCCACTATCTAGATTACCCTTAGCACGTAAAGGAATATTATTTGGGGGTCCAGCCATGGAGACGAGTTTAGACACTAGGAGAATATAAGGAACACACCCATTATCACGAAATCACATTAGGATTCTCTTTTTAACCTGTTCCTTAAAACACTAGTGCTTAGGAAATCTATTGGAGGCAGAAGCAGTCAAGGGTAGCTTAGGGTTAGGGTTAGGGTTAGGGTACGGCTTAGGGTACGGGTTCGGGGAGGGGTTCGGGTAGGGCGTAGTGTATGGGTTAGGGTTAGGGTTAGGGATAGTGTTAGGGTTAGGGCTCGGTTTAGGGTACGGGTTAGGATTAGGGTACGTGTTAGGGTTAGGGTAGGGGTTAGGGTTAGGGTACGTGTTAGGGTGAGGGTAGTTATTAAATCTATCCCACTCTCTAGATACCCCTTAGCACGTAAAGGAATATTATTTGGGGGTCCAGCCATGGAGAAGAGTTTAGACACTAGGAGAAGATAAGGAACACACCCATTATGAAGAAATCACATTAGGATTCTCTTTTTAACCTGTTCCTTAAAACACTAGTGCTTAGGGAATCTATTGGAGGCAGAAGCAGTCAAGGGTAGCTTAGGGTTAGGGTTAGGGTTAGGGTGAGGGTTAGGGTACGGCTTAGGGTACGGGTTCGGGGAGGGGTTCGGGTAGGGCGTAGGGTATGGGTTAGGGTTAGGGTTAGGGCTAGTGTTAGGGTTAGGGCTCGGTTTAGGGTACGGGTTAGGATTAGGGTACGCGTTAGGGTTAGGGTAGGGGTTAGGGTTAGGGTACGTGTTAGGGTGAGGGTAGTTATTAAACCTATCCCACTCTCTAGATACCCCTTAGCACGTAAAGGAATATTATTTGGGGGTCCAGCCATGGAGAAGAGTTTAGACACTAGGAGAAGATAAGGAACACACCCATTATCAAGAAATCACATTAGGATTCTCTTTTTAACCTGTTCCTTAAAACACTAGTGCTTAGGAAATCTATTGGAGGCAGAAGCAGTCAAGGGTAGCTTAGGGTTAGGGTTAGGGTTAGGGTACGGTTTAGGGTACGGGTTCGGGGAGGGGTTCGGGTAGGGCGTAGTGTATGGGTTAGGGTTAGGGATAGGGATAGTGTTAGGGTTAGGGCTCGGTTTAGGGTACGGGTTAGGATTAGGGTACGTGTTAGGGTTAGGGTAGGGGTTAGGGTTAGGGTACGTGTTAGGGTGAGGGTAGTTATTAAATCTATCCCACTCTCTAGATACCCCTTAGCACGTAAAGGAATATTATTTGGGGGTCCAGCCATGGAGAAGAGTTTAGACACTAGGAGAAGATAAGGAACACACCCATTATGAAGAAATCACATTAGGATTCTCTTTTTAACCTGTTCCTTAAAACACTAGTGCTTAGGGAATCTATTGGAGGCAGAAGCAGTCAAGGGTAGCTTAGGGTTAGGGTTAGGGTTAGGGTGAGGGTTAGGGCATGGCTTAGGGTACGGGTTCGGGGAGGGGTTCGGGTAGGGCGTAGGGTATGGGTTAGGGTTAGGGTTAGGGTTAGTGTTAGGGTTAGGGCTCGGTTTAGGGTACGGGTTAGGATTAGGGTACGCGTTAGGGTTAGGGTAGGGGTTAGGGTTAGGGTACGCGATAGGGTGAGGTTAGTTATTAAACCTACCCACTATCTAGATTACCCTTAGCACGTAAAGGAATATTATTTGGGGGTCCAGCCATGGAGACGAGTTTAGACACTAGGAGAATATAAGGAACACACCCATTATCACGAAATCACATTAGGATTCTCTTTTTAACCTGTTCCTTAAAACACTAGTGCTTAGGAAATCTATTGGAGGCAGAAGCAGTCAAGGGTAGCTTAGGGTTAGGGTTAGGGTTAGGGTGAGGGTTAGGGTACGGCTTAGGGTACGGGTTCGGGGAGGGGTTCGGGTAGGGCGTAGGGTATGTGTTAGGGTTAGGGTTAGGGCTAGTGTTAGGGTTAGGGCTCGGTTTAGGGTACGGGTTAGGATTAGGGTACGCGTTAGGGTTAGGGTAGGGGTTAGGGTTAGGCTACGTGTCAGGGTGAGGGTAGTTATTAAACCTATCCCACTCTCTAGATACCCCTTAGCACGTGAAGTTATATTATTTGGGGGTCCAGCCATGGAGAAGAGTTTAGACACTAGGAGAAGATAAGGAACACACCCATTATCAAGAAATCACATTAGGATTCTCTTTTTAACCTGTTCCTTAAAACACTAGTGCTTAGGAAATCTATTGGAGGCAGAAGCAGTCAAGGGTAGCTTAGGGTTAGGGTTAGGGTTAGGGTGAGGGTTAGGGTACGGCTTAGGGTACGGGTTCGGGGAGGGGTTCGGGTAGGGCGTAGGGTATGGGTTAGGGTTAGGGTTAGGGCTAGTGTTAGGGTTAGGGCTCGGTTTAGGGTACAGGTTAGGATTAGGGTACGCGTTAGGGTTAGGGTAGGGGTTAGGGTTCGGGTACGCGATAGGGTGAGGTTAGTTATTAAACCTACCCACTATCTTGATTACCCTTAGCACGTAAAGGAATATTATTTGGGGGTCCAGCCATGGAGACGAGTTTAGACACTAGGAGAATATAAGGAACACACCCATTATCACGAAATCACATTAGGATTCTCTTTTTAACCTGTTCCTTAAAACACTAGTGCTTAGGAAATCTATTGGAGGCAGAAGCAGTCAAGGGTAGCTTAGGGTTAGGGTTAGGGTTAGGGTGAGGGTTAGGGTACGGCTTAGGGTACGGGTTCGGGGAGGGGTTCGGGTAGGGCGTAGGGTATGTGTTAGGGTTAGGGTTAGGGCTAGTGTTAGGGTTAGGGCTCGGTTTAGGGTACGGGTTAGGATTAGGGTACGCGTTAGGGTTAGGGTAGGGGTTAGGGTTAGGCTACGTGTTAGGGTGAGGGTAGTTATTAAACCTATCCCACTCTCTAGATACCCCTTAGCACGTGAAGTTATATTATTTGGGGGTCCAGCCATGGAGAAGAGTTTAGACACTAGGAGAAGATAAGGAACACACCCATTATCAAGAAATCACATTAGGATTCTCTTTTTAACCTGTTCCTTAAAACACTAGTGCTTAGGAAATCTATTGGAGGCAGAAGCAGTCAAGGGTAGCTTAGGGTTAGGGTTAGGGTTAGGGTGAGGGTTAGGGTACGGCTTAGGGTACGGGTTCGGGGAGGGGTTCGGGTAGGGCGTAGGGTATGGGTTAGGGTTAGGGTTAGGGCTAGTGTTAGGGTTAGGGCTCAGTTTAGGGTACGGGTTAGGATTAGGGTACGCATTAGGGTTAGGGTAGGGGTTAGGGTTAGGGTACGCGATAGGTTGAGGTTAGTTATTAAACCTACCCACTATCTTGATTACCCTTAGCAGGTAAAGGAATATTATTTGGGGGTCCAGCCATGGAGACGAGTTTAGACACTAGGAGAATATAAGGAACACACCCATTATCACGAAATCACATTAGGATTTTCTTTTTAACCTGTTCCTTAAAACACTAGTGCTTAGGAAATCTATTGGAGGCAGAAGCAGTGAAGGGTAGCTTAGGGTTAGGGTTAGGGTTAGGGTGAGGGTTAGGGTACGGCTTAGGGTACGGGTTCGGGGAGGGGTTCGGGTAGGGCGTAGGGTATGTGTTAGGGTTAGGGTTAGGGCTAGTGTTAGGGTTAGGGCTCGGTTTAGGGTACGGGTTAGGATTAGGGTACGCGTTAGGGTTAGGGTAGGGGTTAGGGTTAGGCTACGTGTTAAGGTGAGGGTAGTTATTAAACCTATCCCACTCTCTAGATACCCCTTAGCACGTAAAGGTATATTATTTGGGGGTCCAGCCATGGAGAAGAGTTTAGACACTAGGAGAAGATAAGGAACACACCCATTATCAAGAAATCACATTAGGATTCTCTTTTTAACCTGTTCCTTAAAACACTAGTGCTTAGGAAATCTATTGGAGGCAGAAGAAGTCAAGGGAAGCTTAGGGTTAGGGTTAGGGTTAGGGTGAGAGTTAGGGTACGGCTTAGGGTACGGGTTCGGGGATGGGTTCGGGTAGGGCGTAGGGTATGGGTTAGGGTTAGGGTTAGGGTTAGTGTTAGGGTTAGGGCTCGGTTTAGGGTACGGGTTAGGATTAGGGTACGCGTTAGGGTTAGGGTAGGGGTTAGGGTTAGGGTACGCGATAGGGTGAGGTTAGTTATTAAACCTACCCACTATCTAGATTACCCTTAGCACGTAAAGGAATATTATTTGGGGGTCCAGCCATGGAGACGAGTTTAGACACTAGGAGAATATAAGGAACACACCCATTATCACGAAATCACATTAGGATTCTCTTTTTAACCTGTTCCTTTAAACACTAGTGCTTAGGAAATCTATTGGAGGCAGAAGCAGTCAAGGGTAGCTTAGGGTTAGGGTTAGGGTTAGGGTGAGGGTTAGGGTATGGCTTAGGGTACGGGTTCGGGGAGGGTTTCGGGTAGGGCGTAGGGTATGTGTTAGGGTTAGGGTTAGGGCTAGTGTTAGGGTTAGGGCTCGGTTTAGGGTACGGGTTAGGATTAGGGTACGCGTTAGGGTTAGGGTAGGGGTTAGGGTTCGGGTACGCGATAGGGTGAGGTTCGTTATTAAACCTACCCACTATCTAGATTACCCTTAGCACGTAAAGGAATATTATTTGGGGGTCCAGCCATGGAGACGAGTTTAGACACTAGGAGAATATAAGGAACACACCCATTATCACGAAATCACATTAGGATTCTCTTTTTAACCTGTTCCTTAAAACACTAGTGCTTAGGAAATCTATTGGAGGCAGAAGCAGTCAAGGGTAGCTTAGGGTTAGGGTTAGGGTTAGGGTACGGCTTAGGGTACGGGTTCGGGGAGGGGTTCGGGTAGGGCGTAGTGTATGGGTTAGGGTTAGGGTTAGGGATAGTGTTAGGGTTAGGGCTCGGTTTAGGGTACGGGTTAGGATTAGGGTACGTGTTAGGGTTAGGGTAGGGGTTAGGGTTAGGGTACGTGTTAGGGTGAGGGTAGTTATTAAATCTATCCCACTCTCTAGATACCCCTTAGCACGTAAAGGAATATTATTTGGGGGTCCAGCCATGGAGAAGAGTTTAGACACTAGGAGAAGATAAGGAACACACCCATTATGAAGAAATCACATTAGGATTCTCTTTTTAACCTGTTCCTTAAAACACTAGTGCTTAGGGAATCTATTGGAGGCAGAAGCAGTCAAGGGTAGCTTAGGGTTAGGGTTAGGGTTAGGGTGAGGGTTAGGGTACGGCTTAGGGTACGGGTTCGGGGAGGGGTTCGGGTAGGGCGTAGGGTATGGGTTAGGGTTAGGGTTAGGGCTAGTGTTAGGGTTAGGGCTCGGTTTAGGGTACGGGTTAGGATTAGGGTACGCGTTAGGGTTAGGGTAGGGGTTAGGGTTAGGGTACGTGTTAGGGTGAGGGTAGTTATTAAACCTATCCCACTCTCTAGATACCCCTTAGCACGTAAAGGAATATTATTTGGGGGTCCAGCCATGGAGAAGAGTTTAGACACTAGGAGAAGATAAGGAACACACCCATTATCAAGAAATCACATTAGGATTCTCTTTTTAACCTGTTCCTTAAAACACTAGTGCTTAGGAAATCTATTGGAGGCAGAAGCAGTCAAGGGTAGCTTAGGGTTAGGGTTAGGGTTAGGGTACGGTTTAGGGTACGGGTTCGGGGAGGGGTTCGGGTAGGGCGTAGTGTATGGGTTAGGGTTAGGGTTAGGGATAGTGTTAGGGTTAGGGCTCGGTTTAGGGTACGGGTTAGGATTAGGGTACGTGTTAGGGTTAGGGTAGGGGTTAGGGTTAGGGTACGTGTTAGGGTGAGGGTAGTTATTAAATCTATCCCACTCTCTAGATACCCCTTAGCACGTAAAGGAATATTATTTGGGGGTCCAGCCATGGAGAAGAGTTTAGACACTAGGAGAAGATAAGGAACACACCCATTATGAAGAAATCACATTAGGATTCTCTTTTTAACCTGTTCCTTAAAACACTAGTGCTTAGGGAATCTATTGGAGGCAGAAGCAGTCAAGGGTAGCTTAGGGTTAGGGTTAGGGTTAGGGTGAGGGTTAGGGCATGGCTTAGGGTACGGGTTCGGGGAGGGGTTCGGGTAGGGCGTAGGGTATGGGTTAGGGTTAGGGTTAGGGTTAGTGTTAGGGTTAGGGCTCGGTTTAGGGTACGGGTTAGGATTAGGGTACGCGTTAGGGTTAGGGTAGGGGTTAGGGTTAGGGTACGCGATAGGGTGAGGTTAGTTATTAAACCTACCCACTATCTAGATTACCCTTAGCACGTAAAGGAATATTATTTGGGGGTCCAGCCATGGAGACGAGTTTAGACACTAGGAGAATATAAGGAACACACCCATTATCACGAAATCACATTAGGATTCTCTTTTTAACCTGTTCCTTAAAACACTAGTGCTTAGGAAATCTATTGGAGGCAGAAGCAGTCAAGGGTAGCTTAGGGTTAGGGTTAGGGTTAGGGTGAGGGTTAGGGTACGGCTTAGGGTACGGGTTCGGGGAGGGGTTCTGGTAGGGCGTAGTGTATGTGTTAGGGTTAGGGTTAGGGCTAGTGTTAGGGTACGGGTTAGGATTAGGGTACGCGTTAGGGTTAGGGTAGGGGTTAGGGTTAGGGTACGTGTTAGGGTGAGGGTAGTTATTAAACCTATCCCACTCTCTAGATACCCTTTAGCACGTAAAGGAATATTATTTGGGGGTCCAGCCATGGAGAAGAGTTTAGACACTAGGAGAAGATAAGGAACACACCCATTATCAAGAAATCACATTAGGATTCTCTTTTTAACCTGTTCCTTAAAACACTAGTGCTTAGGAAATCTATTGGAGGCAGAAGAAGTCAAGGGAAGCTTAGGGTCAGGGTTAGGGTTAGGGTGAGAGTTAGGGTACGGCTTAGGGTACGGGTTCGGGGAGGGGTTCGGGTAGGGCGTAGGGTATGGGTTAGGGTTAGGGTTAGGGTTAGTGTTAGGGTTAGGGCTCGGTTTAGGGTACGGGTTAGGATTAGGGTACGCGTTAGGGTTAGGGTAGGGGTTAGGGTTAGGGTACGCGATAGGGTGAGGTTAGTTATTAAACCTACCCACTATCTAGATTACCCTTAGCACGTAAAGGAATATTATTTGGGGGTCCAGCCATGGAGACGAGTTTAGACACTAGGAGAATATAAGGAACACACCCATTATCACGAAATCACATTAGGATTCTCTTTTTAACCTGTTCCTTAAAACACTAGTGCTTAGGAAATCTATTGGAGGCAGAAGCAGTCAAGGGTAGCTTAGGGTTAGGGTTAGGGTTAGGGTGAGGGTTAGGGTATGGCTTAGGGTACGGGTTCGGGGAGGGGTTCGGGTAGGGCGTAGGGTATGTGTTAGGGTTAGGGTTAGGGCTAGTGTTAGGGTTAGGGCTCGGTTTAGGGTACAGGTTAGGATTAGGGTACGCGTTAGGGTTAGGGTAGGGGTTAGGGTTCGGGTACGCGATAGGGTGAGGTTAGTTATTAAACCTACCCACTATCTAGATTACCCTTAGCACGTAAAGGAATATTATTTGGGGGTCCAGCCATGGAGACGAGTTTAGACACTAGGAGAATATAAGGAACACACCCATTATCACGAAATCACATTAGGATTCTCTTTTTAACCTGTTCCTTAAAACACTAGTGCTTAGGAAATCTATTGGAGGCAGAAGCAGTCAAGGGTAGCTTAGGGTTAGGGTTAGGGTTAGGGTTAGGGTTAGGGTACGCCTTAGGGTAGGGTTCGGGAAGGGGTTCGGGTATGGCGTAGGGTATGGGTTAGGATTAGGGTTAGGGCTAGTGTTAGGGTTAGGGCTCGGTTTAGGGTACGGGTTAGGATTAGGGTACACGTTAGTGTTAGGGTAGGGGTTAGGGTTAGGGTACGTGTTAGGGTGAGGGTAGTTATTAAACCTATCCCACTCTCTACATACCCCTTAGCACGTAAAGGAATATTATTTGGGGGTCCAGCCATGGAGAAGAGTTTAGACACTAGGAGAAGATAAGGAACACACCCATTATCAAGAAATCACATTAGGATTCTCTTTTTAACCTGTTCCTTAAAACACTAGTGCTTAGGAAATCTATTGGAGGCAGAAGCAGTCAAGGGTAGCTTAGGGTTAGGGTTAGGGTTAGGGTGAGGGTTAGGGTACGGCTTAGGGTTCGGGTTCGGGGAGGGGTTCGGGTAGGGCGTAGTGTATGGGTTAGGGTTAGGGATAGGGATAGTGTTAGGGTTAGGGCTCGGTATAGGGTACGGGTTAGGATTAGGGTACGTGTTTGGGTTAGGGTAGGGGTTAGGGTTAGGGTACGTGTTAGGGTGAGGGTAGTTATTAAACCTATCCCACTCTCTAGATACCCCTTAGCACGTAAAGGAATATTATTTGGGGGTCCAGCCATGGAGAAGAGTTTAGACACTAGGAGAAGATAAGGAACACACCCATTATCACGAAATCACATTAGGATTCTCTTTTTAACCTGTTCCTTAAAACACTAGTGCTTAGGAAATCTATTGGAGGCAGAAGGAGTCAAGGGTAGCTTAGTGTTAGGGTTAGGGTTAGGGTTAGGGTTAGGGTACGCCTTAGGGTACGGGTTCGGGTAGGGGTTCGGGTATGGCGTTGGGTATGGGTTAGGGTTAGGGTTAGGGCTAGTGTTAGGGTTAGGGCTCGGTTTAGGGTACGGGTTAGGATTAGGGTACGCGTTAGGGTTAGGGTAGGGGTTAGGGTTAGGGTACGTGTTAGGGTGAGGGTAGTTATTAAACCTATCCCACTCTCTAGTTACCCCTTAGCACGTAAAGGAATATTATTTGGGGGTCCAGCCATGGAGAAGAGTTTAGACACTAGGAGAAGATAAGGAACACACCCATTATCAAGAAATCACATTGGGATTCTCTTTTTAACCTGTTCCTTAAAACACTAGTGCTTAGAAAATCTATTGGAGGCAGAAGCAGTCAAGGGTAGCTTAGGGTTAGGGTTAGGGTTAGGGTGAGGGTTAGGGTACGGCTTAGGGTACGGGTTCGGGGAGGGGTTCGGGTAGGGCGTAGGGTATGGGTTAGGGTTAGGTTTAGGGCTAGTGTTAAGGTTAGGGCTCGGTTTAGGGTACGGGTTAGGATTAGGGTACGCGTTAGGGTTAGGGTAGGGGTTAGGGTTAGGGTACGTGTTAGGGTGAGGGTAGTTATTAAACCTATCCCACTCTCTAGATACCCCTTAGCACCTAAAGGAATATTATTTGGGTGTCCAGCCATGGAGAAGAGTTTAGACACTAGGAGAAGATAAGGAACACACCCATTATCAAGAAATCACATTAGCATTCTCTTTTTAACCTGTTCCTTAAAACACTAGTGCTTAGGAAATCTATTGGAGGCAGAAGCAGTCAAGGGTAGCTTAGGGTTAGGGTTAGGGTTAGGGTGAGGGTTAGGGTACGGCTTAGGGTACGGGTTCGGGGAGGGGTTCGGGTAGGGCGTAGGGTATGGGTTAGGGTTAGGGTTAGGGCTAGTGTTAGGGTTAGGGCTCGGTTTAGGGTACGGGTTAGGATTAGGGTACGCGTTAGGGTTAGGGTAGGGGTTAGGGTTAGGCTACGTGTTAGGGTGAGGTTAGTTATTAAACCTATCCCACTCTCTAGATACCCCTTAGCACGTAAAGGTATATTATTTGGGGGTCCAGCCATGGAGAAGAGTTTAGACACTAGGAGAAAATAAGGAACACACCCATTATCAAGAAATCACATTAGGATTCTCTTTTTAACCTGTTCCTTAAAACACTAGTGCTTAGGAAATCTATTGGAGGCAGAAGAAGTCAAGGGAAGCTTAGGGTTAGGGTTAGGGTTAGGGTGAGAGTTAGGGTACGGCTTAGGGTACTGGTTCGGGGAGGGGTTCGGGTAGGGCGTAGGGTATGGGTTAGGGTTAGGGTTAGGGTTAGTGTTAGGTTTAGGGCTCGGTTTAGGGTACGGGTTAGGATTACGGTTAGGGTTAGGGTTAGGGTTAGGGTTAGGGTACGCGATAGGGTGAGGTTAGTTATTAAACCTACCCACTATCTAGATTACCCTTAGCACGTAAAGGAATATTATTTGGGGGTCCAGCCATGGAGACGAGTTTAGACACTAGGAGAATATAAGGAACACACCCATTATCACGAAATCACATTAGGATTCTCTTTTTAACCTGTTCCTTAAAACACTAGTGCTTAGGAAATCTATTGGAGGCAGAAGCAGTCAAGGGTAGCTTAGGGTTAGGGTTAGGGTTAGGGTTAGGGTTAGGGTACGCCTTAGGGTACGGGTTCGGGGAGGGGTTCGGGTATGGCGTAGGGTATGGGTTAGGGTTAGGGTTAGGGCTAGTGTTAGTGTTAGGGCTCAGTTTAGGGTACGGGTTAGGATTAGGGTACGCGTTAGGGTTAGGGTAGGGGTTAGGGTTAGGGTAAGTGTTAGGGTTAGGGTAGGGGTTAGGGTTAGGGTACGTGTTAGGGTGAGGGTAGTTATTAAACCTATCCCACTCTCTAGATACCCCTAAGCACGTAAAGGAATATTATTTGGGAGTCCAGCCATGGAGAAGAGTTTAGACACTAGGAGAAGATAAGGAACACACCCATTATCAAGAAATCACATTAGGATTCTCTTTTTAACCTGTTCCTTAAAACACTAGTGCTTAGGAAATCTATTGGAGGCAGAAGCAGTCAAGGGTAGCTTACGGTTAGGGTTAGGGTTAGGGTGAGGTTTAGGGTACGGCTTAGGGTACGGGTTCGGGGAGGGTTTCGGGTAGGGCGTAGGGTATGGGTTAGGGTTAGGGTTAGGGCTAGTGTTAGGGTTAGGGCTCGGTTTAGGGTACGGGTTAGGATTAGGGTACGCGTTAGGGTTAGGGTAGGGGTTAGGGTTAGGGTACGCGATAGGGTGAGGTTAGTTATTAAACCTACCCACTATCTTGATTACCCTTAGCACGTAAAGGAATATTATTTGGGGGTCCAGCCATGGAGACGAGTTTAGACACTAGGAGAATATAAGGAACACACCCATTATCACGAAATCACATTAGGATTCTCTTTTTAACCTGTTCCTTAAAACACTAGTGCTTAGGAAATCTATTGGAGGCAGAAGCAGTCAAGGGTAGCTTAGGGTTAGGGTTAGGGATAGGGTGAGGGTTAGGGTACGGCTTAGGGTACTGGTTCAGGGAGGGGTTCGGGTAGGGCGTAGGGTATGGGTTAGGGTTAGGGTTAGGGCTAGTGTTAGGGTTAGGGCTCGGTTTAGGGTACGGGTTAGGTTTAGGGTACGCGTTAGGGTTAGTGTAGGGGTTAGGGTTAGGCTACGTGTTAGGGTGAGGGTAGTTATTAAACCTATCCCACTCTCTAGATACCCCTTAGCACGTAAAGGGATATTATTTGGGGGTCCAGCCATGGAGAAGAGTTTAGACACTAGGAGAAGATAAGGAACACACCCTTTATCAAGAAATCACATTAGGATTCTCTTTTTAACCTGTTCCTTAAAACACTAGTGCTTAGGAAATCTATTGGAGGCAGAAGAAGTCAAGGGAAGCTTAGGGTTAGGGTTAGGGTTAGGGTGAGGGTTAGGGTACGGCTTAGGGTACGGGTTCGGGGAGGGGTTCGGGTAGGGCGTAGGGTATGGGTTAGGGTTAGGTTTAGGGCTAGTGTTAAGGTTAGGGCTCGGTTTAGGGTACGGGTTAGGATTAGGGTACGCGTTAGGGTTAGGGTAGGGGTTAGGGTTAGGGTACGTGTTAGGGTGAGGGTAGTTATTAAACCTATCCCACTCTCTAGATACCCCTTAGCACCTAAAGGAATATTATTTGGGTGTCCAGCCATGGAGAAGAGTTTAGACACTAGGAGAAGATAAGGAACACACCCATTATCAAGAAATCACATTAGGATTCTCTTTTTAACCTGTTCCTTAAAACACTAGTGCTTAGGAAATCTATTGGAGGCAGAAGCAGTCAAGGGTATCTTAGGGTTAGGGTTAGGGTTAGGGTCAGGGTTAGGGTACGGCTTAGGGTACGGGTTCGGGGAGGGGTTCGGGTAGGGCGTAGGGTATGGGTTAGGGTTAGGGTTAGGGTTAGTGTTAGGTTTAGGGCTCGGTTTAGGGTACGGGTTAGGATTACGGTACGCGTTAGTGTTAGAGTAGGTGTTAGGGTTAGGGTACGCGATAGGGTGAGGTTAGTTATTAAACCTACCCACTATCTAGATTACCCTTAGCACGTAAAGGAATATTATTTGGGGGTCCAGCCATGGAGACGAGTTTAGACACTAGGAGAATATAAGGAACACACCCATTATCACGAAATCACATTAGGATTCTCTTTTTAACCTGTTCCTTAAAACACTAGTGCTTAGGAAATCTATTGGAGGCAGAAGCAGTCAAGGGTAGCTTAGGGTTAGAGTTAGGGTTAGGGTTAGGGTTAGGGTACGCCTTAGGGTACGGGTTCGGGGAGGGGTTCGGGTATGGCGTAGGGTATGGGTTAGGGTTAGGGTTAGGGCTAGTGTTAGTGTTAGGGCTCGGTTTAGGGTACGGGTTAGGATTAGGGTACGCGTTAGTGTTAGGGTAGGGGTTAGGGTTAGGGTACGTGTTAGGGTGAGGGTAGTTATTAAACCTATCCCACTCTCTAGATACCCCTTAGCACGTAAAGGAATATTATTTGGGGGTCCAGCCATGGAGAAGAGTTTAGACACTAGGAGAAGATAAGGAACACACCCATTATCAAGAAATCACATTAGGATTCTCTTTTTAACCTGTTCCTTAAAACACTAGTGCTTAGGAAATCTATTGGAGGCAGAAGCAGTCAAGGATAGCTTAGGGTTAGGGTTAGGGTTAGGGTGAGGTTTAGGGTACGGCTTAGGGTACGGGTTCGGGGAGGGGTTCGGGTAGGGCGTAGGGTATGGGTTAGGGTTAGGGTTAGGGCTAGTGTTAGGGTTAGGGCTCGGTTTAGGGTACGGGTTAGGATTAGGGTACGCGTTAGGGTTAGGGTAGGGGTTAGGGTTAGGGTACGCGATAGGGTGAGGTTAGTTATTAAACCTACCCACTATCTTGATTACCCTTAGCACGTAAAGGAATATTATTTGGGGGTCCAGCCATGGAGACGAGTTTAGACACTAGGAGAATATAAGGAACACACCCATTATCACGAAATCACATTAGGATTCTCTTTTTAACCTGTTCCTTAAAACACTAGTGCTTAGGAAATCTATTGGAGGCAGAAGCAGTCAAGGAGAGCTTAGGGTTAGGGTTAGGGTTAGGTTGAGGGTTAGGGTACGGCTTAGGGTTAGGGTTAGGGTTAGGGTTAGGGTTAGGGCTAGTGTTAGGGTTAGGGCTCTGTTTAGGGTACGGGTTAGGTTTAGGGTACGCGTTAGGGTTAGTGTAGGGGTTAGGGTTAGGCTACGTGTTAGGGTGAGGGTAGTTATTAAACCTATCCCACTCTCTAGATACCCCTTAGCACGTAAAGGGATATTATTTGGGGGTCCAGCCATGGAGAAGAGTTTAGACACTAGGAGAAGATAAGGAACACACCCTTTATCAAGAAATCACATTAGGATTCTCTTTTTAACCTGTTCCTTAAAACACTAGTGCTTAGGAAATCTATTGGAGGCAGAAGAAGTCAAGGGAAGCTTAGGGTTAGGGTTAGGGTTAGGGTGAGGGTTAGGGTACGGCTTAGGGTACGGGTTCGGGGAGGGGTTCGGGTAGGGCGTAGGGTATGGGTTAGGGTTAGGTTTAGGGCTAGTGTTAAGGTTAGGGCTCGGTTTAGGGTACGGGTTAGGATTAGGGTACGCGTTAGGGTTAGGGTAGGGGTTAGGGTTAGGGTACGTGTTAGGGTGAGGGTAGTTATTAAACCTATCCCACTCTCTAGATACCCCTTAGCACCTAAAGGAATATTATTTGGGTGTCCAGCCATGGAGAAGAGTTTAGACACTAGGAGAAGATAAGGAACACACCCATTATCAAGAAATCACATTAGGATTCTCTTTTTAACCTGTTCCTTAAAACACTAGTGCTTAGGAAATCTATTGGAGGCAGAAGCAGTCAAGGGTATCTTAGGGTTAGGGTTAGGGTTAGGGTCAGGGTTAGGGTACGGCTTAGGGTACGGGTTCGGGGAGGGGTTCGGGTAGGGCGTAGGGTATGGGTTAGGGTTAGGGTTAGGGTTAGTGTTAGGTTTAGGGCTCGGTTTAGGGTACGGGTTAGGATTACGGTACGCGTTAGTGTTAGAGTAGGTGTTAGGGTTAGGGTACGCGATAGGGTGAGGTTAGTTATTAAACCTACCCACTATCTAGATTACCCTTAGCACGTAAAGGAATATTATTTGGGGATCCAGCCATGGAGACGAGTTTAGACACTAGGAGAATATAAGGAACACACCCATTATCACGAAATCACATTAGGATTCTCTTTTTAACCTGTTCCTTAAAACACTAGTGCTTAGGAAATCTATTGGAGGCAGAAGCAGTCAAGGGTAGCTTAGGGTTAGAGTTAGGGTTAGGGTTAGGGTTAGGGTACGCCTTAGGGTACGGGTTCGGGGAGGGGTTCGGGTATGGCGTAGGGTATGGGTTAGGGTTAGGGTTAGGGCTAGTGTTAGTGTTAGGGCTCGGTTTAGGGTACGGGTTAGGATTAGGGTACGCGTTAGTGTTAGGGTAGGGGTTAGGGTTAGGGTACGTGTTAGGGTGAGGGTAGTTATTAAACCTATCCCACTCTCTAGATACCCCTTAGCACGTAAAGGAATATTATTTGGGGGTCCAGCCATGGAGAAGAGTTTAGACACTAGGAGAAGATAAGGAACACACCCATTATCAAGAAATCACATTAGGATTCTCTTTTTAACCTGTTCCTTAAAACACTAGTGCTTAGGAAATCTATTGGAGGCAGAAGCAGTCAAGGATAGCTTAGGGTTAGGGTTAGGGTTAGGGTGAGGTTTAGGGTACGGCTTAGGGTACGGGTTCGGGGAGGGGTTCGGGTAGGGCGTAGGGTATGGGTTAGGGTTAGGGTTAGGGCTAGTGTTAGGGTTAGGGCTCGGTTTAGGGTACGGGTTAGGATTAGGGTACGCGTTAGGGTTAGGGTAGGGGTTAGGGTTAGGGTACGCGATAGGGTGAGGTTAGTTATTAAACCTACCCACTATCTTGATTACCCTTAGCACGTAAAGGAATATTATTTGGGGGTCCAGCCATGGAGACGAGTTTAGACACTAGGAGAATATAAGGAACACACCCATTATCACGAAATCACATTAGGATTCTCTTTTTAACCTGTTCCTTAAAACACTAGTGCTTAGGAAATCTATTGGAGGCAGAAGCAGTCAAGGGTAGCTTAGGGTTAGGGTTAGGGATAGGGTGAGGGTTAGGGTACAGCTTAGGGTACGGGTTCAGGGAGGGGTTCGGGTAGGGCGTAGGGTATGGGTTAGGGTTAGGGTTAGGGCTAGTGTTAGGGTTAGGGCTCGGTTTAGGGTACGGGTTAGGTTTAGGGTACGCGTTAGGGTTAGTGTAGGGGTTAGGGTTAGGCTACGTGTTAGGGTGAGGGTAGTTATTAAACCTATCCCACTCTCTAGATACCCCTTAGCACGTAAAGGGATATTATTTGGGGGTCCAGCCATGGAGAAGAGTTTAGACACTAGGAGAAGATAAGGAACACACCCTTTATCAAGAAATCACATTAGGATTCTCTTTTTAACCTGTTCCTTAAAACACTAGTGCTTAGGAAATCTATTGGAGGCAGAAGAAGTCAAGGGAAGCTTAGGGTTAGGGTTAGGGTTAGGGTGAGGGTTAGGGTACGGCTTAGGGTACGGGTTCGGGGAGGGGTTCGGGTAGGGCGTAGGGTATGGGTTAGGGTTAGGTTTAGGGCTAGTGTTAAGGTTAGGGCTCGGTTTAGGGTACGGGTTAGGATTAGGGTACGCGTTAGGGTTAGGGTAGGGGTTAGGGTTAGGGTACGTGTTAGGGTGAGGGTAGTTATTAAACCTATCCCACTCTCTAGATACCCCTTAGCACGTAAAGGAATATTATTTGGGGGTCCAGCCATGGAGAAGAGTTTAGACACTAGGAGAAGATAAGGAACACACCCATTATCAAGAAATCACATTAGGATTCTCTTTTTAACCTGTTCCTTAAAACACTAGTGCTTAGGAAATCTATTGGAGGCAGAAGCAGTCAAGGGTAGCTTAGGGTTAGGGTTAGGGTTAGGGTTAGGGTTAGGGTACGCCTTAGGGTACGGGTTCGGGGAGGGGTTCGGGTATGGCGTAGGGTATGGGTTAGGGTTAGGGTTAGGGCTAGTGTTAGGGTTAGGGCTCGGTTTAGGGTACGGGTTAGGATTAGGGTACGCGTTAGGGTTAGGGTAGGGGTTAGGGTTAGGGTACGTGTTAGGGTGAGGGTAGTTATTAAACCTATCCCACTCTCTAGATACCCCTTAGCACGTAAAGGAATATTATTTGGGGGTCCAGCCATGGAGAAGAGTTTAGACACTAGGAGAAGATAAGGAACACACCCATTATCAAGAAATCACATTAGGATTCTCTTTTTAACCTGTTCCTTAAAACACTAGTGCTTAGGAAATCTATTGGAGGCAGAAGCAGTCAAGGGTAGCTTAGGGTTAGGGTTAGGGTTAGGGTTAGGGTTAGGGTACGGCTTAGGGTACGGGTTCGGGGAGGGGTTCGGGTAGGGCGTAGTGTATGGGTTAGGGTTAGGGTTAGGGATAGTGTTAGGGTTAGGGCTCGGTTTAGGGTACGGGTTAGGATTAGGGTACGTGTTAGGGTTAGGGTAGGGGTTAGGGTTAGGGTACGTGTTAGGGTGAGGGTAGTTATTAAACCTATCCCACTCTCTAGATACCCCTTAGCACGTAAAGGAATATTATTTGGGGGTCCAGCCATGGAGAAGAGTTTAGACACTAGGAGAAGATAAGGAACACACCCATTATCAAGAAATCACATTAGGATTCTCTTTTTAACCAGTTCCTTAAAACACTAGTGCTTAGGAAATCTATTGGAGGGAGAAGAAGTCAAGGGAAGCTTAGGGTTAGGGTTAGGGTTAGGGTGAGAGTTAGGGTACGGCTTAGGGTACGGGTTCGGGGAGGGGTTCGGGTAGGGCGTAGGGTATGGGTTAGGGTTAGGGTTAGGGCTAGTGTTAGGGTTAGGGCTCGGTTTAGGGTAAGGGTTAGGATTAGGGTACGCGTTAGGGTTAGGGTAGGGGTTAGGGTTAGTGTACGCGATAGGGTGAGGTTAGTTATTAAACCTACCCACTATCTAGATTACCCTTAGCAGGTAAAGGAATATTATTTGGGGGTCCAGCCATGGAGACGAGTTTAGACACTAGGAGAATATAAGGAACACACCCATTATCACGAAATCACATTAGGATTCTCCTTTTAACCTGTTCCTTAAAACACTAGTGCTTAGGAAATCTATTGGAGGCAGAAGCAGTCAAGGGTAGCTTAGGGTTAGGTTTAGGGTTAGGGTTAGGGTTAGGGTACGCCTTAGGGTACGGGTTCGGGGAGGGGTTCGGGTATGGCGTAGGGTATGGGTTAGGGTTAGGGTTAGGGCTAGTGTTAGGGTTAGGGCTCGGTTTAGGGTACGGGTTAGGATTAGGGTACGCGTTAGGGTTAGGGTAGGGGTTAGGCTTAGGGTACGTGTTAGGGTGAGGGTAGTTATTAAACCTATCCCACTCTCTAGATACCCCTTAGCACGTAAAGGAATATTATTTGGGGGTCCAGCCATGGAGAAGAGTTTAGACACTAGGAGAAGATAAGGAACACACCCATTATCAAGAAATCACATTAGGATTCTCTTTTTAACCTGTTCCTTAAAACACTAGTGCTTAGGAAATCTATTGGAGGCAGAAGCAGTCAAGGGTAGCTTAGGGTTAGGGTTAGGGTTAGGGTGAGGGTTAGGGTACGGCTTAGGGTACGGGTTCGGGGAGGGGTTCGGGTAGGGCGTAGGGTATGGGTTAGGGTTAGGGTTAGGTCTAGTGTTAGGGTTAGGGCTCGGTTTAGGGTACGGGTTAGGATTAGGGTACGCGTTAGGGTTAGGGTAGGGGTTAGGGTTAGGGTACGTGTTAGGGTGAGGGTAGTTATTAAACCTATCCCACTCTCTAGATACCCCTTAGCACGTAAAGGAATATTATTTGGGGGTCCAGCCATGGAGAAGAGTTTAGACACTAGGAGAAGATAAGGAACACACCCATTATCACGAAATCACATTAGGATTCTCTTTTTAACCTGTTCCTTTAAACACTAGTGCTTAGGAAATCTATTGGAGGCAGAAGAAGTCAAGGGAAGCTTAGGGTTAGGGTTAGGGTTAGGGTGAGAGTTAGGGTACGGCATAGGGTACGGGTTCGGGGAGGGGTTCGGGTAGGGCGTAGGGTATGGGTTAGGGTTAGGGTTAGGGTTAGTGTTAGGGTTAGGGCTCGGTTTAGGGTACGGGTTAGGATTAGGGTACGCGTTAGGGTTAGGGTAGGGGTTAGGGTTAGGGTACGCGATAGGGTGAGGTTAGTTATTAAACCTAACCACTATCTAGATTACCCTTAGCACGTAAAGGAATATTATTTGGGGGTCCAGCCATGGAGACGAGTTTAGACACTAGGAGAATATAAGGAACACACCCATTATCACGAAATCACATTAGGATTCTCCTTTTAACCTGTTCCTTAAAACACTAGTGCTTAGGAAAACTATTGGAGGCAGAAGCAGTCAAGGGTAGCTTAGGGTTAGGGTTAGGGTTAGGGTTAGGGTTAGGGTACGCCTTAGGGTACGGGTTCGGGGAGGGGTTCGGGTACGGCGTAGGGTATGGGTTAGGGTTAGGGTTAGGGCTAGTGTTAGGGTTAGGGCTCGGTTTAGGGTACGGGTTAGGATTAGGGTACGCGTTAGGGTTAGGGTAGGGGTTAGGGTTAGGGTACGTGTTAGGGTGAGGGTAGTTATTAAACCTATCCCACTCTCTAGATACCCCTTAGCACGTAAAGGAATATTATTTGGGGGTCCAGCCATGGAGAAGAGTTTAGACACTAGGAGAAGATAAGGAACACACCCATTACCAAGAAATCACATTAGGATTCTCTTTTTAACCTGTTCCTTAAAACACTAGTGCTTAGGAAATCTATTGGAGGCAGAAGCAGTCAAGGGTAGCTTAGGGTTAGGTTTAGGGTTAGGGTGAGGGTTAGGGTACGGCTTAGGGTACGGGTTCGGGGAGGGGTTCGGGTAGGGCGTAGTGTATGGGTTAGGGTTAGGGTTAGGGCTAGTGTTAGGGTTAGGGCTCGGTTTAGGGTACGGGTTAGGATTAGGGTACGCGTTAGGGTTAGGGTAGGGGTTAGGGTTAGTGTACGCGATAGGGTGAGGTTAGTTATTAAACCTACCCACTATCTTGATTACCCTTAGCACGTAAAGGAATATTATTTGGGGGTCCAGCCATGGAGACGAGTTTAGACATTAGGAGAATATAAAGAACACACCCATTATCACGAAATCACATTAGGATTCTCTTTTTAACCTGTTCCTTAAAACACTAGTGCTTAGGAAATCTATTGGAGGCAGAAGCAGTCAAGGGTAGCTTAGGGTTAGGGTTAGGGTTAGGGTGAGGGTTAGGGTACGGCTTAGGGTACGGGTTCGGGGAGGGGTTCGGGTAGGGCGTAGGGTATGGGTTAGGGTTAGGGTTAGGGCTAGTGTTAGGGTTAGGGCTCGGTTTAGGGTACGGGTTAGGATTAGGGTACGCGTTAGGGTTAGGGTAGGGGTTAGGGTTAGGGTACGCGATAGGGTGAGGTTAGTTATTAAACCTACCCACTATCTTGATTACCCTTAGCACGTAAAGGAATATTATTTGGGGGTCCAGCCATGGAGACGAGTTTAGACACTAGGAGAATATAAAGAACACACCCATTATCACGAAATCACATTAGGATTCTCTTTTTAACCTGTTCCTTAAAACACTAGTGCTTAGGAAATCTATTGGAGGCAGAAGCAGTCAAGGGTAGCTTAGGGTTAGGGTTAGGGTTAGGGTGAGGGTTAGGGTACGGCTTAGGGTACGGGTTCGGGGAGGGGTTTGGGTAGGGCGTAGGGTATGTGTTAGGGTTAGGGTTAGGGCTAGTGTTAGGGTTAGGGCTCGGTTTAGGGTACGGGTTAGGATTAGGGTACGCGTTAGGGTTAGGGTAGGGGTTAGGGTTAGGGTACGTGTTAGGGTGAGGGTAGTTATTAAACCTATCCCACTCTCTAGATACCCCTTAGCACGTAAAGGAATATTATTTGGGGGTCCAGCCATGGAGAAGAGTTTAGACACTAGGAGAAGATAAGGAACACACCCATTATCACGAAATCACATTAGGATTCTCTTTTTAACCTGTTCCTTAAAACACTAGTGCTTAGGAAATCTATTGGAGGCAGAAGCAGTCAAGGGTAGCTTAGGGTTAGGGTTAGGGTTAGGGTGAGGGTTAGGGTACGGCTTAGGGTACGGGTTCGGGGAGGGGTTCGGGTAGGGCGTAGGGTATGGGTTAGGGTTAGGGTTAGGGCTAGTGTTAGGGTTAGGGCTCGGTTTAGGGTACGGGTTAGGATTAGGGTACGCGTTAGGGTTAGGGTAGGGGTTAGGGTTAGGGTACGCGATAGGGTGAGGTTAGTTATTAAACCTACCCACTATCTAGATTACCCATAGCACGTAAAGGAATATTATTTGGGGGTCCAGCCATGGAGACGAGTTTAGACACTAGGAGAATATAAGGAACACACCCATTATCACGAAATCACATTAGGATTCTCCTTTTAACCTGTTCCTTAAAACACTAGTGCTTAGGAAATCTATTGGAGGCAGAAGCAGTCAAGGGTAGCTTAGGGTTAGGGTTAGGGTTAGGGTTAGGGTACGCCTTAGGGTACGGGTTCGGGGAGGGGTTCGGGTATGGCGTAGGGTATGGGTTAGGGTTAGGGTTAGGGCTAGTGTTAGGGTTAGGGCTCGGTTTAGGGTACGGGTTAGGATTAGGGTACGCGTTAGGGTTAGGGTAGGGGTTAGGGTTAGGGTACGTGTTAGGGTGAGGGTAGTTATTAAACCTATCCCACTCTCTAGATACCCCTTAGCACGTAAAGGAATATTATTTGGGGGTCCAGCCATGGAGAAGAGTTTAGACACTAGGAGAAGATAAGGAACACACCCATTATCAAGAAATCACATTAGGATTCTCTTTTTAACCTGTTCCTTAAAACACTAGTGCTTAGGAAATCTATTGGAGGCAGAAGCAGTCAAGGGTTAGGGTTAGGGTTAGGGTTAGGGTTAGGGTTAGGGTTAGGGTTAGGGTTAGGGTTAGGGTTAGGGTTAGGGTACGGCTTAGGGTACGGGTTCGGGGAGGGGTTCGGGTAGGGCGTAGGGTATGTGTTAGGGTTAGGGTTAGGGCTAGTGTTAGGGTTAGGGCTCGGTTTAGGGTACGGGTTAGGATTAGGGTACGCGTTAGGGTTAGGGTAGGGGTTAGGGTTAGGCTACGTGTTAGGGTGAGGGTAGTTATTAAACCTATCCCACTCTCTAGATACCCCTTAGCACGTAAAGGTATATTATTTGGGGGTCCAGCCATGGAGAAGAGTTTAGACACTAGGAGAAGATAAGGAACACACCCATTATCAAGAAATCACATTTGGATTCTCTTTTTAACCTTTTCCTTAAAACACTAGTGCTTAGGAAATGTATTGGAGGCAGAAGAAGTCAAGGGAAGCTTAGGGTTAGGGTTAGGTTTAGGGTGAGAGTTAGGGTACGGCTTAGGGTACGGGTTCGGGGAGGGGTTCGGGTAGGGCGTAGGGTATGGGTTAGGGTTAGGGTTAGGGTTAGTGTTAGGGTTAGGGCTCGGTTTAGGGTACGGGTTAGGATTAGGGTACGCGTTAGGGTTAGGGTAGGGGTTAGGGTTAGGGTACGCGATAGGGTGAGGTTAGTTATTAAACCTACCCACTATCTAGATTACCCTTAGCACGTAAAGGAATATTATTTGGGGGTCCAGCCATGGAGACGAGTTTAGACACTAGGAGAATATAAGGAACACACCCATTATCACGAAATCACATTAGGATTCTCTTTTTAACCTGTTCCTTAAAACACTAGTGCTTAGGAAATCTATTGGAGGCAGAAGCAGTCAAGGGTAGCTTAGGGTTAGGGTTAGGGTTAGGGTTAGGGTTAGGGTACGCCTTAGGGTACGGGTTCGGGGAGGGGTTCGGGTATGGCGTAGGGTATGGGTTAGGGTTAGGGTTAGGGCTAGTGTTAGGGTTAGGGCTCGGTTTAGGGTACGGGTTAGGATTAGGGTACGCGTTAGGGTTAGGGTAGGGGTTAGGGTTAGGGTACGTGTTAGGGTGAGGGTAGTTATTAAACCTATCCCACTCTCTAGATACCCCTTAGCACGTAAAGGAATATTATTTGGGGGTCCAGCCATGGAGAAGAGTTTAGACACTAGGAGAAGATAAGGAACACACCCATTATCAAGAAATCACATTAGGATTCTCTTTTTAACCTGTTCCTTAAAACACTAGTGCTTAGGAAATCTATTGGAGGCAGAAGCAGTCAAGGGTAGCTTAGGGTTAGGGTTAGGGTTAGGGTGAGGGTTAGGGTACGGCTTAGGGTACGGGTTCGGGGAGCCGTTCGTGTAGGGCGTAGGGTATGGGTTAGGGTTAGGGTTAGGGCTAGTGTTAGGGTTAGGGCTCGGTTTAGGGTACGGGTTAGGATTTGGGTACGCGTTAGGGTTAGGGTAGGGGTTAGGGTTAGGGTACGTGTTAGGGTGAGGGTAGTTATTAAACCTATCCCACTCTCTAGATACCCCTTAGCACGTAAAGGAATATTATTTGGGGGTCCAGCCATGGAGAAGAGTTTAGACACTAGGAGAAGATAAGGAACACACCCATTATCAAGAAATCACATTAGGATTCTCTTTTTAACCTGTTCCTTAAAACACTAGTGCTTAGGAAATCTATTGGAGGCAGAAGAAGTCAAGGGAAGCTTAGGGTTAGGGTTAGGGTTAGGGTGAGAGTTAGGGTACGGGTTCGGGGAGGGGTTCGGGTAGGGCGTAGGGTATGGGTTAGGGTTAGGGTTAGGGCTAGTGTTAGGGTTAGGGCTCGGTTTAGGGTACGGGTTAGGATTAGGATACGCGTTAGGAGTAGGGTAGGGGTTAGGGTTAGGGTACGCGATAGGATGAGGTTAGTTATTAAACCTACCCACTATCTTGATTACCCTTAGCACGTAAAGGAATATTATTTGTGGGTCCAGCCATGGAGACGAGTTTAGACACTAGGAGAATATAAGGAACACACCCATTATCACGAAATCACATTAGGATTCTCTTTTTAACCTGTTCCTTAAAACACTAGTGCTTAGGAAATCTATTGGAGGCAGAAGCAGTCAAGGGTAGCTTAGGGTTAGGGTTAGGGTTAGGGTGAGGGTTAGGGTACGGCTTAGGGTACGGGTTCGGGGAGGGGTTCGGGTAGGGCGTAGGGTATGTGTTAGGGTTAGGGTTAGGGCTAGTGTTAGGGTTAGGGCTCGGTTTAGGGTACGGGTTAGGATTAGGGTACGCGTTAGGGTTAGGGTAGGGGTTAGGGTTAGGCTACGTGTTAGGGTGAGGGTAGTTATTAAACCTATCCCACTCTCTAGATACCCCTTAGCACGTAAAGGTATATTATTTGGGGGTCCAGCCATGGAGAAGAGTTTAGACACTAGGAGAAGATAAGGAACACACCCATTATCAAGAAATCACATTTGGATTCTCTTTTTAACCTGTTCCTTAAAACACTAGTGCTTAGGAAATGTATTGGAGGCAGAAGAAGTCAAGGGAAGCTTAGGGTTAGGGTTAGGTTTAGGGTGAGAGTTAGGGTACGGCTTAGGGTACGGGTTCGGGGAGGGGTTCGGGTAGGGCGTAGGGTATGGGTTAGGGTTAGGGTTAGGGTTAGTGTTAGGGTTAGGGCTCGGTTTAGGGTACGGGTTAGGATTAGGGTACGCGTTAGGGTTAGGGTAGGGGTTAGGGTTAGGGTACGCGATAGGGTGAGGTTAGTTATTAAACCTACCCACTATCTAGATTACCCTTAGCACGTAAAGGAATATTATTTGGGGGTCCAGCCATGGAGACGAGTTTAGACACTAGGAGAATATAAGGAACACACCCATTATCACGAAATCACATTAGGATTCTCTTTTTAACCTGTTCCTTAAAACACTAGTGCTTAGGAAATCTATTGGAGGCAGAAGCAGTCAAGGGTAGCTTAGGGTTAGGGTTAGGGTTAGGGTTAGGGTTAGGGTACGCCTTAGGGTACGGGTTCGGGGAGGGGTTCGGGTATGGCGTAGGGTATGGGTTAGGGTTAGGGTTAGGGCTAGTGTTAGGGTTAGGGCTCGGTTTAGGGTACGGGTTAGGATTAGGGTACGCGTTAGGGTTAGGGTAGGGGTTAGGGTTAGGGTACGTGTTAGGGTGAGGGTAGTTATTAAACCTATCCCACTCTCTAGATACCCCTTAGCACGTAAAGGAATATTATTTGGGGGTCCAGCCATGGAGAAGAGTTTAGACAGTAGGAGAAGATAAGGAACACACCCATTATCAAGAAATCACATTAGGATTCTCTTTTTAACCTGTTCCTTAAAACACTAGTGCTTAGGAAATCTATTGGAGGCAGAAGCAGTCAAGGGTAGCTTAGGGTTAGGGTTAGGGTTAGGGTTAGGGTTAGGGTACGGCTTAGGGTACGGGTTCGGGGAGGGGTTCGGGTAGGGCGTAGTGTATGGGTTAGGGTTAGGGTTAGGGATAGTGTTAGGGTTAGGGCTCGGTTTAGGGTACGGGTTAGGATTAGGGTACGTGTTAGGGTTAGGGTAGGGGTTAGGGTTAGGGTACGTGTTAGGGTGAGGGTAGTTATTAAACCTATCCCACTCTCTAGATACCCCTTAGCACGTAAAGGAATATTATTTGGGGGTCCAGCCATGGAGAAGAGTTTAGACACTAGGAGAAGATAAGGAACACACCCATTATCAAGAAATCACATTAGGATTCTCTTTTTAACCTGTTCCTTAAAACACTAGTGCTTAGGAAATCTATTGGAGGGAGAAGAAGTCAAGGGAAGCTTAGGGTTAGGGTTAGGGTTAGGGTGAGAGTTAGGGTACGGCTTAGGGTACGGGTTCGGGGAGGGGTTCGGGTAGGGCGTAGGGTATGGGTTAGGGTTAGGGTTAGGGTTAGTGTTAGGGTTAGGGCTCGGTTTAGGGTACGGGTTAGGATTAGGGTACGCGTTAGGGTTAGGGTAGGGGTTAGGGTTAGGGTACGCGATAGGGTGAGGTTAGTTATTAAACCTACCCACTATCTAGATTACCCTTAGCACGTAAAGGAATATTATTTGGGGGTCCAGCCATGGAGACGAGTTTAGACACTAGGAGAAGATAAGGAACACACCCATTATCAAGAAATCACATTAGGATTCTCTTTTTAACCTGTTCCTTAAAACACTAGTGCTTAGGAAATCTATTGGAGGCAGAAGCAGTCAAGGGAAGCTTAGGGTTAGGGTTAGGGTTAGGGTGAGAGTTAGGGTACGGCTTAGGGTACGGGTTCGGGTAGGGGTTCGGGTAGGGCGTAGGGTATGGGTTAGGGTTAGGGTTAGGGTTAGTGTTAGGGTTAGGGCTCGGTTTAGGGTACGGGTTAGGATTAGGGTACGCGTTAGGGTTAGGGTAGGGGTTAGGGTTAGGGTACGCGATAGGGTGAGGTTAGTTATTAAACCTACCCACTATCTAGATTACCCTTAGCACGTAAAGGAATATTATTTGGGGGTCCAGCCATGGAGACGAGTTTAGACACTAGGAGAATATAAGGAACACACCCATTATCACGAAATCACATTAGGATTCTCTTTTTAACCTGTTCCTTAAAACACTAGTGCTTAGGAAATCTATTGGAGGCAGAAGCAGTCAAGGGTAGCTTAGGGTTAGGGTTAGGGTTAGGGTTAGGGTTAGGGTACGCCTTAGGGTACGGGTTCGGGGAGGGGTTCGGGTATGGCGTAGGGTATGGGTTAGGGTTAGGGTTAGGGCTAGTGTTAGGGTTAGGGCTCGGTTTAGGGTACGGGTTAGGATTAGGGTACGCGTTAGGGTTAGGGTAGGGGTTAGGGTTAGGGTACGTGTTAGGGTGAGGGTAGTTATTAAACCTATCCCACTCTCTAGATACCCCTTAGCACGTAAAGGAATATTATTTGGGGGTCCAGCCATGGAGAAGAGTTTAGACAGTAGGAGAAGATAAGGAACACACCCATTATCAAGAAATCACATTAGGATTCTCTTTTTAACCTGTTCCTTAAAACACTAGTGCTTAGGAAATCTATTGGAGGCAGAAGCAGTCAAGGGTAGCTTAGGGTTAGGGTTAGGGTTACGGTGAGGGTTAGGGTACGGCTTAGGGTACGGGTTCGGGGAGGGGTTCGGGTAGGGCGTAGGGTATGGGTTAGGGTTAGGGTTAGGGCTAGTGTTAGGGTTAGGGCTCGGTTTAGGGTACGGGTTAGGATTAGGATACGCGTTAGGATTAGGGTAGGGGTTAGGGTTAGGGTACGCGATAGGGTGAGGTTAGTTATTAAACCTACCCACTATCTTGATTACCCTTAGCACGTAAAGGAATATTATTTGTGGGTCCAGCCATGGAGACGAGTTTAGACACTAGGAGAATATAAGGAACACACCCATTATCACGAAATCACATTAGGATTCTCTTTTTAACCTGTTCCTTAAAACACTAGTGCTTAGGAAATCTATTGGAGGCAGAAGCAGTCAAGGGTAGCTTAGGGTTCGGGTTAGGGTTAGGGTGAGGGTTAGGGTACGGCTTAGGGTACGGGTTCGGGGAGGGGTTCGGGTAGGGCGTAGGGTATGTGTTAGGGTTAGGGTTAGGGCTAGTGTTAGGGTTAGGGCTCGGTTTAGGGTACGGGTTAGGATTAGGGTACGCGTTAGGGTTAGGGTAGGGGTTAGGGTTAGGCTACGTGTTAGGGTGAGGGTAGTTATTAAACCTATCCCACTCTCTAGATACCCCTTAGCACGTAAAGGTATATTATTTGGGGGTCCAGCCATGGAGAAGAGTTTAGACACTAGGAGAAGATAAGGAACACACCCATTATCAAGAAATCACATTTGGATTCTCTTTTTAACCTGTTCCTTAAAACACTAGTGCTTAGGAAATGTATTGGAGGCAGAAGAAGTCAAGGGAAGCTTAGGGTTAGGGTTAGGTTTAGGGTGAGAGTTAGGGTACGGCTCAGGGTACGGGTTCGGGGAGGGGTTCGGGTAGGGCGTAGGGTATGGTTTAGGGTTAGGGTTAGGGTTAGTGTTAGGGTTAGGGCTCGGTTTAGGGTACGGGTTAGGATTAGGGTACGCGTTAGGGTTAGGGTAGGGGTTAGGGTTAGGGTACGCGATAGGGTGAGGTTAGTTATTAAACCTACCCACTATCTAGATTACCCTTAGCACGTAAAGGAATATTATTTGGGGGTCCAGCCATGGAGACGAGTTTAGACACTAGGAGAATATAAGGAACACACCCATTATCACGAAATCACATTAGGATTCTCTTTTTAACCTGTTCCTTAAAACACTAGTGCTTAGGAAATCTATTGGAGGCAGAAGCAGTCAAGGGTAGCTTAGGGTTAGGGTTAGGGTTAGGGTTAGGGTTAGGGTACGCCTTAGGGTACGGGTTTGGGGAGGGGTTCGGGTATGGCGTAGGGTATTGGTTAGGGTTAGGGTTAGGGCTAGTGTTAGGGTTAGGGCTCGGTTTAGGGTACGGGTTAGGATTAGGGTACGTGTTAGGGTTAGGGTAGGGGTTAGGGTTAGGGTACGTGTTAGGGTGAGGGTAGTTATTAAACCTATCCCACTCTCTAGATACCCCTTAGCACGTAAAGGAATATTATTTGGGGGTCCAGCCATGGAGAAGAGTTTAGACACTAGGAGAAGATAAGGAACACACCCATTATCAAGAAATCACATTAGGATTCTCTTTTTAACCTGTTCCTTAAAACACTAGTGCTTAGGAAATCTATTGGAGGGAGAAGAAGTCAAGGGAAGCTTAGGGTTAGGGTTAGGGTTAGGGTGAGAGTTAGGGTACGGCTTAGGGTACGGGTTCGGGGAGGGGTTCGGGTAGGGCGTAGGGTATGGGTTAGGGTTAGGGTTAGGGTTAGTGTTAGGGTTAGGGCTCGGTTTAGGGTACGGGTTAGGATTAGGGTACGCGTTAGGGTTAGAGTAGGGGTTAGGGTTAGGGTACGCGATAGGGTGAGGTTAGTTATTAAACCTACCCACTATCTAGATTACCCTTAGCACGTAAAGGAATATTATTTGGGGGTCCAGCCATGGAGACGAGTTTAGACACTAGGAGAAGATAAGGAACACACCCATTATCAAGAAATCACATTAGGATTCTCTTTTTAACCTGTTCCTTAAAACACTAGTGCTTAGGAAATCTATTGGAGGCAGAAGAAGTCAAGGGAAGCTTAGGGTTAGGGTTAGGGTTAGGGTGAGAGTTAGGGTACGGCTTAGGGTACGGTTTCGGGGAGGGGTTCGGGTAGGGCGTAGGGTATGGGTTAGGGTTAGGGTTAGGGTTAGTGTTAGGGTTAGGGCTCGGTTTAGGGTACGGGTTAGGATTAGGGTACGCGTTAGGGTTAGGGTAGGGGTTAGGGTTAGGGTACGCGATAGGGTGAGGTTAGTTATTAAACCTACCCACTATCTAGATTACCCTTAGCACGTAAAGGAATATTATTTGGGGGTCCAGCCATGGAGACGAGTTTAGACACTAGGAGAATATAAGGAACACACCCATTATCACGAAATCACATTAGGATTCTCTTTTTAACCTGTTCCTTAAAACACTAGTGCTTAGGAAATCTATTGGAGGCAGAAGCAGTCAAGGGTAGCTTAGGGTTAGGGTTAGGGTTAGGGTTAGGGTTAGGGTACGCCTTAGGGTACGGGTTCGGGGAGGGGTTCGGGTATGGCGTAGGGTATGGGTTAGGGTTAGGGTTAGGGCTAGTGTTAGGGTTAGGGCTCGGTTTAGGGTACGGGTTAGGATTAGGGTACGCGTTAGGGTTAGGGTAGGGGTTAGGGTTAGGGTACGTGTTAGGGTGAGGGTAGTTATTAAACCTATCCCACTCTCTAGATACCCCTTAGCACGTAAAGGAATATTATTTGGGGGTCCAGCCATGGAGAAGAGTTTAGACAGTAGGAGAAGATAAGGAACACACCCATTATCAAGAAATCACATTAGGATTCTCTTTTTAACCTGTTCCTTAAAACACTAGTGCTTAGGAAATCTATTGGAGGCAGAAGCAGTCAAGGGTAGCTTAGGGTTAGGGTTAGGGTTACGGTGAGGGTTAGGGTACGGCTTAGGGTACGGGTTCGGGGAGGGGTTCGGGTAGGGCGTAGTGTATGGTTTAGGGTTAGGGTTAGGGATAGTGTTAGGGTTAGGGCTCGGTTTAGGGTACGGGTTAGGATTAGGGTACGTGTTAGGGTTAGGGTAGGGGTTAGGGTTAGGGTACGTGTTAGGGTGAGGGTAGTTATTAAACCTATCCCACTCTCTAGATACCCCTTAGCACGTAAAGGAATATTATTTGGGGGTCCAGCCATGGAGAAGAGTTTAGACAGTAGGAGAAGATAAGGAACACACCCATTATCAAGAAATCACATTAGGATTCTCTTTTTAACCTGTTCCTTAAAACACTAGTGCTTAGGAAATCTATTGGAGGCAGAAGAAGTCAAGGGAAGCTTAGGGTTAGGGTTAGGGTTAGGGTGAGAGTTAGGGTACGGCTTAGGGTACGAGTTCGGGGAGGGGTTCGGGTAGGGCGTAGGGTATGGGTTAGGGTTAGGGTTAGGGTTAGTGTTAGGGTTAGGGCTCGGTTTAGGGTACGGGTTAGGATTAGGGTACGCGTTAGGGTAAGGGTAGGGGTTAGGATTAGGGTACGCGATAGGGTGAGGTTAGTTATTAAACTTACCCACTATCTAGATTACCCTTAGCAGGTAAAGGAATATTATTTGAGGGTCCAGCCATGGAGACGAGTTTAGACACTAGGAGAATATAAGGAACACACCCATTATCACGAAATCACATTAGGATTCTCCTTTTAACCTGTTCCTTAAAACACTAGTGCTTAGGAAATCTATTGGAGGCAGAAGCAGTCAAGGGTAGCTTAGGGTTAGGGTTAGGGTTAGGGTTAGGGTTAGGGTACGCCTTAGGGTACGGGTTCGGGGAGGGGTTCGGGTATGGCGTAGGGTATGGGTTAGGGTTAGGGTTAGGGCTAGTGTTAGGGTTAGGGCTCGGTTTAGGGTACGGGTTAGGATTAGGGTACGCGTTAGGGTTAGGGTAGGGGTTAGGGTTAGGGTACGTGTTAGGGTGAGGGTAGTTATTAAACCTATCCCACTCTCTAGATACCCCTTAGCACGTAAAGGAATATTATTTGGGGGTCCAGCCATGGAGAAGAGTTTAGACACTAGGAGAAGATAAGGAACACACCCATTATCAAGAAATCACATTAGGATTCTCTTTTTAACCTGTTCCTTAAAACACTAGTGCTTAGGAAATCTATTGGAGGCAGAAGCAGTCAAGGGTAGCTTAGGGTTAGGGTTAGGGTTAGGGTGAGGGTTAGGGTACGGCTTAGGGTACGGGTTCGGGGAGGGGTTCGGGTAGGGCGTAGGGTATGTGTTAGGGTTAGGGTTAGGGCTAGTGTTAGGGTTAGGGCTCGGTTTAGGGTACGGGTTAGGATTTGGGTACGCGTTAGGGTTAGGGTAGGGGTTAGGGTTAGGGTACGTGTTAGGGTGAGGGTAGTTATTAAACCTATCCCACTCTCTAGATACCCCTTAGCACGTAAAGGAATATTATTTGGGGGTCCAGCCATGGAGAAGAGTTTAGACACTAGGAGAAGATAAGGAACACACCCATTATCAAGAAATCACATTAGGATTCTCTTTTTAACCTGTTCCTTAAAACACTAGTGCTTAGGAAATCTATTGGAGGCAGAAGAAGTCAAGGGAAGCTTAGGGTTAGGGTTAGGGTTAGGGTGAGAGTTAGGGTACGGCTTAGGGTACGGGTTCGGGGAGGGGTTCGGGTAGGGCGTAGGGTATGGGTTAGGGTTAGGGTTAGGGCTAGTGTTAGGGTTAGGGCTCGGTTTAGGGTACGGGTTAGGATTAGGATACGCGTTAGGATTAGGGTAGGGGTTAGGGTTAGGGTACGCGATAGGGTGAGGTTAGTTATTAAACCTACCCACTATCTTGATTACCCTTAGCACGTAAAGGAATATTATTTGTGGGTCCAGCCATGGAGACGAGTTTAGACACTAGGAGAATATAAGGAACACACCCATTATCACGAAATCACATTAGGATTCTCTTTTTAACCTGTTCCTTAAAACACTAGTGCTTAGGAAATCTATTGGAGGCAGAAGCAGTCAAGGGTAGCTTAGGGTTCGGGTTAGGGTTAGGGTGAGGGTTAGGGTACGGCTTAGGGTACGGGTTCGGGGAGGGGTTCGGGTAGGGCGTAGGGTATGTGTTAGGGTTAGGGTTAGGGCTAGTGTTAGGGTTAGGGCTCGGTTTAGGGTACGGGTTAGGATTAGGGTACGCGTTAGGGTTAGGGTAGGGGTTAGGGTTAGGCTACGTGTTAGGGTGAGGGTAGTTATTAAACCTATCCCACTCTCTAGATACCCCTTAGCACGTAAAGGTATATTATTTGGGGGTCCAGCCATGGAGAAGAGTTTAGACACTAGGAGAAGATAAGGAACACACCCATTATCAAGAAATCACATTTGGATTCTCTTTTTAACCTGTTCCTTAAAACACTAGTGCTTAGGAAATGTATTGGAGGCAGAAGAAGTCAAGGGAAGCTTAGGGTTAGGGTTAGGTTTAGGGTGAGAGTTAGGGTACGGCTTAGGGTACGGGTTCGGGGAGGGGTTCGGGTAGGGCGTAGGGTATGGGTTAGGGTTAGGGTTAGGGCTAGTGTTAGGGTTAGGGCTCGGTTTAGGGTACGGGTTAGGATTAGGATACGCGTTAGGATTAGGGTAGGGGTTAGGGTTAGGGTACGCGATAGGGTGAGGTTAGTTATTAAACCTACCCACTATCTTGATTACCCTTAGCACGTAAAGGAATATTATTTGTGGGTCCAGCCATGGAGACGAGTTTAGACACTAGGAGAATATAAGGAACACACCCATTATCACGAAATCACATTAGGATTCTCTTTTTAACCTGTTCCTTAAAACACTAGTGCTTAGGAAATCTATTGGAGGCAGAAGCAGTCAAGGGTAGCTTAGGGTTAGGGTTAGGGTTAGGGTGAGGGTTAGGGTACGGCTTAGGGTACGGGTTCGGGGAGGGGTTCGGGTAGGGCGTAGGGTATGTGTTAGGGTTAGGGTTAGGGCTAGTGTTAGGGTTAGGGCTCGGTTTAGGGTACGGGTTAGGATTAGGGTACGCGTTAGGGTTAGGGTAGGGGTTAGGGTTAGGCTACGTGTTAGGGTGAGGGTAGTTATTAAACCTATCCCACTCTCTAGATACCCCTTAGCACGTAAAGGTATATTATTTGGGGGTCCAGCCATGGAGAAGAGTTTAGACACTAGGAGAAGATAAGGAACACACCCATTATCAAGAAATCACATTTGGATTCTCTTTTTAACCTGTTCCTTAAAACACTAGTGCTTAGGAAATGTATTGGAGGCAGAAGAAGTCAAGGGAAGCTTAGGGTTAGGGTTAGGTTTAGGGTGAGAGTTAGGGTACGGCTTAGGGTACGGGTTCGGGGAGGGGTTCGGGTAGGGCGTAGGGTATGGGTTAGGGTTAGGGTTAGGGTTAGTGTTAGGGTTAGGGCTCGGTTTAGGGTACGGGTTAGGATTAGGGTACGCGTTAGGGTTAGGGTAGGGGTTAGGGTTAGGGTACGCGATAGGGTGAGGTTAGTTATTAAACCTAACCACTATCTAGATTACCCTTAGCACGTAAAGGAATATTATTTGGGGGTCCAGCCATGGAGACGAGTTTAGACACTAGGAGAATATAAGGAACACACCCATTATCACGAAATCACATTAGGATTCTCTTTTTAACCTGTTCCTTAAAACACTAGTGCTTAGGAAATCTATTGGAGGCAGAAGCAGTCAAGGGTAGCTGAGGGTTAGGGTTAGGGTTAGGGTTAGGGTTAGGGTACGCCTTAGGGTACGGGTTCGGGGAGGGGTTCGGGTATGGCGTAGGGTATGGGTTAGGGTTAGGGTTAGGGCTAGTGTTAGGGTTAGGGCTCGGTTTAGGGTACGGGTTAGGATTAGGGTACGCGTTAGGGTTAGGGTAGGGGTTAGGGTTAGGGTACGTGTTATGGTGAGGGTAGTTATTAAACCTATCCCACTCTCTAGATACCCCTTAGCACGTAAAGGAATATTATTTGGGGGTCCAGCCATGGAGAAGAGTTTAGACAGTAGGAGAAGATAAGGAACACACCCATTATCAAGAAATCACATTAGGATTCTCTTTTTAACCTGTTCCTTAAAACACTAGTGCTTAGGAAATCTATTGGAGGCAGAAGCAGTCAAGGGTAGCTTAGGGTTAGGGTTAGGGTTAGGGTTAGGGTTAGGGTACGGCTTAGGGTACGGGTTCGGGGAGGGGTTCGGGTAGGGCGTAGTGTATGGGTTAGGGTTAGGGTTAGGGATAGTGTTAGGGTTAGGGCTCGGTTTAGGGTACGGGTTAGGATTAGGGTACGTGTTAGGGTTAGGGTAGGGGTTAGGGTTAGGGTACGTGTTAGGGTGAGGGTAGTTATTAAACCTATCCCACTCTCTAGATACCCCTTAGCACGTAAAGGAATATTATTTGGGGGTCCAGCCATGGAGAAGAGTTTAGACACTAGGAGAAGATAAGGAACACACCCATTATCAAGAAATCACATTAGGATTCTCTTTTTAACCTGTTCCTTAAAACACTAGTGCTTAGGAAATCTATTGGAGGGAGAAGAAGTCAAGGGAAGCTTAGGGTTAGGGTTAGGGTTAGGGTGAGAGTTAGGGTACGGCTTAGGGTACGGGTTCGGGGAGGGGTTCGGGTAGGGCGTAGGGTATGGGTTAGGGTTAGGGTTAGGGTTAGTGTTAGGGTTAGGGCTCGGTTTAGGGTACGGGTTAGGATTAGGGTACGCGTTAGGGTTAGGGTAGGGGTTAGGGTTAGGGTACGCGATAGGGTGAGGTTAGTTATTAAACCTACCCACTATCTAGATTACCCTTAGCACGTAAAGGAATATTATTTGGGGGTCCAGCCATGGAGACGAGTTTAGACACTAGGAGAAGATAAGGAACACACCCATTATCAAGAAATTACATTAGGATTCTCTTTTTAACCTGTTCCTTAAAACACTAGTGCTTAGGAAATCTATTGGAGGCAGAAGAAGTCAAGGGTAGCTTAGGGTTAGGGTTAGGGTTACGGTGAGGGTTAGGGTACGGCTTAGGGTACGGGTTCGGGGAGGGGTTCGGGTAGGGCGTAGTGTATGGTTTAGGGTTAGGGTTAGGGATAGTGTTAGGGTTAGGGCTCGGTTTAGGGTACGGGTTAGGATTAGGGTACGTGTTAGGGTTAGGGTAGGGGTTAGGGTTAGGGTACGTGTTAGGGTGAGGGTAGTTATTAAACCTATCCCACTCTCTAGATACCCCTTAGCACGTAAAGGAATATTATTTGGGGGTCCAGCCATGGAGAAGAGTTTAGACAGTAGGAGAAGATAAGGAACACACCCATTATCAAGAAATCACATTAGGATTCTCTTTTTAACCTGTTCCTTAAAACACTAGTGCTTAGGAAATCTATTGGAGGCAGAAGAAGTCAAGGGAAGCTTAGGGTTAGGGTTAGGGTTAGGGTGAGAGTTAGGGTACGGCTTAGGGTACGAGTTCGGGGAGGGGTTCGGGTAGGGCGTAGGGTATGGGTTAGGGTTAGGGTTAGGGTTAGTGTTAGGGTTAGGGCTCGGTTTAGGGTACGGGTTAGGATTAGGGTACGCGTTAGGGTAAGGGTAGGGGTTAGGATTAGGGTACGCGATAGGGTGAGGTTAGTTATTAAACTTACCCACTATCTAGATTACCCTTAGCAGGTAAAGGAATATTATTTGAGGGTCCAGCCATGGAGACGAGTTTAGACACTAGGAGAATATAAGGAACACACCCATTATCACGAAATCACATTAGGATTCTCCTTTTAACCTGTTCCTTAAAACACTAGTGCTTAGGAAATCTATTGGAGGCAGAAGCAGTCAAGGGTAGCTTAGGGTTAGGGTTAGGGTTAGGGTTAGGGTTAGGGTACGCCTTAGGGTACGGGTTCGGGGAGGGGTTCGGGTATGGCGTAGGGTATGGGTTAGGGTTAGGGTTAGGGCTAGTGTTAGGGTTAGGGCTCGGTTTAGGGTACGGGTTAGGATTAGGGTACGCGTTAGGGTTAGGGTAGGGGTTAGGGTTAGGGTACGTGTTAGGGTGAGGGTAGTTATTAAACCTATCCCACTCTCTAGATACCCCTTAGCACGTAAAGGAATATTATTTGGGGGTCCAGCCATGGAGAAGAGTTTAGACACTAGGAGAAGATAAGGAACACACCCATTATCAAGAAATCACATTAGGATTCTCTTTTTAACCTGTTCCTTAAAACACTAGTGCTTAGGAAATCTATTGGAGGCAGAAGCAGTCAAGGGTAGCTTAGGGTTAGGGTTAGGGTTAGGGTGAGGGTTAGGGTACGGCTTAGGGTACGGGTTCGGGGAGGGGTTCGGGTAGGGCGTAGGGTATGTGTTAGGGTTAGGGTTAGGGCTAGTGTTAGGGTTAGGGCTCGGTTTAGGGTACGGGTTAGGATTTGGGTACGCGTTAGGGTTAGGGTAGGGGTTAGGGTTAGGGTACGTGTTAGGGTGAGGGTAGTTATTAAACCTATCCCACTCTCTAGATACCCCTTAGCACGTAAAGGAATATTATTTGGGGGTCCAGCCATGGAGAAGAGTTTAGACACTAGGAGAAGATAAGGAACACACCCATTATCAAGAAATCACATTAGGATTCTCTTTTTAACCTGTTCCTTAAAACACTAGTGCTTAGGAAATCTATTGGAGGCAGAAGAAGTCAAGGGAAGCTTAGGGTTAGGGTTAGGGTTAGGGTGAGAGTTAGGGTACGGCTTAGGGTACGGGTTCGGGGAGGGGTTCGGGTAGGGCGTAGGGTATGGGTTAGGGTTAGGGTTAGGGCTAGTGTTAGGGTTAGGGCTCGGTTTAGGGTACGGGTTAGGATTAGGATACGCGTTAGGATTAGGGTAGGGGTTAGGGTTAGGGTACGCGATAGGGTGAGGTTAGTTATTAAACCTACCCACTATCTTGATTACCCTTAGCACGTAAAGGAATATTATTTGTGGGTCCAGCCATGGAGACGAGTTTAGACACTAGGAGAATATAAGGAACACACCCATTATCACGAAATCACATTAGGATTCTCTTTTTAACCTGTTCCTTAAAACACTAGTGCTTAGGAAATCTATTGGAGGCAGAAGCAGTCAAGGGTAGCTTAGGGTTCGGGTTAGGGTTAGGGTGAGGGTTAGGGTACGGCTTAGGGTACGGGTTCGGGGAGGGGTTCGGGTAGGGCGTAGGGTATGTGTTAGGGTTAGGGTTAGGGCTAGTGTTAGGGTTAGGGCTCGGTTTAGGGTACGGGTTAGGATTAGGGTACGCGTTAGGGTTAGGGTAGGGGTTAGGGTTAGGCTACGTGTTAGGGTGAGGGTAGTTATTAAACCTATCCCACTCTCTAGATACCCCTTAGCACGTAAAGGTATATTATTTGGGGGTCCAGCCATGGAGAAGAGTTTAGACACTAGGAGAAGATAAGGAACACACCCATTATCAAGAAATCACATTTGGATTCTCTTTTTAACCTGTTCCTTAAAACACTAGTGCTTAGGAAATGTATTGGAGGCAGAAGAAGTCAAGGGAAGCTTAGGGTTAGGGTTAGGTTTAGGGTGAGAGTTAGGGTACGGCTTAGGGTACGGGTTCGGGGAGGGGTTCGGGTAGGGCGTAGGGTATGGGTTAGGGTTAGGGTTAGGGCTAGTGTTAGGGTTAGGGCTCGGTTTAGGGTACGGGTTAGGATTAGGATACGCGTTAGGATTAGGGTAGGGGTTAGGGTTAGGGTACGCGATAGGGTGAGGTTAGTTATTAAACCTACCCACTATCTTGATTACCCTTAGCACGTAAAGGAATATTATTTGTGGGTCCAGCCATGGAGACGAGTTTAGACACTAGGAGAATATAAGGAACACACCCATTATCACGAAATCACATTAGGATTCTCTTTTTAACCTGTTCCTTAAAACACTAGTGCTTAGGAAATCTATTGGAGGCAGAAGCAGTCAAGGGTAGCTTAGGGTTAGGGTTAGGGTTAGGGTGAGGGTTAGGGTACGGCTTAGGGTACGGGTTCGGGGAGGGGTTCGGGTAGGGCGTAGGGTATGTGTTAGGGTTAGGGTTAGGGCTAGTGTTAGGGTTAGGGCTCGGTTTAGGGTACGGGTTAGGATTAGGGTACGCGTTAGGGTTAGGGTAGGGGTTAGGGTTAGGCTACGTGTTAGGGTGAGGGTAGTTATTAAACCTATCCCACTCTCCAGATACCCCTTAGCACGTAAAGGTATATTATTTGGGGGTCCAGCCATGGAGAAGAGTTTAGACACTAGGAGAAGATAAGGAACACACCCATTATCAAGAAATCACATTTGGATTCTCTTTTTAACCTGTTCCTTAAAACACTAGTGCTTAGGAAATGTATTGGAGGCAGAAGAAGTCAAGGGAAGCTTAGGGTTAGGGTTAGGTTTAGGGTGAGAGTTAGGGTACGGCTTAGGGTACGGGTTCGGGGAGGGGTTCGGGTAGGGCGTAGGGTATGGGTTAGGGTTAGGGTTAGGGTTAGTGTTAGGGTTAGGGCTCGGTTTAGGGTACGGGTTAGGATTAGGGTACGCGTTAGGGTTAGGGTAGGGGTTAGGGTTAGGGTACGCGATAGGGTGAGGTTAGTTATTAAACCTACCCACTATCTAGATTACCCTTAGCACGTAAAGGAATATTATTTGGGGGTCCAGCCATGGAGACGAGTTTAGACACTAGGAGAATATAAGGAACACACCCATTATCACGAAATCACATTAGGATTCTCTTTTTAACCTGTTCCTTAAAACACTAGTGCTTAGGAAATCTATTGGAGGCAGAAGCAGTCAAGGGTAGCTGAGGGTTAGGGTTAGGGTTAGGGTTAGGGTTAGGGTACGCCTTAGGGTACGGGTTCGGGGAGGGGTTCGGGTATGGCGTAGGGTATGGGTTAGGGTTAGGGTTAGGGCTAGTGTTAGGGTTAGGGCTCGGTTTAGGGTACGGGTTAGGATTAGGGTACGCGTTAGGGTTAGGGTAGGGGTTAGGGTTAGGGTACGTGTTATGGTGAGGGTAGTTATTAAACCTATCCCACTCTCTAGATACCCCTTAGCACGTAAAGGAATATTATTTGGGGGTCCAGCCATGGAGAAGAGTTTAGACAGTAGGAGAAGATAAGGAACACACCCATTATCAAGAAATCACATTAGGATTCTCTTTTTAACCTGTTCCTTAAAACACTAGTGCTTAGGAAATCTATTGGAGGCAGAAGCAGTCAAGGGTAGCTTAGGGTTAGGGTTAGGGTTAGGGTTAGGGTTAGGGTACGGCTTAGGGTACGGGTTCGGGGAGGGGTTCGGGTAGGGCGTAGTGTATGGGTTAGGGTTAGGGTTAGGGATAGTGTTAGGGTTAGGGCTCGGTTTAGGGTACGGGTTAGGATTAGGGTACGTGTTAGGGTTAGGGTAGGGGTTAGGGTTAGGGTACGTGTTAGGGTGAGGGTAGTTATTAAACCTATCCCACTCTCTAGATACCCCTTAGCACGTAAAGGAATATTATTTGGGGGTCCAGCCATGGAGAAGAGTTTAGACACTAGGAGAAGATAAGGAACACACCCATTATCAAGAAATCACATTAGGATTCTCTTTTTAACCTGTTCCTTAAAACACTAGTGCTTAGGAAATCTATTGGAGGGAGAAGAAGTCAAGGGAAGCTTAGGGTTAGGGTTAGGGTTAGGGTGAGAGTTAGGGTACGGCTTAGGGTACGGGTTCGGGGAGGGGTTCGGGTAGGGCGTAGGGTATGGGTTAGGGTTAGGGTTAGGGTTAGTGTTAGGGTTAGGGCTCGGTTTAGGGTACGGGTTAGGATTAGGGTACGCGTTAGGGTTAGGGTAGGGGTTAGGGTTAGGGTACGCGATAGGGTGAGGTTAGTTATTAAACCTACCCACTATCTAGATTACCCTTAGCACGTAAAGGAATATTATTTGGGGGTCCAGCCATGGAGACGAGTTTAGACACTAGGAGAAGATAAGGAACACACCCATTATCAAGAAATTACATTAGGATTCTCTTTTTAACCTGTTCCTTAAAACACTAGTGCTTAGGAAATCTATTGGAGGCAGAAGAAGTCAAGGGTAGCTTAGGGTTAGGGTTAGGGTTAGGGTTAGGGTTAGGGTACGCCTTAGGGTACGGGTTCGGGGAGGGGTTCGGGTATGGCGTAGGGTATGGGTTAGGGTTAGGGTTAGGGCTAGTGTTAGGGTTAGGGCTCGGTTTAGGGTACGGGTTAGGATTAGGGTACGCGTTAGGGTTAGGGTAGGGGTTAGGGTTAGGGTACGTGTTAGGGTGAGGGTAGTTATTAAACCTATCCCACTCTCTAGATACCCCTTAGCACGTAAAGGAATATTATTTGGGGGTCCAGCCATGGAGAAGAGTTTAGACACTAGGAGAAGATAAGGAACACACCCATTATCAAGAAATCACATTAGGATTCTCTTTTTAACCTGTTCCTTAAAACACTAGTGCTTAGGAAATCTATTGGAGGCAGAAGCAGTCAAGGGTAGCTTAGGGTTAGGGTTAGGGTTACGGTGAGGGTTAGGGTACGGCTTAGGGTACGGGTTCGGGGAGGGGTTCGGGTAGGGCGTAGTGTATGGGTTAGGGTTAGGGTTAGGGATAGTGTTAGGGTTAGGGCTCGGTTTAGGGTACGGGTTAGGATTAGGGTACGTGTTAGGGTTAGGGTAGGGGTTAGGGTTAGGGTACGTGTTAGGGTGAGGGTAGTTATTAAACCTATCCCACTCTCTAGATACCCCTTAGCACGTAAAGGAATATTATTTGGGGGTCCAGCCATGGAGAAGAGTTTAGACAGTAGGAGAAGATAAGGAACACACCCATTATCAAGAAATCACATTAGGATTCTCTTTTTAACCTGTTCCTTAAAACACTAGTGCTTAGGAAATCTATTGGAGGCAGAAGTCAAGGGAAGCTTAGGGTTAGGGTTAGGGTTAGGGTGAGAGTTAGGGTACGGCTTAGGGTACGAGTTCGGGGAGGGGTTCGGGTAGGGCGTAGGGTATGGGTTAGGGTTAGGGTTAGGGTTAGTGTTAGGGTTAGGGCTCGGTTTAGGGTACGGGTTAGGATTAGGGTACGCGTTAGGGTTAGGGTAGGGGTTAGGATTAGGGTATGCGATAGGGTGAGGTTAGTTATTAAACTTACCCACTATCTAGATTACCCTTAGCAGGTAAAGGAATATTATTTGAGGGTCCAGCCATGGAGACGAGTTTAGACACTAGGAGAATATAAGGAACACACCCATTATCACGAAATCACATTAGGATTCTCCTTTTAACCTGTTCCTTAAAACACTAGTGCTTAGGAAATCTATTGGAGGCAGAAGCAGTCAAGGGTAGCTTAGGGTTAGGGTTAGGGTTAGGGTTAGGGTTAGGGTACGCCTTAGGGTACGGGTTCGGGGAGGGGTTCGGGTATGGCGTAGGGTATGGGTTAGGGTTAGGGTTAGGGCTAGTGTTAGGGTTAGGGCTCGGTTTAGGGTACGGGTTAGGATTAGGGTACGCGTTAGGGTTAGGGTAGGGGTTAGGGTTAGGGTACGTGTTAGGGTGAGGGTAGTTATTAAACCTATCCCACTCTCTAGATACCCCTTAGCACGTAAAGGAATATTATTTGGGGGTCCAGCCATGGAGAAGAGTTTAGACACTAGGAGAAGATAAGGAACACACCCATTATCAAGAAATCACATTAGGATTCTCTTTTTAACCTGTTCCTTAAAACACTAGTGCTTAGGAAATCTATTGGAGGCAGAAGCAGTCAAGGGTAGCTTAGGGTTAGGGTTAGGGTTAGGGTGAGGGTTAGGGTACGGCTTAGGGTACGGGTTCGGGGAGGGGTTCGGGTAGGGCGTAGGGTATGTGTTAGGGTTAGGGTTAGGGCTAGTGTTAGGGTTAGGGCTCGGTTTAGGGTACGGGTTAGGATTAGGGTACGCGTTAGGGTTAGGGTAGGGGTTAGGGTTAGGCTACGTGTTAGGGTGAGGGTAGTTATTAAACCTATCCCACTCTCCAGATACCCCTTAGCACGTAAAGGTATATTATTTGGGGGTCCAGCCATGGAGAAGAGTTTAGACACTAGGAGAAGATAAGGAACACACCCATTATCAAGAAATCACATTTGGATTCTCTTTTTAACCTGTTCCTTAAAACACTAGTGCTTAGGAAATGTATTGGAGGCAGAAGAAGTCAAGGGAAGCTTAGGGTTAGGGTTAGGTTTAGGGTGAGAGTTAGGGTACGGCTTAGGGTACGGGTTCGGGGAGGGGTTCGGGTAGGGCGTAGGGTATGGGTTAGGGTTAGGGTTAGGGTTAGTGTTAGGGTTAGGGCTCGGTTTAGGGTACGGGTTAGGATTAGGGTACGCGTTAGGGTTAGGGTAGGGGTTAGGGTTAGGGTACGCGATAGGGTGAGGTTAGTTATTAAACCTACCCACTATCTAGATTACCCTTAGCACGTAAAGGAATATTATTTGGGGGTCCAGCCATGGAGACGAGTTTAGACACTAGGAGAATATAAGGAACACACCCATTATCACGAAATCACATTAGGATTCTCTTTTTAACCTGTTCCTTAAAACACTAGTGCTTAGGAAATCTATTGGAGGCAGAAGCAGTCAAGGGTAGCTGAGGGTTAGGGTTAGGGTTAGGGTTAGGGTTAGGGTACGCCTTAGGGTACGGGTTCGGGGAGGGGTTCGGGTATGGCGTAGGGTATGGGTTAGGGTTAGGGTTAGGGCTAGTGTTAGGGTTAGGGCTCGGTTTAGGGTACGGGTTAGGATTAGGGTACGCGTTAGGGTTAGGGTAGGGGTTAGGGTTAGGGTACGTGTTATGGTGAGGGTAGTTATTAAACCTATCCCACTCTCTAGATACCCCTTAGCACGTAAAGGAATATTATTTGGGGGTCCAGCCATGGAGAAGAGTTTAGACAGTAGGAGAAGATAAGGAACACACCCATTATCAAGAAATCACATTAGGATTCTCTTTTTAACCTGTTCCTTAAAACACTAGTGCTTAGGAAATCTATTGGAGGCAGAAGCAGTCAAGGGTAGCTTAGGGTTAGGGTTAGGGTTAGGGTTAGGGTTAGGGTACGGCTTAGGGTACGGGTTCGGGGAGGGGTTCGGGTAGGGCGTAGTGTATGGGTTAGGGTTAGGGTTAGGGATAGTGTTAGGGTTAGGGCTCGGTTTAGGGTACGGGTTAGGATTAGGGTACGTGTTAGGGTTAGGGTAGGGGTTAGGGTTAGGGTACGTGTTAGGGTGAGGGTAGTTATTAAACCTATCCCACTCTCTAGATACCCCTTAGCACGTAAAGGAATATTATTTGGGGGTCCAGCCATGGAGAAGAGTTTAGACACTAGGAGAAGATAAGGAACACACCCATTATCAAGAAATCACATTAGGATTCTCTTTTTAACCTGTTCCTTAAAACACTAGTGCTTAGGAAATCTATTGGAGGGAGAAGAAGTCAAGGGAAGCTTAGGGTTAGGGTTAGGGTTAGGGTGAGAGTTAGGGTACGGCTTAGGGTACGGGTTCGGGGAGGGGTTCGGGTAGGGCGTAGGGTATGGGTTAGGGTTAGGGTTAGGGTTAGTGTTAGGGTTAGGGCTCGGTTTAGGGTACGGGTTAGGATTAGGGTACGCGTTAGGGTTAGGGTAGGGGTTAGGGTTAGGGTACGCGATAGGGTGAGGTTAGTTATTAAACCTACCCACTATCTAGATTACCCTTAGCACGTAAAGGAATATTATTTGGGGGTCCAGCCATGGAGACGAGTTTAGACACTAGGAGAAGATAAGGAACACACCCATTATCAAGAAATTACATTAGGATTCTCTTTTTAACCTGTTCCTTAAAACACTAGTGCTTAGGAAATCTATTGGAGGCAGAAGAAGTCAAGGGTAGCTTAGGGTTAGGGTTAGGGTTAGGGTTAGGGTTAGGGTACGCCTTAGGGTACGGGTTCGGGGAGGGGTTCGGGTATGGCGTAGGGTATGGGTTAGGGTTAGGGTTAGGGCTAGTGTTAGGGTTAGGGCTCGGTTTAGGGTACGGGTTAGGATTAGGGTACGCGTTAGGGTTAGGGTAGGGGTTAGGGTTAGGGTACGTGTTAGGGTGAGGGTAGTTATTAAACCTATCCCACTCTCTAGATACCCCTTAGCACGTAAAGGAATATTATTTGGGGGTCCAGCCATGGAGAAGAGTTTAGACACTAGGAGAAGATAAGGAACACACCCATTATCAAGAAATCACATTAGGATTCTCTTTTTAACCTGTTCCTTAAAACACTAGTGCTTAGGAAATCTATTGGAGGCAGAAGCAGTCAAGGGTAGCTTAGGGTTAGGGTTAGGGTTACGGTGAGGGTTAGGGTACGGCTTAGGGTACGGGTTCGGGGAGGGGTTCGGGTAGGGCGTAGTGTATGGGTTAGGGTTAGGGTTAGGGATAGTGTTAGGGTTAGGGCTCGGTTTAGGGTACGGGTTAGGATTAGGGTACGTGTTAGGGTTAGGGTAGGGGTTAGGGTTAGGGTACGTGTTAGGGTGAGGGTAGTTATTAAACCTATCCCACTCTCTAGATACCCCTTAGCACGTAAAGGAATATTATTTGGGGGTCCAGCCATGGAGAAGAGTTTAGACAGTAGGAGAAGATAAGGAACACACCCATTATCA